>NW_004524661.1:11505595-11507698 GCF_000260255.1 Octodon degus | reverse complement strand
GCCACACACACACACACACACACACACACACACACACACATAAAATAAATAAATGAATAAACTTTTTTTTAAAATGATATACCTCATCATGGAATGGCACAAAACATGCAACACATTTGCTTCAATGGAGAAAGCTAAATTTACTGCCACCCCCAAAATTTTAACATTCTTATTGTAAGAAATATGGAAGTTACAGAAAAGATAAAACAACACGAGGTCAGAAGAAGTCAATGAGCCCATCTAGAATCCAACATATTCTACAGGACATTAGGTCAGTTTTATTCAATAAATAAATAATACTCCTCACAAAAGTTTGAAGAGGAAAAGAAAGAGACTATTATAAATTGACTTAAGAATATAAAAACCAAATAGATCATGAAAACCTTATTTAGACCCTCACCAAAAAAGGCTAAAAATAATTTTTGAAGCAATCAAAGAAACTGAAGAGGAGAGGGCCGGCCAGATAGCTCAGCAGACTAAAGCGCCTGCTTAGGCAGAGTGCAGTGGCCAGGAAGGTTTGATACCCATCCTGCTGTGCTGGCCTTGCCCCCCAGGGCCCTCTAAAATGATTGAGACTGGGCGTGGTGGCACACGCCTGTAATCCCAGCTCTTGGGAGGCTGATGACAGGAGAATCACTACCAGTCCAATCTACAGAGTGAGACCCTGTAGACTCTGTAGATCCTGTCCTAAATTAAAAATATGAAAAAAGGAAACTGAAGATGAACTAAGTATTAAATAATGTTAAATTAACTTACATTAACATTATAATAGCACATAGTACATAAACTTAAGACATCCTTATCTGTTGTGAATGCATAGTAAACTAGTAACTCAAGTTAGCTAACATGATATTTGGGGCTTTCTTTAAAATATAAAGCACATTCCAGCAAAAACAATAAATAGTAGTCCAAAGCAATTCTCTGAACAATAGCTTATGAAGAAACTTCTTTACCATTATGCAGTGAAAGTGAGCTCATAACCCTTGAAATTCTCAACTGCTAGCTGAAATCCAATCATGGTTGTCTATATGGCTCAGGTCACCAGATAATGACTTCATCTACAACAATGAATAGGCCGGTTGCCTCATTATATAGTATAGACTCTTGAGCGCAGAAATCTAGTACTGTTTGAAGAAAAAAATGGAGATTTTATACTCATCAAAAAGTTTATTGGTAATATAGAGTTATCTTTATGGATCCCATATTTGACAATCAATTGAATTAGCCATTATGCCCTACTTTCTATAATAAAGAAGCAAAATGAAGTCAACAGCATAACCCAGTTCAGGGCTAGGCTTTTTTTATTTCATATTATTGTCATTCACCATTTTTTCTTCCAGATAACTTCATTTTTTACTTTTTCCAGTTTCTAGGAACGTTTCCAATTTAGGGTCAAATATGTCATTCATTTAAATGTAACATTTCTATATTCTCTTTGGATAACTATTTCTAAATTACTACTGGTCTGATCTGATTACTTATTTCTCAATTTGTATTAGTATGTTTTGTGGTGGATGGTAAATGCATTCATCATGAAGGAATTAGTACATATATATAAGCCATCGTGATCCTTTTTCCTTCCTTTTCTGTTTCCCTCCCTCTTATCTCCTCCATCTCCCAAACACCAACTCTTTGATTCATTGATCCTCTGTGTTGTATATTTGGCCTCTTCATTGAATTCTGCATTGATCTTTATAGTTTCTTTCCATCTGTGAGTTTCAGACAATTTGGACAATTCTTTTCTTTTTAAGACCTTGAGATGCATCTACAGGTTATTTGTTTGGGTTCTCACTCTTCTTTTTATGTGTTCATTTACAGCTATAACCTTCCTTTTAAAATCGATTTCATTTTGTCTTATATGTTTTTCTATGTTGTGATCCCATTGTCATTCAATTTAATGTTTTTTATTTCTTCCCTGATTTCTTCCATGATCCATTGATTATTCAATAATATGTTATATAATCTCCATGTGTTTGGCTGATTCCTATGTCTTTTAGTACTATTGATTTCTAGCTTTATTCTACTATAACTCCATAGTGTGAAGGAAATTATTTCAATTCTTTATTTATTTGAGCATATTTTGTGTCCTAAGTCTATTTTTTT
>NW_004524661.1:11497249-11504930 GCF_000260255.1 Octodon degus | reverse complement strand
AACTGTTATCTCTTTCTGTTGAATCCCTAACCCATCAGTTTGTAGTGGCCATCTTTATTTCTTCTGATCAATTTTGGCTTTAAGTTCTGTGTATCTAAAACTAAGATATCTATCACCTCCTGCTTATTTTAGGGTACCAGTTGAGTAGAGTATCACTTTCCATCCTTAAACTTTTTCTTTTTGGGACCAGCTCAGCCCACCCTGGGGGTGGGGCTGGAATGGCATGTGGTGCCAGGGATTGAACTGTGGTTCCTGCACTTGTCTAAACTTGTCTAAGCAGGTACTTTGACTGCTGAGCATCTCACTGGCCCCATCTCACTGGCCCCATCCTTTCTCGTTCAATCTATACATTTCCTTTTGGATGACATGTATATCCTATCAAAAATCTATAGTTGCATTCTGTTTTGTTTTTGTTTGTCTGTTTGTTATCAGATGTTCCAGTCTGTGTCTTTAGTTTGGGATGCTGAGATCATTAACATTGGCCATTATTATAAGGTATTTGTTGAATCCAGTTTTTTAATTTTTTTCAGTGCTGATTCCTTTTTTTCTCCTTTTGTTTATTCACTCAGTTAAATGTATACTCCCCTTTGGGTTTGCTGGTGGTATACTCCATGTCTGTCTAGGATTTCCTCTGTGTTTTATGCCATGCTGGCATAGTGGCCATTCATTTCTTTAGGATATCTTTGTCTTAAAACTCTACTTCCTAATCAATTTTGAAGGTTAATTTTGCAGGACACAAATTCTCTGTTGACAATTGTTTTCTCTCTTTTGTGTTTTTTAATTTATCTATTACAGGTTCTCACTATGCATTTCAAACTCTGGTGATTCTCCTGGCTCAGCCTCCCAGAGCTGTGATTTCAGGCATGCACCACCAGGCCCGGTTTCCAGCCAGCTCAGCTTACCTGGGACTCTGCAACTGCCACGGCAAGTGGTACCGGGCTTGAATTTAGGGTCTTTCTCTTGCCAAGCAGATGCTTAGACCACTGAGCTATCTCCCCAGCCCAACAATTGTATTCTTTTAGAGCTTGAAAAACTTCTTTCCAGAATCTTCTAGACCTTAAACTTTGTGCTGAGGGATATGTGGTTGTTTTGATGGGCTTTACCTTATAGGTTATTTGCTATTTTTCTCAAATAGCTTTTAGCATTCTCCTTTTTATGGAATTTCTGGAATTTTGATTAATGTATATTATAAAGAAGTCTTTTCTGGTAATAACTATTTGGGATTTTATATGCCGCTAAACTTGAATACTGAATTCTTAGCCTAGATTTAGAAAGCTTTCTGATTTTAGAATTATTTCTTTTGAATTGTATTCTAAATTTCCTTTATTCCTATAATTCTGAGGGTGTTTTGAGTCATATAATAGCTGTTGAATCCATTTAGCCTGGTATCTCATGTGGGGATATGTGAGTTTCCCCACTGAGTTTATTATCTACTATATCAGCTTTATCTCCTACTTATGATGTCTCTACTCACATTAATCAAGTCAACTACTCATATTTTCCACTGAATTTGTCTTATCATCTATCTCTGATTACTTTCTTTATGTTCTAATTCTCCTCTACAGTGATCATTCATGTCCTGTATCATCTTTTTTTTAAGAGTAGGAAGAATTTATTGAGAGAAAGAAAACTTCTGTCTGAGAGGCACAGAAGAGGACACAAAAAGCAAATTGTCCACCAACCCTGAATCTTAACAAAATTTTACTGAGCAAAACCACAAAGTGACTTGGGCTCAAGGTGGGGCAGAACTATAATCAATCAATAAGATTACAATTATAGTTACTTGGGCAATATTGATCCAATAACAAACCATACAATGGGTGTGAGGTGGGACAAAACTTTGACCACAAAAGTACAGTCACTAGGGTAATGTTGATGAAATGGGGATCAAATGAGGAAACAAGTCACGGAGCATGTGGACATGGGAAGACAAGGCCTTTCCTGGAAAGGGTGAGTTAAGGAGGCTTGCTCCTCTACCTAAGGTGATTGATGCCTGCTTAGAATAGCAATCTCTGCTGTTCATTCCCAGGGGAAGTATATGAATGAGGAGTTCTCTTTCTTGAAGCTGAGTCTTCAGTGAATGCACCTCCAGCCACAGCTGTCTTCTGCATTGACCTCTTGAAGGCCCAGTCCTGTCTGACTGCCAACAATATTTCTACCTAATGTAGCTATTTATAATATTCCTCCTTCTGAAGAAATACTTCTAATTGCCATGAGGGGGCAAGTGTTGAAGATCACTCTGCTGTTTCCAGCTGAAGAGGGCAATAGTTGTGATCAGAATTCAGAGACACTCCACAGAGGATTTATCTAAAAGCCCTCAAAAGGCACCAGGTGTTCTTGTCTTGAGGAGATGCACAGCTTCAAGTCTGGAGGAGACAAGGCCACAGAAACAATAAAGCATGCATAGACCAAATAATAAAATCAATAAGATAATTTTTAATATAGCCAATAATATTTCCTACCAGGAGGAGCCAGTAATAGTGTTTCATAAATGGAATGAGAAGGTCCAGGGAATTTCTCAATCTGACATGTCGTTAACCTGTCGTCTAATAGCTTGAACAGCTATTGAAATATTAGCAGAAGGATCAGGAGTGTGTATGCAACATTTAACTTTTATAATTGCACAAGCATCCCCTTGCACTGCTGTTAGGTTGTCTAATGTCATTCAATTTCATAGGATGGTTTGTCTCATTAATTTTACTTCATTCAGGAGAGAGAGACTAGCCATGCTGCCATTTAAGGCCTGCTGAGTACAGTTACTTAAAGCTTCAGTGTGTTTTTTTTCATAATTTTATTGAGAAACAAATAGCAATGAGACAGTTTCAAATCAAATTGGTAGGACAGTTTCAATAATTAACACATTACATACATTCTTCCTAGTGGTTAATTGTTGTACAAGATGCGGACTTGATATCCTATTTACAAACACCATTAGAACAAATCCCTCTATTCATTAAGAGAATGTAACTATATATCTATTCTAACTACTTTGAATACACAGATACAAAATGGACATTCATCTGTATACCCTTTTATTGTTAAGTTCCATTATTTGAATATTATATGTGTGTAAACTCAGCAAAATATTCTAAGAGTCCAGTAGCCCATAATAGTATTGGGTCTTCCACTTGACTGGCAATGTCAGAAATTGTTGGTCTGAGTTCCCTACAGCTCAACATAACAGCATGGCTTTATTTCTTATATTTTGTTTTTATACTTTTCTGCTGGATGGTTAAGACCAAGGTAAAGCAGGACCTATGCAACAAGAGTTGTAGCTTTTGGGTCTGATAAGGTCAGTGAAATCCCCTCAGGGTTTATCCTGAGATCCTGTACCTCAGATTGTGGAACCTTTGTTAGTGTCAGCCATGTGGATGAGTCACGGCCATTGTGAAGCTTCAATGTGTTGCATGAAATTGTTTTATCCCAGGGAAGGGATAAAGATAGAAGGCAAATTATGATACCAGTGAAACACACTTGAAGACCAGCAATGACATAGGTGGGGCAAGTTTGCAGCTTTGTCAATACTTTTAATACTTCTGCCTTGTAACCATGTAGGTCCCGGGACACATCTTCCTATCCATTCACAGGGTAGCCAGGTCCCCAAATAGATTCCACAGGACCAATAAATGCCACTGGGGGCTTCCCAGCTAATGTCAGGGCAATTAAAACACTTTGTTGAAAATTAATCTTCAGACTGTAAAATTATTGTGTGTATACATTGGGGGGTGTCCATCCCAACTCTTTATTACAGTTAGGCCAATAAGAATAGGAGTGTGTTTTCTGTTTCTAACATATGAGGGGGCCTTTCTACTACAGTGTCCTATAGTGCAGGTTAACCAGAGATAATTATCCCATAACTGAAAATAGCCATCTTGATATCTATGGTTGTTGGCCCTGAGGATAGGACTATTACATTTACTTAATAGGGGTCTTCTTAGAGCCTTTTTAAAGAGACTTCAGTGGCATCATTAGAAAAACTTCTATTACGTTCAGGATGTTTAAGACTATAGTTTATAAGTCACTCAGCTACCTTGTGATGGTGAGCTACACTATGAACTCTTGAACTCTTTTGTAATTCATCCATATAATTATGCATTTCATTCCAGTCATCTCCTTGGACTGGGGATATGCACAAAGGAAGTCTACATGTACTGGACAAGGGGAGCAGGCCACATATCCATCAAGATATTTGTTGTAAACTCAGTATATTCTTGTGTCCATCTTAGAAAGCAATTGCATTCGCTCTTAAGTGATATAGTGACTAATAAAAAGACTAACTACTTATCTGATGCCTTTGTTACTTATCTGAAGACTGTTTTAGATTACTTATCTGAAGACTCTTTTTTTCTTGAACGAGAATTTTAAGTCTACTATGTTTTAATAGGAATATTCTGATGATGGTTGCTCACACTCACCAACAGTCTTTGGTTTCCAGGACTGAGTTGGTGTTTCCAGGAGTCCAACCTGACCTCCTTGACAGCTGATGGAGTGGACAGGATCACAGTGTGTAGTTCTTCCCAAGTTGATACTCCATTCAATTATCTTGGTGGAGGAACTTCAATTAATGAAACTCCCAATCTTCTAGATATCCTTAATACCAAGTTCATGTTCTCTAAAATTGTAGAATGAATTCTAGGAATAATGGAAGTTAATAATAGAAGAGTTTATTGAGAGAAAGAAAATTTCTGTCTGAGAGGGATAGAAAGGGGCCAGAAAAATGGGTTGTCCCCTGTGTCATCTTGCTTTACTCAATTAGTTTATGTTTGCTTCTTCTTTAAGCTCACTGAGCATTTCACTGGTAAAATGCTGCATCCATTTAATTAAATTACATTTGAATTCATTAAATATCTTTTGGTTTTGCTTATATAGTTCTTCTTTTATCTCTTAAAGAATTTTAACCATTTAGTTCCTCAGTTCTTGCCTATACTGTAGCTTCTTCTACTTCAGTATCCATGAGATCAGATTTTGGGTAGTTGAGGTCTTGGGTGACAGCACTGTGTTGCTTTGCTTTCTTGTGTTTCTATTGGTTTTGCACTGTGGATTGGAGATTAGTTAGTGTAGAGAAACTGCCACTACATCGGAGATCTGTATTATTAGGTTTTATCTCCCAGTGATGTGCTCTTGGATTAGTGTTTATGCTCTTCTTCAACCTGTTCAGCATAATATTTGAGGATCTCCTTGTTGTCCAACTTTCGTCTGGGGACTTGATTCCCAGCACCACTCAGAGAGAGAAAACAAACTACATTAATGTTGACAATACAAGGACAAATTAGATATTGTCATATAGTAAAAGCTAATTGAATGCAACAATTGTCCCCATTAAGAATAGAAAACAAATCAGCTGGGGCCAAAGAGGAAATTGATCGATGACGTGGAGTGTGCCTAAGGAGAGTCACATGAGGAGAAGACACTCTCTCAGGCTTTCACAGAGAGCACATTGGCCAAGCAATGGCCATGACTCATCCACATGGCTGCACTGATAAAGGTTCTACAATCTGAGGTACAGGATCTCAGGATAAATCCTGAGGGCATTTCACTGACCTTCTCAAACCAAAAAGCTACAACTCTTGTTGCATAGGTTCTGCTTTACCTTGGTCTTAACCATCCAGTAGAAAAGTATGAAGATGAAATATAGGAAGTAAAGCCATGTTGTTATGTTGAGCTGTGGGGGACTCACGTCAATAATTTCTGACATTGCCAATTAAACAGAAGACCCAATGCTATTATGGGCTTCTGTACTCTTTTAGAATATTTTGCTGAGTTTACACACCTATAATATTCAACAACGGAACTTAAAAAAAAATTGGGGTATAACTATGAATGTCCATTTTGTATCTGTGTATTCAAAGTGGTTGGGATAGATATATAGTTGCATTCTCTTAATGAATAGAATGATTTTTTCTAATGGTGTTTGTAAGTAGGATCACAAGTCTGCATCTTGTACAGCAATTAACCACTAAGAAGAATATATGCAGTGTATTATTTGTTGAAACTGTACTTGCGATTTGATTTGAAACTGTCTCATTGCTGTATGTTTATCAATAAAACTTTGAAAAGAAAAAAAAAACAAATCAGCAATAATAAAATCAAAGACTGCTTATTTAATTACTGTAAGAACCAATAACAGCTATAATTATATCATTAACAATAAGAAAGTAATCTGCAAGAAGGTAGACACAAATATAAACCAAATGCTGGCACACAACAAATACCTACTAAATCATTTATTATACCAGCATTTACAATAGAAAAGAATTCAACAATAACATCAGTAGCTTCAAACCTATGGTACATGTGCTGCAATGGGCTGTTTGTATCTAAAGGGTTTGCCATCACTGCCATAAATACTTACAAATTAGTAAAGATTGATAGTAGTAACAATAAAGCTGGAGATGGTGAAGGGAGAAGCAAAGAAATAAAAATAGAGAAAGAAATGGAAGATGAGAGAAAAAATTAATATTTTTAAAATCCAATTAAAAAATAAAAGGAAATTAACAGGATAGGTGAGAGTAACAGAAATGTACAAATAAGGTAAAAAAAATAAAGGAAAAAGTAGTGAAAACAAAGATCAAAAGACAGGGGAAAGCATGTTTTAAAAAGAAAATAGTTCAAAAATCCTTCTCCATGTGTTTGGGTGAGTGGTTTCTTAACAGGACTGTGATATAAGAATTCACCAGACATGAATGGGAGATAGTAAGTGACCATTAGGGCCTATTTTGTTTCCACATCTACTTTTTACTCTGTGAATGCTGGTTCCTGCCCTGTGTTTCCCAGTTAACGTGGTCATTCAGCCAGTGGTCTGTTATTTGCTTCACAGCTGTATTTACTCCAGTGGCTCTTAGTGTTTCTGTGTCTGTGCACCCCAATTTATTGATATCTCTGACTACCCTTACGGCCTGTGGGATCCTGAGGCTCCTCCCTCACTCCAGAGGTCACTCTGTCCATACACCCCAGGCCATGGCAACTGTCCAAACTGAGGCATTTCCCTGATCACATTGGCAGGAAAGCAAACAGACCGCTGAACTCTGTGCTGGAAGTAGGCAACAAGAGAATTAAGTAGTAATGTCAGCACACAAAGCTCTCAGAAAACTACAGAGTGTGGGATTGACATGTCCCTGAACACACTGCTGCCTAAACTTTTTGGGGCATCTGCAACTAGCCACCACTGCTCTGTGACTGTGTCTTATGTCTCTTGTCATAGGAGGACTCCAGAAACTATGAACTGATGGTGTTCTGTGACTTCTCATTACAACCTATCCCAAGTATGCCAGATACTACAGTGAATTTATTCTACACCTCTAGTCTGTTGTGCTGCACAAGTCATTTTCAGAGCAAATCGCCACCATGTATTCGCAGCTTACAATATCATGGGCTTCTCGCAGGGCTAGTGCGACCAGTCTCCTGGAACTGCTCACACTCTTAACAGTTAACTTGTTTGCAGAGAGAGGACCTCCTCACTGGGAGCTGGGCTTAACATTCCAAGATGCCTTGGGGTTTTTTCTCTATGTTGTATCCAAATTATTTGTAATTCAGCTCTATTTTTATTCCCAGAGCTCTAATTCCTTTTTTTCTTTATTTCTCTAAGGTTTTGTTTTCCAGGTGCCCCAATGACAGGTTTCAGAGAGGCTGTATTTTGCTGCCAGTCTTTACTCCATAATTTTTAATCTTTTGGCTTGATTCT
>NW_004524661.1:11490051-11496428 GCF_000260255.1 Octodon degus | reverse complement strand
TAGAGAGAGAGAGAGAGAGAGAGAGAGAGATAAATATCTATATAGAGAGACAGAGACATATGGACAGAAAGAGACAGAGAGAGTCTGCCAAAACATATATACACTCTTCAGCACTTCACCATAGTAATAAACATCTGAAAACTGATGGCTACCACTTTGAGCACCTCCTGTAATTTCAAAGACCAATGGTAACCTGAATTAATCTCATAATCTCTCAATAAATTAGTATTAAAATATTTACACGAGATATTCTTTTCTGGAATATACATTGGTGGAGTATATATATATACATATATATATATATATATTCAGTACAATAATTATATGTTTGATGTTGGAACATAGCAGAGATAATTCACTATAACCCTAGTTAGGTTTAAACCTGAACTATCTGAAGGATGGTTAATCATCTTAATAAAGTTGTAGTTGATTATCTCTATTATTCAATATGGACATTTTTTCTGAGTTGCAAATAACAAACCAACCTGACAATAATTTCACATTAAAAATGTCAAACTTAGAAAAGAATAGAATTTAGGGCTAGCTAGATAGCTCAGCAGACTAAAGCACCTGCTTAGGCAGAGCACAGTGGCCAGGGTTCGATCCCTATCCTGCTGTGCTGGCCCTGTCCCTGGGGTGCTCTGAGACAGCAATTGAGACTGGGCATGGTAGTGTGCACCTGTAACCCAAGTGCTTGGGAGGCTGATAACAGGAGGATCACTATGAGTCTGATCTCGTAGTGAGACCCTGTAGACCCTGTAGACCCTGCACTAAATACAAAAAAAAAAAAAAAGAATTTGATGCTGAACTTCTAAAGTTTTTAGAAATGTCTCTGATTTCTTGCTCTGTTTTAAGAAGAAAATAATCACATAGATTTAAATTTTTAAAGAAGTCTAGACAATCATTTTGTGTTTTATTTTTCTAAGCCATTTTAAAATAAAATTCTATAGTTTTAAGAAATGAAAGTAAGATGATTTGAAACAAACTATTGTTCTTCAATGCTTCATGATTTTCACATCAGGCTACAAAATCCCCAATACTATGCTGAAAAGTATGAACTTTCCTTGAAATAAATTTCTAAATGCAAAATATCATTGTTTGCAAAAGCCCTGAGGAGTAAAACTCAAAAATTTGAAACTCTAATTACCAAACCGTAAAAATAAATATTCCAACCTACAGTGTGTCGCCACACTGCCTACCCTCGGGCAGCAGTGTCATATCTGAGTCCATATGAATGATGTCCCTGGAGCTGTGCTGTCTTTCGCTGTCAGAGTCCTCATCTCTGGCAACTGCAAGCTCAAGTTCACAAAGAATCCTCTCTCAAGAGTAAACAATTAATGTGTTGACTAACTAGTAGTTTCCATAGTAATAGAATCCGCTGACTATTGGTGTATATTCAGACAACAGAATTTCTAAATATAGACTGACTATCCCTTTTCTGAAACGCCTGAGACTAGTAATATTTCTCTATTATTTTTTCAGATTTTGGAATTTTGTATGTACAAAATGTGAAATGCCTTAGGGATGGGACCCAAATCTTCACAGGAAATCTATTTATTTTTCATTTAAACCTCATACACAGGTAACTTTACACAATATTTTTATCATATCTGCCTTTTGACTTTGACCCATCATGTGAGGTTGGGTATACAATTTTCTACTTGTGGCAGTTCTGGTTTGGGATGTTCATTCTAGGGACGTTCAACCTGCAGTTAAATATGAAATAAATAAACATTTGACAATCTTTGCACTCACTCCTTAAGGAGAGTCAAATCAGACTTGTAATTCACATTCACAACATGAAAATGTCACCAAAAGAGGCCCACTTTGCCTACCTACCAGTGTATCAATCACTAAAACTAGTTTTACACAACAAAATTTATTCCAAAGAGCTCCAACTACTACTGAGGAGACTCACATCCTAAACCTCCATCCCCAAAGATAATGGTTAGTGATATTTGTAGCATAAAGAAGCAGAGTGATGTAAAGCCCCAGGTAAAGATTACTGGAAGTGAAGTAACCGGTGTCAGCATATAAATATTCAGTCTTCATGGTTCTCCACGGGATGCATGTTCAGAAAATGGCAGCATCGCATTGTCTTAGGCAGGGCCCTCTTGACCCCTGATATCAGCAACTCACCCATCAGACCCCTGCACAGGCTCAATGAAGCATCAGTTTCTTCCACTATAAAAAGATCATCAAGCACCTTTAAGGTAACCTAGACAACCATCATCGTCATAACAAAACAGAGGTATTAGCTGCAGAAAAACTAGTGAGAGACTAGTAACTAGCAAGTTCAAGCTACATTTGAGTCATTTGAGTCATTCTTCAATTCCTAATATTTGCTTTCTTGTTTCTTGAAGTTAAGAACACAATGAAAAGAAAACTAGGTTATTTAAAAATAGTGGTAATAGACAAATGCCAAAAAATAAATACATGCAAGTCATTTTTTATACAGATTTTAAGCACACAGTGAACGATAACGAACAAGAAGCCTAAAAATTGGTCTTTTCTTTTCTTTTTTTTCTTCTTTCTTTTATTTTTTGGGGGATGGTACTGGGGGTTAAACTGAGCTACATTCCCAGCCCTTTTCCTTTTTTATATTGAGATACAGTCTTGCTAATTTTATCCCTTACCCAGGTTAGATTCAAACTTGTGATCCTCCTGTCTTGGCCTCCAAGGGTGCTGGAACAGTGAGAAGCCTCATTTTTATTAACAATCTTTTGCCCTCTGTAATTGGCAGCAGAATGGGAGGAAATAGCAGGGCAGAATTGGAAGGGTTCTTTAGAGCTTAAACTTGGAGTTCTTCCTACTCTTTGCCTTCCCGGCTCTCTTCATAGGTAGCAACTTCCATACTGCATTTCTCTCAGCCTCCTCTTTTCCTGCAGAATGGCTACAGAGGTAAGCGAACAGGAAGCCAGAAGATAGAGTAGGACTGTGTAGACTGGTATGTGGGGGGAAAGGTAGCTGAGGTAAAATATAGACTGCATCAACATGGACTGGTTCTCTAGAATTCCTCTCTCATAAGCCACTATTTCAACTCACATCATCCTTAGTCTTAGATCCTCCAACTACCTAGGTTTCTTCCTTTCTATACCTAGACCCAAACTTCCTGTCAAGAAGAAGGATCATAAAGCCCAGCTCTGTCTTTCACACATTCCCACAAACTCTCCCTCAGTTTTCCCAGCTCCTAATATCAGAACCACATTGCTCTGGCCTGGCCTGTGCCTAGGCTCTGTCTAGTTTGTTCTCTCCTGTCCACTGTCTCCATCATTGTTTACACCTGATTTTGTTGCTCCTACACTTACCTCAGTTAAGAGAAAGGAGAAAGATAAAGAATGAGAAAGACTTTCTTTAAAGACAATTTGATATTATTATTACATATTATTATGTCACAACAATAAGATGGAATGTCATTTTTTAAATGATGTGTGTACAGATAACTGAAGTTAGACACTGAAGTAAACCAACTCTTCCAATTTGGAAATAAGAAAACTGAAATTCAATGATGTCACATGAATAGCTCAAAGTCACACAGCTGACTTGTGCCAGAGCCTGAGCTATCTTTAGCTTTTTTTGCAGCCTGTCCCTAAAGCAGAGACAGATTTGGGCTGACTGTGGCAATTCAACACAGAGACATAGCCTGCCTATTATAAAGAAGCCCAATTTTCCCACTCATTTGATACAATTTAATGTCCTTTGGTTTAAAGACTTCACAGACTCTTCTATCCTCCCAATTTCAATCATAGCCACAAAATGTAGAATAAATGTTTACCAAGATATAGAGAAAGGGCTAGCAGATACTGTGCCACAGTGGGTTCTATTAGCATCTTCTGATTTAACATATAAATACACACATAGGCTCAGAGAGATACCAGGTGATAGAGTTAAGAAATGAACACTAAATCTTTCTCTTTTTTCTTGTAGTGGTAAAGAACTGAGTATATAAAGAATTCATACTGGGGAGCTGTTGAGAATGGGCACACTGACTGAAATTGTTACATGGGACGGCAAGTAGTGCAGTCATTCCAGGGCAAGAACTTAACTTTTTCCTAAGAAAAAAAGTAAAGATAACACAACCCAGTTTCTGAATCCCAGGCTGAGTCACCACATAAACAAACATTAGCTTCTGGCCTCTTCCTCAAAGCTGAAACAAGTGCTTTGAACAGTGAAGCTAGTGAGTTCATCGAGGTTTTGTCCCACGCTATGGGGCCACAGCACTGTTCCACATAAGAAAGAGCAAGTCATGTGCTGAGGAATGAAGTGTAAGCCAGTGTCTGCTGGGTTTACTAGCTCTCTTCTATCTCACAATCTGAATCTGTTCAAGACCACAAAAATAAGCCTAAGAAGGGAGGAGACTTTGTTCAGTTTGAGGAAGGCAAAACTAAGGGCCAGGAACTCAGGCACTTGGATTTTCCCAGGGACAATGCAAAATAAAAATCCAAAGGCTATGGGGAAAGAAGACTTATAATTTAGAATAAGATGCAATGGGCTAGCGAGGCAAAGTGGCACACACACCTCCAATCCCAACTACTCAGATGGCTGAGCAGGAGGATCACAAGTTCGAGGCTGGCCTGGGCAACAAAGTGAGGCCTTGGCTCAAGAAATAGAAAACAAAGAACTGGTGTTTTCGCTCAGTGGGAGAACACTCCTGCGTTGATCCTCAGCACCGCAGAAAGAAAAACAATGCAGTGGACTAAAGTGATGACATTTTCTTCCTTCTGTTTTTAATAGACCCACTTTCAGGAACAGAGACGCTAGTGTTGCACTTTCCCTTGAGTCACTTACCAATTAGCCTTCAGCAAGCTGCATAAGCTTTGTGAACTGCAGCTCTCTCACCTTGTAAAACAGTATTATACTAACCCTACCTGCCGTGAGTATGAGAAGTGTAATAATGCGTCTAAAGCGTTCAGCGGTGTGCCTCGCGCATAGTCACCGCTCAGAGAACGACAGCTACCACTTTGATCGTGAGACATGGCAGTGACAGCATTGCTGGAAAATTGTCTGAAGACTAACCAAGTCAGGTTACCTGTGGCGAAAGCATAAAATTAAAGAGAAGGGACAACACTCCTTTTTCTTAGAATTTTGCTAAAGAACACTTTCAGATTTGCAAATAGTAAATGCAAACTAAATGTATTTTTCTTTTGGTGGTACAGGAAGGGACAGCACTCCTTTTTCTTCAGGATTTTGCTAAAGAACGCTTTCAGATTTACAAACAGTGAATGCAAACTAAATGTATTTTTCTTTTGGTGCTACAGGACTAACAAGGGAAAGAATTCGTACTAGATGATTGTTTAAAATGCAGTGAACATTTTGCTTATTATTCTCAGAAAACCCAGCCAATCCTCACACGAGTGAGCTAAAATTGCCAAATTCAGCAAATGAAAATACTGGAGGCCCAGATAAACTTAAAGTTCAGACAAATAACAATTCTATGGTATTCAATGAAATAGTACTGAAAAATTGTCCTGCATCTGAAATTTAGCAGAACATCTTGTATTTTCTCTGGGAGCCCTGATGAATGACTACATTGAGGGAATCAAGAAAATCAAGAGAATATACCTAGAGCAATCATCAAAGACCACAAGTTGACCCTGGGGGCTGCTGGGGATATTTAAAGGGAAAGAACTGTGATATTTACCTTCACTGGATTGAATGGGTTTCTTATCTTTGCAGCCAAAAAAGGTTGACTACAAAACCAGGTAGCTTGTTTGTTTCACTTTTCCTATCTTAAAATATTGAAAAGAGGGGCTGGAGAGATAGCTCAGTAGAATAAGTGCTTGCATGGAAAGCACAGGGTCCTGAGTTCAATTCCTGGTACCAAAAAAAAAAAAAAAAGGAGGAGTAATACTATTGCTAATAGGAAATAGAATGTAAACCTTTTTCTCTTCTTAATTTCTTATACATTTCTTTCTCCTTTTCTTCATTCTTCACATTTTACATGCATATATCTGGTAATATAAATAACTGGTTGGAAGAAAACATTATGCATTAGAGCAAATATTGTGAAATTCATATTACTTTGTTAAGTGAAAATCTGTATTTCTTGTAATTTTTTGTTTTAAATTTAATTTGTATTCTCTTTTTTAAAAACATGCAATATAATAACCATTCCTGGAAAAAAAGAATATAAACCTAAAGTAATCTGTAAACTGGATTTTGGGCACTTGCACGCAGAAGGGCCAGGTTGAATACATGCTCCTACCAGAAGTCTTCCCAAAATAATAGAGAAAAAAGATATTTAAAGCATAAACTCAATATTAATGAGAAAATAGAACCCTAGAAAACAACCTGGCTTCCAAGGTACCTGGCAGGCAATAGAAGCATTCTTAGAACTCCAGGACCAGACTAGCTAAGATAGAATCTAGTGGCCTCTA
>NW_004524661.1:11467491-11489938 GCF_000260255.1 Octodon degus | reverse complement strand
GAAGGAAGGAAGGAAGGAAGGAAGGAAGGAAGGAAGGAAGGAAAGAAAGAAAGAAAGAAAGAAAGAAAGAAAGAAAGAAAGAAAGAAAAGAAAATAGTGAGAAGTAATGATGTAGTAGTTGCTGTAAGTCATTAATTGGGGATGGCTTATCACACAACACCTCAATGTGTAACAGAATGGAGGGTGGGACTGATAGCCTGGGGACAGAGGGCTCTGAGCAGCCTGGGTACAAGTTCATTTCCAGCTAACCAAACTGGAGAAGAGGTCACAGGAACAGTTTGGGCAATGAAAATGGAAAATAGAAAACAAGAAGTGATACAAGCAGTGTGTAGCATCAGTTTAAAGAATGCTCTCGGGGAACTGTTGAAAGCCCCAGATTCTGACCTAAAGTTACCCCCAAATGATAAGAACATGTGGATAAACTGAGATTTAAAAATCCCAGGTGATGCTGGGAAAGCAACAGTAACTACATTACAAAATATTGGCTGCAACTTTTAAGAATAGTATTATAAAAATACCATATTTCACAATACCTTTCAAGTACTGCTACTTGCAGAAGATTTTCCTTGCCAGGACAAACAGGTATCCTGGACTTTTAATATAAGTATTATTGCTTTTTCCTTTTTATGAGCTATATTAGAAAAAGATGGTTTCTATTGCAACTGACAGAATGCCAATTGAAAGCAGCTTAAGCAATGGAAGAACTTTACTGACCCATGAAATTGACCTCCTCTAAGAATACAAATGATATTTCAGTGCTCCCTCTCTCTCACGTCCCTCTCCCTCTCCCTGATCCTCTCCCTCTCTCTCAGTGTGCTGACTGAGTGTTGCCCTGCTTTCCTATGATTTGTAAATTGCTGGCATAAAACATTGAGCAAGTCATGACTCTAGGCAGGACTAAGTTGACCTAGCTTGGTAAGCCCAGAGGAAAGTGAAAGTTTCTTTTCCCCAACCTCTTTTTACTGGCATTAAAATACCAGGGCATGCTGATTAGTCAGAATTTCATAAGCCTACCCTTAGTACAAATGTCTAGCAGCCCTGATACAACTTATAATGAAGAAAGGAATGCATTATCTAGAAAAAAAGTGGGAGAATGGTGCTGTAATTCAGAAGCAGGATAAAAGTATTGTTTTTGATTTTTTTTAACAGTGCAAGCAGGTGCAGGGGCTGGAGATTCAATCCCTGGGCCTGCCATGCCAGCCCCACCCCCAGAGCACACTGAGGTGGTAATTGAGACTGGGCATGGTGACACACACGAGTCTGATCTAGTAGTGAGATCCTGAACACCCTGTAGACCCTTCCCTAAAATACAGAAGAAGAAAAAAAAAAGGGCCAGATGTGGTGGCTCATGCCTGTAATTCCAGTAGTAGGGAGGCTGAAGCAGGAGGATCGCCACAAGTTTGAGGGCAGCCTGGGCTACACAGTGAGTTGAAGTCCAGTCAAGACCCCATAGCACCTCCCTGCCTCCAAAAAAACAAACAAAAAAAATCCAGCACATAAATAGAGTGACTGACCTCAGAACTAAAATCAGTTTGAACACTGAACTTCTTTTTTTTTTTTTTTTAATCAAGATCTCATTATGTAGCTCAGATGGGCCTTGAATAGACTACATAGCCCAGGCTGGCCTTGGACTGACAGCAATCCTTGTGCCTCAGCTTCTGACTACTGGGGTTACAGTCAGCACCACCATGCTCAGCTCAACCTTCCTAATTTGAAGGACTGCATAACTACTCTTTCCTAACTGATCTCTTTCATTTCACCTCAGTCTAGGCCGAGGTACTGTAGGCCTATGAAATCACAATCCTGGAGATGTTCAACAAGTTTTGTACAGCACAGAAGGTCAACGTACAATCCTTGCAACATAACTCACCATTTCTGCATTCCTGACATGTGCAGACAGAAGCAAAATACTCATGGAGCTCTACACACCTCTTGAGAATGTAAAGTAAAAATGTAGACAAAAAAAAATAATGTGAAAAGGAGATAAATTTTCCACTCCTGCATAGCAGATTTTATTTCCAAACATCTCATTTCCCTCCTCAAAACTGCAGTGCAGATTCTGCAAACATGATGAGTTATATAAGTAGGATTATGTACTATTCATGCAGACTCTGAAGCCAGCTGTCCATCCGATTCTATTTCCCAAACAGGAAAAGGGATTTCTGCCCACCTCCAACACAATGACGGCTAGATATTGATAAATTCTGACTCCTTCATTTCAAGTTAGAAAGAAGGAAGCGTATTTGAAAATTTTATTTCACTAAACTTCCTTAATGAAAGCACTGTCATTTTGGCTGTATGCAGATAATTTCATAATTCTGTATTCAGTGGATGCATCAGAGATCTACATGACATATTTAAGTGTCTGGGTTTTGCTTCTCCCACCAGCCAAAATCCAAACGTTGATGTCTGAAGCCTTGTTACTTCAGAGTGTAACCTCATCAGGAGATGGGATTTGCAGAGTTAATCAAATTAAAACGAAGATGTTATGGTAAGCTCTAATCCACTGATCTTTTTTATAAGAAACAGAAATTTAGAGACGGACACACAGAGAACATGTTTTGTAAAGATGACAGATGAGGGCAGGATGGGGCTTCTCAAGGCAAGGAACACCCAAGATAGCCAGGAGCTCGGTGAGAGCATGACACAGATTCCCTCACTCTCCTGCATAAGGAAGCTACAGCGCCAATACTTTGACCTTAGACTTGTAAACTACAGAGATTTTAAGGCAGTACACTTCTGTTGTATGAGCCTCCGGGCTTGTGCTTCTTTGTTACAACAGCCTTGTAAAACTAACATATTCAAAAGGAAACATCATGTCAGAAATAAAAGAGGAAACACCTTGCCTAGGACAAGGACTGTGATCTATTATTGCATTTTCTCGAGCAAAGAAATCCAAACTGAGAAAACTGCCTTCCTAACACAGATCCAAATTTCTCTGTTTTATTCAGCAGAATTAGATTCTCTCCTTATCCCTAAATTATCCAAATAACTGTCTCAATTCTCAAGCTCTGGCTGGTCATCGTGAGTTAAATCCAATTTCAAACAAAAGGCTTAGATCATCATTGATGGAAAAGATTTAATATTTTCATATCTCTCTTTCTATTGGCCTACAGAGAAGCATTCAGAGCAAAGCTAATTGTGACTGTGTGCTAACCGCTTGGCCCTCCTTCAGCATCTGCCGTTACCCTCCCCCATTTCAGTTCTGTGTGGGTTCATGTTTTTTGCTTGTGCACGGGGTGGGAAGTGGGTACTATGTTAGAAATGCAAAAGGAGCACTCCTGGCCGTCAATGATAGTGAATTTGTCACTTGAGATTTGGCAATAATATCTGCCTAGGGGACAAAGAAGAAGGAAGAAGAAAAGAGTAGAGCCGGCCAGATAGCTCAGCGGATTAAAACACCTGCTTAGGCAGACATGGGGAACGGATGTTCGATCCCTGGCCTGACGTGCTTGTACCACCCCCAGGGCAAGCTGAGACAGCCACTAAGACTGGGCATGGCAGCATGCACCTATAATTCCAGCGCTTGGAAGGCTGAAAAACAGGAAGGATCACTACAAGTCCAGTCTGTGTAGGGAGACCCTGTAGACCCAGTACTAAATACATTTTAAAATATAAATAAATAAAATATAAAAGCAGGAAAAAAGGGGTAACAGGGATGGACATAATCCAAATACATTATATGAACATACCAATGCATCAAAATACCAACAAGTCTGTCTCATTATTCTACGTTACTATATGCACCAGTAAAAAATTTAAAGAAAAAAAAGGCTGTTTTCTCTACTGCAGAAGCCCATTCAGAAATGTAAAGAGAATAGTAGATGTGCCAACCTATACATTCAATGCAACAAGTGCCAAGTGATGTTATATAAGTAGATGGTGAACATTTAGAAAAGACTTGGAGGTTCATATGCTTTAACCTAAAATAAAACTGCAAAGCCTCAGGAATCTTCTCCACCTCAGCACTGTTATCCTACCAGACCTTGCAGTCTGACCAGCTGGAACTTGTTGCATTTCAGCCTTGGTTATGGCCTTGCCTTGTGCTCTATTATCTTGGGATTGACCTTCCACATATCTTCATTTTACAACTTGGTTCACTTCAATGGCTCCACTCCTGCCAGATTCCCAGCCTTAAAATCCGAGTCTACCTCTGTAGCTGCTTCAGTTTCACAACCTGGCATGAGTCACCAACTGAATGGGTCAACATGTTCGCCAATTTTTAAGTTTGTTCTTTTTAAAGAAAGATATCTCATTCTACCCCTAAATGCTATTTCTTTTGTATTGACAGAGGTGCTTAAATTGCTATGTTCAGAAAGATACAGCCAACATAGCAGAAAAGAAGAGCACAGCACTATCTGCCACAGTCACTAAAGACAGGAGTGCAAAAGTGTTTGCTATGCATAACTCACCTCTGTTTCATTGAATCTTGAGCTTTGTTCTGGTAATTTCCTCACACACACACACCACCATCATCATCATTATGATCATCTTAAAAGAATTATTATGTCTTCTTACATTTTGTAGTTGCCATGTGATTGAGTTAATTTTATCCACATTGTAACCACCTGGTATTGCTCAGACATTTGAAAGTGGGTTTAGCAAAATTAACTTATAAAAGGAAAACAGTAATCTGAAAAATTATAAAACATTAACACACCCAATGCTATTATGGGCTACTGGACTCTTTTAGAATATTTTGCTGAGTTTACACACCTATAATATTCAACAACGGAACTTAAAAAAATTGGGGTATAACTATGAATGTCCATTTTGTATCTGTGTATTCAAAGTGGTTGGGATAGATATATAGTTGCATTCTCTTAATGAATAGAATGATTTTTTCTAATGGTGTTTGTAAGTGGGATCACAAGTCTGCATCTTGTACAGCAATTAACCACTAAGAAGAATATATGCAGTGTATTATTTGTTGAAACTGTACTTTCGATTTGATTTGAAATTGTCTCATTGCTATATGTTTATCAATAAAACTTTGAAAAGAAAAAAAACATTAACACAATCACTTAAATTTATAAATCTGACTAGCTCCAACAAGCCTGAATTCAAATAGAACCAAAATAATCATTTTGATGAGTTGGAAGGAGAAAAAGAGAAGATGTAAAGCATAGGGTAAGGACTGTAGGCTCAAGCTACTGGCATGAAGGGTCCTTGGACAGATAAGGCTTAGAACTCTCAAAAATATCCTGGGGAGGGAAGGAGGAATCTTTGAAAGGAGAAGGCACCAAAATCAAATCTTATTCCAGAGTTTCTGCGGGTAAATGCTGACTACAGGGAACATCTTGTGAATGAAATGGTGTTAGATTCTGTCCCAAAATGGATAGTCTTGAAACTGAAATTCACAAAGAGAAACATCACATGAATTAAAGCTTCCGTAGTCTATCTTTAAACAGAATTTGGTGGTGCTGGTGATGGGGATGGGGATCTATTTAAAACAAGCATTTAGAAAAGTATCCTTTTCTTGGCATGATTATTATGTGCTTCATGTTGGCAGGAAGGCTTCATTTCCAGTGATACTTTTCCAATTGTTAAAATAAAAAGTCCCTGCCACTCTCTTTGCAATCCATAATTTTATATTTTTAATTCAGATAACTCAAGTGTGTCAAAGCAGAAAGAAGCTGCATATTCATGAGCCCTGATTTGCTGTAATCATTACTGCTGAGGCTTTGCATCAGCGAAGACTACAAGTACTTGAGTCCTGTTCTCAGGCAATTATGTCAGATTGATTTGGAGCTGAGGGAGGTAAGAGACCCCCATTTCTTTGTTTTCTCTTTGAAGGGCTCTACTGGTCTACCAAGGTCAACTTCCCTTGCTCCCAATCAGAGATGATAATAGTTGCTTCAATGTGAAAAATAAAAGTCTATTGAATAGGTTAACTAGAAAACTGTTAACTTCTCCTCACTCAGCCTTTTGTCATAGAGAGCAAAAGTAAAAACCAAAGAAAAAGAAGGATATAGTAAAATAAGCTTGGCTGAATATAAAGAAAATTTGAAAGTATATACCAATGCTATTTTGTGCATGTGAAAAATAAGGGTGCAGAAATTTTAAAAAATTAAAACATGGAATATTAAAATATTTTTCCTTTAAATACAAGGAAAAATCACCTAGAAACTATCTACCTTCCAGCCTAAAGCTCATTTTCTCTTAGTGGAAATGGCCCAGATTTATGATTGTAAAAAAGGGGGGGTTGAACATTGGGCCTTCTAGTTATCAGTCATCTAAGAGTGATTTCCTTAACTTCTTTGTGTTTTGCTTTCTTCATCAAGGTTGATACCCTTGTCTGTGAGAGAGAGAGTCATACTTCTAGAGCTGTTTTAAGACTTGTAATATAAGGAAAGCCTATAGTATTGATAATGTAGTACTGAATCTATACCATAAAATAGACCCTCAGCAAATGATGTCTTACCCGGTGTGGGTTCTCTTTTTTCCCCTTCTGGTCAAAGAGATTTTCTGTTTTTGAAGACTCACATCTCTCCTTAGCAGCCATTACAAACGACAACAAGGTAGTTCCTCCAAAAGATGGTGCCAGAAGAGATCTCTAGAAGTTATCCATCGGGATGCTTGCAACTGCACTTTCCATAGAGATTGTGGAAGGAGCACAAGCCAGACTGCATAATCCATCATTTACCAGATAATCTATAACATTAGGATCTTTAAATAATCAGCTACTGCATCTTGAAAATGGGAATAAATACTACCTACATTACAATGTACTTTTTAGAATTAAAAGAAGCCATGTAGGGCTGGCCAGATAGCTCAACGAACTAAAGTGCCTGCTTAGGCAAAGCGCAGGGACAGGAGTTGGATCCCTGGCTCCACATGCCATGTTGGCTCCATCCCCCACCCCCTCAAGGTGCACTGAGATGGCAATTGAGACTGGGCGTGGTGGTACACCCTGTAATCCCAGGGTTTGGGAGGCTGAAAACAGGAGGATCACAGCGAGTTCTGTCTGTATAGTAAGACCCTGTAGATCCTGTACTAAATAATAAAAAAAGAAGCCATATAAAGGGTTTACCACAGTAGATAAAGTGCAGTAGATCAACAAATATTTGTTTTTATGTCTAATCTAATACTCCTATTTCCTCCAAGAAAATGCCAAAGTTTATTTGGTAACTGTGCCCCTTTTTGCAATTATTTAAGAATAATTATGAATAGCTACATTATTTGATTCCAAAATCAGTTTAAATCAACAGCTAGCTTACACATAAAACCTTCATTTTTTTTTTTTAGATGATCTAGTTTAATCCCAGAAAGTTAAAGTCCTCTTCCAGAGATCATATTGCAGAGGAAATCTGAGATTTAAGATTATGAAATCAAAAATACTTGTGTGCTTTGTGGGGTAGTCATTCTATATCTAAATATTTTATTGGGTGTTGTTTACTGGGAATTGAACTCAAGGCCTTCACACTGAACTCCCAGCTCCATTTAAGGTAGAGGAGGGAGCAGGTTTTCTGAGTTGGCCAAGCTGATCAGGGCCTTGCTACCCTCCTGTCTCCACTTCCCAGAGTGCTGGGGTTACAGGTATGCACCACCGTGCCTGGTTAGAGTACATATCTCTAAATATCCAATCATCTGTGTATTTTTACAATTTTTTTTGTTTACATAGGCAAATGTAATTTGAGATGTAGCATTAGCATATGTAAAACTGATATTTTTGTCAGGCTAGACGCCAAGAAGCAACCGAGACCACTAGGACAGGCATAATTAAAGCCAACAGTTGTGTCTTTATTTCAGGCTGGGTGCAATGTGGTCTTGACCATGAACAAAGGAAGACAGCAGCTTTATAGCCTAAGTAAGGCAGGCAGTGTTTCACTGAGGAAGACGGAAAACTTTAACTTTCTCAGGGGTCATGGATAGATCTGGCACCTCTTTTGGGGAGAGGGAATGACAGTGGTATTCTGCTGATTTACAGGGTTTTCCTTAAGTTTGAGAACCAGGCCTGGTAGTCTATTTATCCTGATAAGCAGACTTATTTTTGTCGCTGAGGTTGAATGAGGGGGCTTTCCTTTTTGAACAGACTGGTCTGTCAAAGTTTTTTCCTCTTCAAGTTGGGAGGGTCCTACTTGTGAGGACCAAACAATATTTACCCATAAATTAATCTGTACTAAGGAAATCTGAACTTTTTCTGTTGTTGGAATGGACTACATCTCCATGTTCTTGGTATACCTAGAAGTGCTTAGTAAAATGCCCTCTGAGAAGCACTTGTTAAGTGCACAACAAGGATCAGCTAAGTCTGTTGGTTCTCCTCCTTTTCCCTGACTCCTTCTGCACCAGGCCGCTTACCAGGCAGCTGTACTTCCTGATCTCCAAACACTGCACCTGCTGTCCCTTCCTTTCGATGCACTTTTCTAACTCTTCACCTGACTGGATCATGCTTATTCTTCAGTTCTTGGCTTAAGAACCACTTCCTCGCAGAGCACACGTTGGGTCATGTCTGCAAGCATTAGTTACTTACTGCCTTACACCCTTCTTGACTTAATTCTCTGAACCCATCATGATCGGAATGACCAGGTGGTGGGTTCCACAGAAGCTATATTAAAAGGAGAGCTTTACTAATTTGTTCACTCATGCACTTTAGGTAAAGCACTGTGCCAGCAACTTCAAAAGGATCCATAAATATTAATTTAAAATATTATGAAAATGCAAAAGAGAGATTTAGAATGAATTTTTGATCTTGTATTAAGAATACCTAAGGTGATTTACTTTTCTTCTATTACAGAATATAAACTTCATTCATTTAATTCATTCTTTTTAAAAGTCAATTACCCAGGCCGGCGAGATAGCTCAGCAGCTAAAGCACCTGCTTAGGCAAGCTTAGGCAAAGCACAGGGACCCCAGTTCCATCTCCAGCACCACATGCTATGGAAGCCCTGCCCCTGGGGGAGTCTGATCCAGCCATAAGAAAAAAAAATCAATTACTGTAATTAAATTCATTGTAGGGTATGAATTTAACATCTTAGTGAATTCTGAAGACTTTACTCTCCAATCTAAGAGTGGAGAGCTTAATCATAGGTCACAATTAAGACCCTAAAAACAGAATTGATTATTGCACAGGTGATTTTTTTGTGTCCATTTTGAAAACTGAGCTACATCTGTTATTTTAAATGATCAGCACTTGTGCTCCAGTTTCTTAAGTGGTTACAGACATAGAGCGGGTTGATTCCCATGACAATGATTAAAATGGTGTTTCCCTCCTCAACCCATCTTTCTAGATAAGCAAATCAAGGTAGACAGGCCATTCCAGGAGGACTGTACCCAGATGACAATACTGACAGAAGAGCAAATTCTTTATTTTCAGCTGATGTAAGAATGGGACAGCCACAAATAGAGCTTTATGTCTTAGCATTTAGTCCTTAATCCTGTCATAGTGCTTAACAGCTAGCATACTGGTCATGTAGAAAGAGATAGCAAGCTAAAAATAAAAGCCTGTCCAGACATATTGTGATACTATCGCAGTGCCCGAATACTCATATCTAGACTTTTCTTCCTGTCATGAAATCTACTGTATGAAAACAAAGCCCAAAGTACTTTTTTAAATGTAATTTTGGCCTTCAAACATTTTTTAGTAAGTCAAAAATTGTTAAACTACGTGGCTCTGTGTAACCTATTGGACTTATATAAGCAATCATCCCAAATATACAAAAATTATCATGTGAGAAAAGTGACCCAAAAATTTTTTAAATTGAAAAGCATATGACTAATAACATAATTAAAATAATCAAAATACTGTGCTTTGTGAATAACTTATCATTTATTTCATTAAGAATTTTTAGGGGCTGGGGAGATGGCTTAGTAGAATAAGTGCTTCCCTGGCAAGCACAAGGGCTTGAGTTCAATTCCCCGTTCCGAAAAAAAAAAAAAAAAATTTAGCTTTTTTCCTTGCACTTTTTAGCCAGGTCTAAAATGTCTTTTCAGATCTTAAACACAACTGTTTAAATGTTCTTAGAGCAAAGCACATACCTGTAATCCCAGCAGTCTAGAAGGCTGGTGTTGTAGTCAGGGCTTACAATGGAAAAGATTTAATAAAGGACACGTAATTTATAAGATTTTATAATATTCACCCAAAGAGTCAAATGGAAAAGAGTGTTGGATATATATCCACACACTAGAGACTCAGAGCATCCAGCTGAGGGCTTGGATCCCCTGGCAATGTCCCACATGAGTCAAACAGGAAGCCCAGAGCCTAGGACAACATCTCATGCAAGTCCATATCAAAAATCTACACTGGGAAGGCTCAAAGGTCAGTGGTAGAAGCTAGAAAGTGTTCACCAGTGGGAAGAAGGATCTGTGCCAGCAGGAGGGATCTGCACTAGGTCCAGGAAGAGACCTTCAAGGTAAGGCCGCATCTCCCTCAAAGAGAACCTCAGTCATCCTCAGTGACAGCAAGGACCTGAGCTCCTTCTATGATCAGCATAGCTGAGTTCCTATCGGGAAAGCCAGTGTGACAAGCTTCTCCAGGAAAATCTCCACCTTCCTCTCCAGTTCTCCTTTTATGCTGTCAACAGTAATCCTTAGGCAGGCCTTCCATGCCCAGCACTGTGCTGATTCAGTTCAGCTGGGTGTTTCCACCATTAGTTAATCCACCACAACTGAGATGGAAAGAGCTGAAATTCAAGCTTAGCCCAATTCAGTTATTTAACAATATCCTGTCTGAAAAACTTTTTAAATAGTAAGGAAGGAGCTGGGAAATGTAACTCAGCATGAAGGCCTAGTTTCATTCCCCAGTACCAAAATAAGAGAACGGCAGGGAAGGGGAGGGAAAGTCAAGGGGGGCAGGGCAGATGAGAGGAGAGAAGTCCAGACAGGATTCTCACTGCCAATAGGCCTACCAGCAAAATCAGTGCGATGTGTAGTTAATCCATATAAAACATAAAATTAAAACTGATCACTTGCAATAATCACTCTGTGGTTCCAATATTAGTAGATTATTCTAAAAATATGAAATTGAGAGAAATAACATTCTATTCTGATATAAAGTAAACTGCTGGTAAATTGTTGTGAAAACATGTAATGAAATAAAGTAATATCCATAAAGTAAAGAAATAAACATGCTGTTTATTTCGACAGAAAGAACTGAGAGAAATGAGATGTTTTTGGCAGTGCTAAATTCAGAACCCACCAAATAGTAGGTACTGAAATATTTTTACTCCAGTGAATTTATATCATAGAATGACTTGAAATACCATCAAATACTCCACATGGTAATAGAAGTGATTGTCTTAATTAAAGTATTTTCCTCTGAGCTTCTCTTTCTGCTATGTACAAATATTTGGAAACCTCCAGTACACTAGAAACTCTTTGCAAAAGCTTTCATACTTTCAAAGAAATAGATCACACATAAAACTTATTCTGGGGGCCGACCAGATAGCTCAGTGGATTAAAGTGCCTGCTTAGGCAGATGTAGGGACCCGGCTTCAATCCCCGGTGTGCTGTGCCAACCCTGCCCCCAGGGGGCACTGAGACAGCAAATGAGATTTGGCCTGGTGGCGCATACCTGAAATCCCAGCACTTGGGAGGCTGAAAATCAGGAAGGATCATTACGAATCCCATCTCTGTAGTAACGCCCTGTAGACTCTGTACTAAATATATAAAAAATGAAAAATAAAAAAATAAAACTTATTCTGACACACACACTGAAAGATTAAGATTGACTTAAATATTATTAAGTCAACAATATTTTTAAGAAACTATACATGGGATACAAATGAGAAGAAATACATCAGGCCATGATCCTGTATATCCATATCTTCATTCCTTAACAGTTCAGTGCTAACATTTAGTGTAATCTGAAGAAAAATTTTGAAGCACATTGGTGATTAGGTAATTTTCCTCTCCAGCCATCCAATTTTTCTGAGGCTCATCTCTTGAACTGAGAGCATTAATATTAAAGTTTGCAAAAGAGCAAACCTCGGGGAAATGTATGCTTCGACTTTTCCCCTTTCAGAAGTGACTTCATGAGCAGCTGCAGCCATCTGATGCTCAATGAGCTGAATAACAATGAAGATAATTAATATTTATTGAACACTTAAAATGTTCCAATGCTGTGTCAAGCACCCTTCATACCTTATTTAATTCTTACAACAATGCTGTGTGACAAATATGATCTTGATTCTGTAAATGAAAGAACTGTGGCTCAGAAAATTGAAGTAAACTATATGAAGTCTCACATCTGAGAGATAGAGTGAATCAGAATTCATTCTCTGATTCACTCGCCACAAGATCCTCATGATGTAGGTGCTACTTTTTTTCATTTGTCAACTGAAATAACTGAAGCTTAGACAAGCCAAGTAATTTACCCAGCATCACAGTTTTAAGGGAGAACCATTGCTACTATTTTAAGTAGAAATATTTTCATATTATAAAGGGCCGGTCAAATAGCTCAGTGGATTAAAGCACCTGCAAGCAGGCACAGGTGCCAGCAGTTTGATCCCTGGGCCTGCCGTGCTGGCTCCACCCCCAGACTGGGCGTGGTGTGTGTGCCTGTAATCCCAGCTCTTGGGAGGCTGTAAAAAGGTGGATCACTACAAGTCTGATCTAGTAGTGAAACCCTGAACACCCTGTAGATCTTTCACTAAAAATGAAAAAAAAAAAAAAGCTCATATTATATTAAGCAACTCCTCTGTACTATGTATTAGGAATTGTTCTAAGCATTTTATGTAGATTAGCTTGCTTATTCTTATTACCTATTGGGAAAACAGTAGCAAAAGAGGTAGTTCTCTGAAGTGACCCTAACTGAAGGTGTGGTAGAACTTGCAGACGAACCCCAATATTAGGCTTCCAGATTTATGTCTGACTCTGTCTGGACCCGCACTCATGACCACTTATGAAACCTTAAGATAATGTATGGTGTCCATAATTATATACCACCCTTCCTGGCCAGGTGACAGTAATAAAAGAAGATTACCGTGGAATCATGGTTTGTTTCAACAGATCAAATTTCTTTCACAATACTTCCTGATCGAATCTACAAACTGTACTCTGAGGTTATAACGTGCAGCAGAGAAAGAGGACCACCATTAAAGCATAAGTACATGGCTGTAGTTTGCCGCATATTTTTCCTGTTTACTACAAAATTGTGAGTGACTAGCAGCCATGAGTGTATTCCATGAGCTCCACAATCATAGAAATTAGATCCATTTTTTAACTGACTGGCTTCAAAAATTGAGACTAGTGATTGCCCTCTCAGTAAAGAGCACTCATTCAGGAAATTTTTATTGATAAATAATTTTAAAAATCTGTCTGAAGACTTTCAAGTTTTTGAAGGACAATAGAACATGGAAAGAAGAAAGGTACTTGTCTTGGCACATATTGAGGAAGCACTGGAATAAATTCTTTGTGCTTTAAGCTTTGTTATAGTTCCACACGGCATTGTTATGGTTCCTGTCTATTTCTATGAAATTTTTATATTGTACTCAACACTAATGCTGGATTACTTAGCATTAACTTTGTCCTGTACCTGATTAATTTTGTACTGCCCTGGCAGTGTTCTGCCACCAGTTATTTTACCATGTGTGACTTATCAAAAGGTTCCTACAGCTCAGGTTCCTCCTTGGCAACATGTGGGCAACAATATACAATGCAGTAGGGTGGTATAAGGAGTAAATGAGTTAACATACATACAGTCTTTGACCCAGTGCCTGCCACATAATTACTACTCAATAACCGTTACTCCTTCCATTGCTTTCCAAGAGAACCTTCTATTACATATTTTCTCTATATGGCTAATCATTCCTCTTAAATTTTATTCTTTAAGAAAATAAAGTAGTCCCATAGTTTCTGCCATTCAAATTGACTGTATCTCCCCAAAAAGAAGTAGTGTCTTTGTGATGGCAGGACAGGACTTGATTCAGAAAAGTCATAAAAGAAAGAAAGATGGACAAATGTTCCTTTTCAGATGAAGCATACTAATGCTATTCATGGTTTAGACCTTATGTTTTCACCTACCTGCCAGACAGCAAGACAAATAAAGTAGAAATCCTCTCACCAGATGCACTGGTTTCTTCAAAACCCTTTAAAAAACAGATTGGGGACTGGCCAAATAGCTTAGCAGATTAAAGTGCCTGCTTAGGCAGACACATGGGGTAGGGGTTCAATCCCTGGCCTGCTATGCAGGCCCTGCCCCACGGGCATGCTGAGACAGTGATTGAGACTAGGGGTAGGGTGTACACCTGTAATCTCAGCACTTGAGAGGCTGAACAACAAGGATTGTTATGAGTCCGGTCTGTGTAGTGAGACCCTATAGACCTTATACTAAGATACATTAAAAAGAAAAGATTGACAGCCAGAAATATTGATATCTTCAGGCTTGCATATGATTTGCAGCATCCACACACAACCTTCTGGAAGGCCCACATACTTTTGCATTGAATGCTTATGAAGGATGTCCTTGTGATTAAATAGTAAAACTAAGTACAGACAACTAAGAAAAATGTGTACAGAGGGCAAAGTTTGCTCTTCCCATAAGAACTAAGTTGAATGTTCTGGGGGAACTCAGGAAGGCAAAGTAAGTCAAGAATACAAAGAAATGATCTTGGCAAGAATTTTATCTTCCTAGGCTCACAGGCCAGTAGAGAATTTTAGGTACAAACATAATTCCAATAAAAAGTGGAAAGTGATGCATGTGATAAAATCCAAAGATTTTATGTTTCATCTGAAAAGGAACATTTGTCCATCTTTCTTACCTGCCTGGTAACAGGGTTGGCCAGAGGCATCCAGGTCCCCGGTTCACCACCCTAAATAAGTGAAGTGCCTGCAACCACAAAATTCACCTGGCCAGAGGAACACAGGGTAAACCCACTCTAACAAGGGGAAACACTTTTCTTTTTTTTTTTTTTTACTTTATTAAAATACTGAGTTTATTTCACATGTACATTTGTCTCCCTACCATTTCCATGTCTGACACCACTACTACTGTGTCTTATCATACTTAAAACCAAGTAAAGGGTGCAGTTCCATGTTTAAAAACTAAACAGACATTTCAGACAACACATTCTTGGCAATGGGACCTGGACAACATTTATCAAACACGGTAGGGAAAGTTCTCACTTTGCATTATAAAAAGGATAGCCAGATAGCAACTGTTACAGAAATAAAAGAAGATGGAAAACTTTAACAAACTGTTTAAACTGTCTTCTAAAAGAGACTTCCTCCACCGCCAGAGATCTTGGATAGCCTCCTGGTCAGTCATCCAGAAGCAATTCTTCACATAATTGATGAATTTGGCTTCCACTTTGGGAGGAGAACCACCTTTTTTCTGTACTTGCTTGCATTTTTGTTTTATTGTCTTCTACAGAACTAGGTCCTTTTGGTGTTTTAGGAGCCTTTTCCTGTTTCTCTTTGTTTTAATTTCTTTTTTATTGAGAAATAAATATGAATGAGACAGTTTCACAGCTGATTAATAGGACAGTTTTGATAATCAATACTTTGTACATTGTTATCTTCTTAGTGGTTATCCATAGTACAAGAAGCAGACAGGGTATTCTGTCCAAACACTGTTAGTACACCTCTTTCTTCTCTTTGAATTAAGCGAAAGTAGCTGTAAATTTATCCTAACTATTTTGTATATATAGATACAAAATGATCATTCCTTTGTATCCTTTTTTTATTGTCTGTCGGAGGTGAATATTCTATTAGCATCTAAATACTACAGGTGTTTGAATTCAACTAAACAATCTAACACTGTCTAGCAGTCTGTAATATTAGTGGGTTATCCTCAGAAGTTATTGACTTGAGCCTTTTACAGCTCATTGTATTAATATGACTTTATTTTATATACCTAATTTTTGTACTTTTCTGCTGGATGGTTAAGACCAAGATATAGCAAGACCTATATAACAAGAAATGTAACTTTTGTACCTGACAAGGTCAGTCAAGTCCCCTCAGGATTTATCCTGCAGCCCTGTACCGCCCTTTTTACATCCTTTTGTCAGTATCAGACGTAGATGAGTCACGGCCATTGCTTGACCAATTTTTCCTGTTTCTTGAAGGATTCCTGCCATTTTGATCTTGGTGTTGACAGTTTTGAGTCTTCCATTCTGGTTTTATTTTCGTTCATTTTTGGCTGGAGTATCTCATATTGATTTCTTCACTAGAGCTTTCTCTTCAGTTTCTTCATCATCAAAATCATCATCATGGAGGCAGGAGGATCAGTGTGAGTTTGAGACCAGTCTGGGATATAAAATGAGCTCAAAGCCCGCCTGAACTACATAGTGAGACCCTGTTTCAAAAAGAAAAAAAAGCCCTAAATCTACATATTAGATTGCATCATATGAAATAATATTTGACATTTAACCTACAAAAATGTAGCTGTATGTGATTCAACCTGAAGTATGTCCAACAGAAATCTGTGCATCCAAAGACTAGTTCAGTAGGGTCAATAAAGTGATATTTCTTATCAGTGGCCCTGAGTGGAAAGCAGCCAAACATTCATCAATGGTAAAATCATACATAATATATAAACTGTCATACACTGAAATACTGCATAATAATGAAAGATAATAAATTAGTTATATGCAATGACATATGTCATTATTAAAATAAAACTTTGATTTAAAAAAAAAGTGTATTTAGTACAGGGTCTACAGGGTCTGGCTATGCAGATCAGACTCATAGTGATCCTCCTGCCTTCAGCCTCCCAAGTGCTGGGATTACGGGCGCAGGCCATCACACCCAGTCTCAATCACCATCTCAGCGTGCCCCAGGGGCAAGACCAGCACAGCATGCTGGGGATCAAACCCTGGTCCCTGTGTTTGCCTAAGCAGGTGCTTTAATCTGCTGAGCTATCTGGCTGGCCCTAAAATAAAATTTTGGACTGGGGATGTATCTCAGTGGCACAGTGCCTGCCTTGCAAATGCAAGGTCGCCAGTTTGATTCCTAGTACCTAAATAAATAAATATAAATAAATAAAAAATGTTCAGTGGAAGATCAAGACACAAGAGAGTAAATACAGTATAATGCAGGCAAAATATTAGTGACCATGTAGGGACTCATGTATATGTGGCAAGTCAAAAGATAAAAGCAAAGAAATTAGCTTTCTAATTAGCTTTGCTAACCATAAATTAGCAAACTGCCTCTGGCTAGGAGTATGGAGGCAATCAAAAGGAATTACTGGGAAGCTTTTGGGTGATGGGGATATTCTGTTATTTGACCCAGTGATAGCTACATAGGCATTTTCTCTTATTATACATGTATGGTACACTTATATTTTGTATATATTTAGGTTTATAAATTATATATAATTAAATGCTTTAAATGTTTCTCATGCAAACAAGAGCTACTTGGTCATGTCAGCTTATAATAAACTCTGCTTTTTCCCAACAACAAAAAAAAAAAACAAAATAAAATAAATGAATAAATAAATAAATCATATCATCATCATCCTCCTCCTCATCATCATCCTCGTCCTCATGGTCCTCGTCGTCTTCATCAGCAGTGAGTTTTACTTTTTTCTGTGGAACCTCACTGCCACCTCCAGGGGCAGATCGCTTTCCAGATATACTTAAGAATTTTACATCTTCTTCCTCTTCTTCTTCTGACTGACTCTGCATCTTCTTCCACAGATACTAAATGCTGTCCACTAATACGCACAGGCCCTGAACCACACTTCAACCTTAAGACAACAGTTGGTGTGATTTCAAAGCCCCTGAGGGAAACCATTGGCTGTACGCACATTTTGAAAATTGGCAGTGTTATTTTAATTGGACTGCCTTCATAATTCATAGCCTCTGCTTCAACAATGAGCAATTCATCCTTTGCACCAGCCCCTAAACTGACCCTTCTTAAGGACAACTGGTGCTCATTTTCATCGTTATCCACCTTAAAGTGGTAATCTTTGTCAACCTTTAGTTCATAACCGAAGAGATAGTTCTGGGGGCTCAGGGGGTTCATGTCCGTATCCACCAAATCTTCCATGGGGTGGTGGCGCACACTTAGGTGGGAGAGAACGCGGACGGAAGTGAATGACTACTGCTCCACAGAACAGACGTGCAGGACAGAATCACGCCAGGCAGGAAACACTTTTCACAAACTCTTTTCTAAACGTTGATTTGTTCTGTTATGTTGCTATAGATTTTGCTTCTATGGTCTAAAGTACAAAACTGATAGTTACCAATGTTTTTCAATTTCTTTTTTTTTTTTTTAAGAGGTGTATATTTTATTTTTTAAGAATTCGATCTAGGGAAATACACCAATGTTTTTCAATTTCTAAACTTTGCTTTATGTTACTATGATTGCTAATTATACTACTGCATCTAGGATATCATATCTGTTTTAACCATTTGTTCGCCCTTGGGTAACAATATTGGAAACACTGAGTGATAACCTCACCAAAGCCCTACTCTTAAAGATGGAGGACCATGCCAAACAGAAACTAACTTCCCACTCTCAATTAATTGAGAAGGCAGTCCAAAAGAGAAAGAGTAAGGGCAGGCTCTCAGGATAGACACAAACCAAGAATCTCCAACACAGAGAATATAACCCTGAAGAACAGATTCTTCCTAGAGGGGCCTTGACAGTGATAGTATAGCTAAAATGTATCAAAATTTCATGAGGATTATCACAGAAATCAAAACAAAAATTCTTTTTTTTTTCACTAATGACAATTTACTATGTTTTCAGCATACAAACCAAGTAGTAATTAGACCAGGATTATGTCTACATAGAAGTGGGCAGTGATAGGTGCCATTCTATGGGGTACACATGCATTTAATCATGTTTTAGTTGTTTGATCTTCTGCTTATGCCATTCAGTTTCTTTCTCCATACTCTCAATTTCCTTTTTATGATGATAGATCTCATCTTCGTGGTGTTTCTTCAAGACTGCCAGTTGTTCTCTAGTCTTCTGTCAGAAGAACTGCTCCTCTTCAGCCTGCTCTCTCTTCAAGAAGGCCCCACTGGCATCTTGGATCAAGCCGGAAGAACTCTCATGATCCTTGTCCAAGTTGAAGCTTTGGGTTTGCATGGCCCTCGTTCCCTAAACACTGAGCTGTGCCCGAGATGCCAGTGCCATACCTGCTATTGTTCCTAAAGCAGTAGGCCCCCAAATATCAAGAAGAATATTTTTTGGCTGACTCAGGCTGCCTTCAAGAATGTGGAGCTGACCAAAGGACAAATAATGTATGACTGTGTTCAGTTGTCCCTTATACAATGTTTGTATCTTGTATATATGTAGTGTAACTACTTTACTTTTTTATTGTTTGTGCAAAAATAGCCATGATTGTCAGAAATTGTTCATAATTTGTAGGTAGATGCAAAGTCATGTCCCCACCAATTTCAAAGAAAGGTGTGTTTTGCACTGCATGTGCAAACGTACTCCCCTCTATCATTATTTCTTGTCACAGGTCTCAAACAGAGACCTCAGAGCAATACTGTTGTGACTGAGATGGAAATAGTCATGTGAATCCAAATGGAATTGTCCATTTAACCTTTTTCTTCACAATCCCCTTTCCTGTCACGTGGAATGCTGCCAATGGGACTAGGCAAGTAGAAGACGTTTTCCATCTCTTGTTTTCCTTTCATTTTATTTAACCTTACTTTCTTTTTCAACTAAATGATATTTGTTCTGTACAAACTTTTTATAATATTTCCTCAAGAGTTTAGCCTATTACAGACCACATGACATCTTTAGCAACTGAAAACCAGCCTTGTGGTCTATTTTCTCACAAGGACTCTCTCACTTGCCTTCCTTTCAGTGCTGTTGCTTGTCTGTTCCTTTTCTGCAGCACCCTCCCAAGGTATTTTCAGAAAGCAAGCAACACATTTATTGCTTATTTTCCCCGAATATTTTTTTAAATAAAGATACAAAGACACTGGGAAAAAAAAAAAAAAGAATGTGGAGCTGGGGACCAAACTGCGGTCCCCCATGCCTGATTGGGTTTGCCCATGCAGGCGTTTAAAGAACTGAGCTAACTGGTAAGCCTCCAGAAAGTTCTTTTTGAAATAGAAAGTGGCTTTCCGCGGACCAGGGCCCAGGGTGCGCTGTTGGTGGCGTCCTCTCCGCTCCTGACTCACCGCTGTTCGCTCGCGCCGAGGAACAAGTCGGTCAGGAAGCCGCGCCTCAGCCATGGCGTTTAAGGACACCGGGAAGACGCCCGTGGAGCCCGAGGTGGCGATCCACCGGATCCGGATCACCCTCACCAGCCGCAACGTGAAGTCGCTGGAGAAGGTGTGTGCCGACCTGATCCGAGGCGCCAAGGAGAAGAACCTCAAGGTGAAGGGGCCCGTGCGCATGCCCACCAAGACCTTGAGAATCACGACGAGAAAAACGCCTTGTGGGGAGGGCTCCAAGACGTGGGATCGCTTCCAGATGAGGATCCACAAGCGGCTCATCGACCTGCACAGCCCTTCGGAGATCGTGAAGCAGATCACGTCCATCAGCATCGAGCCGGGAGTGGAGGTGGAGGTCACCATCGCCGACGCCTGAGCGGCCGGCCTAATAAATTGAGTATCGCTTGTTAAAAAAAAAAAAAAAAAAAAGAAATAGAAAGTGACAAGACCAAGGATCAAAATACAATCTCAGGCCCTTAGCCCACCCAGAATAAGTCCAGAAGACACCAGCACAGAAAAAATTGCAAATTACAAACCCAAAGTCTCTGAAATGATAGCAACTGAAATAAGGAAAAACTCTATGTAAGAAAAAGGAAATCAGATCAGAAATAATCTTTCATGTAAAAAAAAGAAATGATAACTATAATGAAAGAAGTGCTGAGCATATCCAAAGAAGACGTAGATTAAAAAATAGAAGAGCATATAAAAATGATGGAAACTTTGAATAAGCAATATAGGGAAGAATTAGAAGGCATAATACCAATTCAAAGAGATAGCTTGGAATTTTTTAATTCCATTAAAAGCTTTAATTTCATCTGTCACCCAGATGATATTTAACAATATTTAAAATCCAATGAAAATTCAAACACAACTTACACAAATTTGTGAGATGCAATGAAATCAGTACTCATCAAAACCATTTGAATGAAACTAAAGATAAACTTTCAGACCTTGAAGACATCATTACAGCTAGCAACCAGGAAAAGAGAGATATCTCAAAAATAACAAGGAAACAGGAACTAATAATGCAATTGCTCCAAGATGATGCAAACATGAACAACATAAGACTAATGGGTATCAGTGAAAAAGAGTCAACACAAATGACATAAAAACTCTATTTGTGGAAACAATAACAGAAAACTTCCCAAGCATTAGAAAAGAAGCTGGCATACAGACAAGTGAGGCACTTAGAACTCCAACTAGTCCAACTAAAATAAACCTGCACTCAGGCATATAATAAACAAAATACCAGAAATTTAGCACAAGAACAACATACTAAAGGTTGTTAGAGAAAACAAACAGATCACATATAAAAGAAAGTCCATCAGAAACACAGGAGATTTTTCAACACATACCATCAAGTCAAAAAGAATGTGGAGTGAAATATTTCAAGCCTGAAAGAAAACAACTTCCAATCCAGATCGATGTACCCTTCAAAGCTATGTTTCACAATTAATAGAGAAATAAAATACTTCCATGACAAAGAAAAACTAAAGAAATTAATGACCACCAAACGAACCCCACAAAGATCACTGAAAGATATTCTAGAAAGAGAAGAAAATGACCACAATTCCAGGAACAATAACAGAAATACACCACCCAACAAGGTAAGTAATTAAACACAGGAAATTAGAGAAGCAACAGAAGAAAAGTAACATGACAAACATAGACTAAAACATATCAGTTATAACCACCAATGTAAATGGCCTCAATTTACCAATGAAAAGACATAGACTGGAAAAGTGGGTCAATAAAAAAAATTGAACAATATTCTGTATACATGAAACACATTTAACTCAGAAGGAAATTCATAGGCTGAAAGTCAAAGGATGTAATACAACTCTCTTTATGCCAGAAACTCAGAAAAAATAGGAGTATCTGTTCTGTTCACAGATAATGATAACTTCACACCAAAAATGATCAAATGAGATGAAAAAGGTCACTACGTTTTGTTAGGAGAAAACTTCAAGAGGAAGAAGTAACAACCATAAATATGTATGCACAAAATATGGGAGCACTCAACTATATAAGTTTAAGGATAAGAAAAGTCAAATAATGAATAATGCATCTTAACAGAAAACCACACCATTGTCTCAAACAGATAGATCAACCAGAAAAAATTAGCAAAGTGGTAGCAGAACTAAACCAAACTTTTGAACAAATAGACATAGTAGACATTTACAAAGTATTTCACCCAACAGCATCTGAATACATATTCTATTCAGCAGCACATGGGATATTCTATAAAATAGAGGACATGTGAGTCCATAGAATATGCTTAAGCAAATACAAAAGAATTGAAATTATCCCATGTATACTATCTGACCATATTGCAGTGAAACTGGAAATTGATGGCAAAACACATGGAAGTTAAGTAGCACCCTCCT
>NW_004524661.1:11465179-11466112 GCF_000260255.1 Octodon degus | reverse complement strand
AGTAAACAAATTCAGTAGTGCAGAAAGATACAAAGTCAACACTCAAAAATCAATTGCATTCCTCTACACAAACAAGAAACTCACTGATAGAGAAATTAGAGAAAGAACATCCTTCACAATAACTACAAAAAATGAAATACTTAGGAATTATTTTAACAAAGAAAATAAAAGATCTATACAATGAAAGTTACAATACTATGAAGAGATCAAATGGAATTTCAAAAAATGTAAAGATATTCCTTGCTTGCAGATAGAACCAACACTGTGAAAATGGCCATACTCACAAAACTGTTATACAGATTTAATGCAACCCAAATCAAAAACATACTTCACAGATCCAGAGAACACATTCATAAAATTCATTTAGAACCAGAAAAGACCTAGAAAATTAAAGGCAATCCTGGGTAACAAAGACAAGGCATGAGACTTAAAATTATACTACAAAGCTACTGTGATAAAATTAGCATGATACTGGCAAAAAAAAAACAAAACACCAGACCTGAGGATCAGTGAAACAGATTAGAAGATTCAGACACAACTACAAACACACTCAGCCACCTTATCTTTAACCAAGGGGCCAAATATTTTCACTGGAAGAAAGATGGCCTCTTGGACAAATGGTGGCATAAAAACTGTCTTTCCACTTGCCTAAAACTAAAACCAGGTCCAGGTCTATCTCCATGCACTAAAATGAAGTAAAAATGGATTAAATATCTAAACAGTAAAACAGAAACACTAAATCTACTGGAAGAGAAAGTAGGTGGAAATCTTGAAGTCAGAAGGATAGGCAGAGAGTTCATGAGCAAAAACTGAACTGCACAGGAAACACTTCAAAGAATCAACAACTGGGATATCATCTGACTGAAAACTTTCTGCAAATCAAAAGAAGTCACAAAAAAAGTGAAAAGATAACCCAGAAATTGGGAAACAAAA
>NW_004524661.1:11439211-11441588 GCF_000260255.1 Octodon degus | reverse complement strand
CTTGGTCCTTTTTTTTCTTTCTAATGTAGAATAAGATGCTATTTAATTTTGTTCTTCCATATCTAATATTTTTATGTATATGCTTTAATGATTTTTTTCTTTATAGGAAGTTTTGGACAATTTCATTTTTGTGCATCTTGGTATGATTTTATTTAAATGTCTTTGCAAAAGGTTCATTTTTCTTGGAAATGTGGTATTATAAGTTAAAGTAAATTCAGAAATTTTAAACCTTTAAAAATAATGCATGAAACTATTGTTTGAAGCAAGGTACAATTCCCCTATGATGAATGCTATCACTATGTGTATATAAAATGTACCAATAAAAAAACCTCAAGAGAAAAAAAAAAAGCAAAAAAAAAAAATTTAATGAAAGCTATTGTGTGAAAAAAGTGATATCATGCTTTTAAAAGATTTATATTTTAATAATGTCATGTTTCTGGTAATTAATATGCTTAAAGAAATTAGGCAAAATCCAAACAAATAATTTGGGATAACTTAACCAAATAATCCTGAATATTATATGAAAAAAATAAACAAGGACAGCTAACATCATTTGTTATGTAAGGCTAACATTACATTGATTTTTAAAACAAAAAAATTATACAAAACAAAAAAAAAGAAAGCTTTCTTCTCTGATGGGTAAAACTGAGGGAAGGAAAAGGTTGGGGAAGAGAATTCGAATCATATCAACTGATGTGGAAGGGCCGGCAAGATAGCTCAACAGACTAAATGCCTGCTTAGGCAAACACAGCGACCAGAGGTCAATCCCAGGTACCGCATGCTGTGCTGGCCCTGCCCCCAGGCACGCTGAGCCAGCCACTGAGCCCAGGCATGGTGACACATGCCTGCAATCCCCGTGCTGGAGGAGACCATAAACAGGAGGATCACCCTGAGTCTGAGCTGCATAGAGAGACCCTGTACTGAATACATAAAAAAGAAAGATACATGTGGAATTAGCTGTAACTGTTCACACTGAGAAGATATAAGGAGATAGCTGTCAAGTGTGCATATAAACAAAACATTGTAGTTAAAAATTCCAGACTCTTCTGTCTCCTTCCCATGTATCTTTCCCAAAGAGCTTAAGACCTCATAATACAGCCCAATATACATACCATGTTTATAGTGGCACAATTCACGCTACCTAAATCGTGAAAGCAGCCCATATACCCATCAACAGATAACTGAATAAAGAAAATGTGTTTTTTAAAAAATGGGTCAGCCAAATAGCTCAGTGGAATAAAGCACCTGTGTAGGCAGATGCAGGGACCGGGGTTTGATCTCCGGCCTGCTGTGCCAGCCTGCACCTCAGGCACACTGAGATGATGATTGAAACTGGGTATGGTGGCACACACCTGCAATCCCAGCACCTGGGAGGCTGTAAACAGGAGGATCTATGCTATGAGTCTGATCTACACAGTGAGATCCTGTACACCCTGTCCTAAATACAGAAAGAAAGAAAGAAAGAAAGAGAGAGAGAGAGAGAGAGAGAGAGAGAGAGAGAGAGAGAAAGAGAGAAAGAAAAACATGTGGTATCTGTACATAATGGAATACTACGCAGCCATACAGAAGAAAAGAGATGAGACAGTTGTAAGAAAATGCATGCAGTTGGAAAATATGATATTTAGTGAAATAAACCAGACACACAAATTTAAATACCACATGGTACTTCTCATTTGAGTGAGGCAAAGAACAAAGAGAATAATAAAAAAAATGGATAGAAAGGGAAAAGGAGATGGAAAACCAAGGACAAAGTGTGAGCAGAAAGGAAAAGAGAAATGAGTAAAATAAAGATACGCCATGGACAGGACCCTAATAATCTCTATGGATGTAACCACGATATGCCATAAACATGAGCTAAGATTGATAATATCAGTGAGAATGGTGATTGGTTTTTTATTATCTTTAAAATAGAAATGGGAGGGGAATTAAATGAGGGATAAAGGGAGGGACAGGTGAGAGAAGTGAATTTAAAAAATGAAAGAAAGGCATTACAATTCCTAACTTGAAATTATACTACAAAGTTACTGTAATAAAATCAGCATGGTATTGGCAACTAAATAGACCTGAGGATCAGTGGAATAGATTAGTAGATGCAGAGGCCTCTAGGAACACACTCAGCCTCCTGATCTTCAACAAAGGAGCCAAACATGCTTACTGGAAGAAAGATAGTCTCTTTAACAAATGGTGTTGGACATTTTGGCCCTAGCCTTCCAAGGTCAATTAAGACTCAGGACATATGAGAACTTGTACTGTAACGTCATGTAACTCAGTAGTGTCCCAAATTTTCTGATCAAAGAGATTATAGGGCCAAAGAGGAAAGTGATCGATGATGTAGAGTGTGCCTAAGGAGAGTCACATGGAGAGAAAACATTCTCTC
>NW_004524661.1:11424741-11438567 GCF_000260255.1 Octodon degus | reverse complement strand
ATTCAATTTTTTGTCCAATCTTGCATAACTATATATGTTAATCTGAGCAAAAGATCTGTTAATAAAAATAGGTAATATAAGAACCATTGATAATTTGCTATTCTTCATTTGAAAATCTGTAACATATGTATTGTTGCATGTTGCCCTCTTTCTGTCTTTGCACCTGCTATTTGTTTTTGTTTTGGTTTATACTCTTCAAAATAAAATAAAATAAAATAAACAAATGGTTTGAAAAATTTGGCTCTCTACATACTGAAAACTAAAACTTGACCCAAGCCTAGCACCATGCACTAAACTAAAGTCAAAATGGATTAAAGAACTGAACATTAAAACAGAAACACTAAATCTCCTGGAAGAGAAAGTAGGAGAAACTCTTGAAAACATAGGTGGAGGCAAACAGTTCATGAATAAAAATCAAATCACAGGGGAAATACTTGAAAGAATTAACAACTGGGAGCACCTCTTATTAAGAAGTTTTTAGGAGCCAGGGAGATAGCTCAGTGGAATAAGCACTTCCCTGGCAAGCGCAAGTGCCTGAGTTCTATCCCCAGTTCTGAAAAAAAAAAAAAAAAAAAAAGAAGAAGAAGAAGTTTTCACATAGCAAAAGAAATTATCAACAAAGTGAAAAGACAACCCACAAACTTCAAAAAAATTTTAACTAATAAGCACTCAGACAAAGGTCTGCACTCTAGAATTTATAAAGAACATTAGGGCCCCTAAATTTAAAGACCCAATCCAGAAATGAGCATCTGAGATGAACACACACTTCTCAGAGGATGAAATTAAAGAAGTGAATAAATATATGAAAAAATGCTCCTCATCACTATCCATGAAATACAAATTAAAACAACATTGAGTCATCATCTCACCCCAGAAAGAATAGCTATCATAAAGAAATCAACCAACAACAAATGTTGGAGAGGCTGTAGGGAAAAGGGAACCTTTCTCCACTGCTGGTGGGAGTGTAGACTGGTGCAACCATTATGGAAAGCAGTGTGGAGACTCCTTAAAAAACTAGGACTGGAAATTCCATTCAAGCCTGCTATCCTCCTACTGGGAATTTTCCTGGAACAACTGAAAGCGTCATATCATAGAGATATACACGTACCTATGTTTATAGCAGCACAATTTGTGATAGCCAGATCTTGGAAACAACCAAGATGCCCATCACATGTGGAATGATTGAAAAAGATGTAGCACTTTTTATGTAATGGAGTATTACTCAGTTATAAAAAAATGATAAACTCGAAGCCTTCATATTTAAGTGGATGCCACTTGAAGATATACTTATAGGTGAAATAAACCAGACCCACAGGTATAAATATCATATTGTCTCCCTAGTATAAGAACTTAAAAGAGGAATTACATATAGAAAGTTACAACACAAATAAAAGGAAAGCAAGAACTTGAGGATTGGACAATGAGGAGTGGGCAAGGAGAAAAGCTGAGAATCATGACAGGGGCAAAGCCATGCATTTGTACACATGAGATGGGTGGGGCAGTGATCCTGGGGGACATCAGCAGGTTTTTGAGACTAGCGGTTGGCTGGTGAGATTCTCACCCTGACTAACTCTATATGCTGGTGCCTGTGAGCCAGGCAGTTGCACTGAGGATGGCGATGTGCAATAGAGGGGTCACGTTTGGAGTACCTGCCATCCTGGTCTTCTAAATGTGTACTTCTTGTCATGACATACCATTTATTGTCATAATGTCTCTCAAGTAAAGTTGTTTTTTTTTAAAGGGCAATAAATGGGAAAAAAAGTCACAAGAATAAGAAAAAAATGTCACAGGTCTGTCCTGTTACAATTCTGTATATGGTTAGATTTCTAAATTTCTTTGTAAAATTATGTAAATGCTTATTTCTACCTTTATAAAATTATTTTTCCTTCATATTCTGTAAGGACCTAAAGTTCAACATACTAATATTTGATGGAAAATACCTGTTCCATGATATGCCAAAGATGTTTGATATTTAGACAGATAGGGTAAACCGAACTGCATATGTTGCAGGTTAATAATAAGCTCCTCTTCTGGAGGGTTAACAACTTAAGTCAGCAGTTCAAAATTGGAGAAAAGGAAGGGCTGCAAGGTCAGCCAACATTTTGGCCTTAGTCTTTCAAGGTCAGTGAAGATTCAGGACATAGGAGAACCTGTACTGTAACATCATGTAACTCATTTGCACTCCAAATTTTCTGATCAAGAAGATCATGGAACTACAGAGGAATGTGATCGATGATGTATAGTGTGCCTGGGGAGAGTCACATGGAGAGAAAACATTCTCTCAGGCTTTCACAGACAGCAAATTGGTCAAGCAATGGCCATCACTCATCCTCATGGCTGACACTGACAAAAGGATGTACAAAAGGTGGTACAGGGCTACAGGATAAATCCTGAGGGGACTTGAATGACCTTATCAGATACAAAAGTTACATTTCTTGCTATATAGGTCTTGCTTTATCTTGATCTTAACCATCCAGCAGAAAAGTATAAAAATGAGGTACATAAAGTAAAGCCATATTAATATGATGAGCTGTAAAAGGCTCAAGTCAATAACTTCTGAGGATAACCCACTAATATTATAGACTGCTAGACAGTGTTGGATTGTTTAGCTGAATTCAAATACCTTAGTATTTAGATGCCAATAGAATATCCACCTTCACAGGACTAAACAAAAAAAAAGAGATACAAAAGAAAGATCATTTTGTATTTATATATACAAAATTGTTAGGATAGATATACAGCTACTTTCACTTAATTCAATGAAAAGAAAGAGGCATACTAATAGTGTTTCGACATGATATCCCGTCAGCATCTTGTACTATGGATAACCACTAAGATAACAATATACAATGTATTGATTATTGAAACTGTCATATTAATCAGCTTTGAAACCATCTCATTCATATTTACTTTTCAATAAAATTAAAAATAAAAATAAAAAAATGAAAAAAACAAGTTGTATTATGTGCATTTACCCACTCCCCTATATGATTGTAAACTACAGTCGCAGATACGTACCAATAAACAAAAATTTAAAACTTATTTTTCTGCTCCCAACTGGGTAGCCCGTGTTTTATATAAAGAAACAATGATTGAATATTACTGGCATTTTAAAGGGTCAGTAGCCGGGAAAGGTGGTTCACACCTGTAATCCTGGCACTTGGGAGGCTGAGGCAAGAGGATTGTTGGAAATTTGAGAGCAGCCTGGGCTACAAAGCGAGCTCAAGGCCACCTTGAATGGCTGAGCCCTCCTGAGACCCTGTCTCAAAAAGACAATAATTAATTAATTAATTAAAGGGCCAGTGAACAATTAGAAAAATGGAAATAAGTACAAGATTTTTCAGACTGGAGAATTTGTGTTTACATAAAACCAAAATGAAAGTCAGAAAAGTTCCAAGCATGTGAAGAGGACAGAATCAGGTTTCTACAGCAGTAACATAGCAACCAGGGTGAAAGTCCTGGAAGAAAAGAAAAGAAGGCTTCAGGGGACAGACTTCAAAATCCTGTAAAACACAAATATCCTAAAAATCTACTATGATTGCAAAATATTTAAAGAGGAAGTTGTCAATCTAGTACTTTGAATTAGGGTTCTAGTCTTTTAAAATATTTAGGTCTAAGCCATTAAGAAGTATGAGAATGTCTTCATTTTTTTAAGCATACTTCAAAAGAAAATCAAATCTTTAAGGAAGGGAAATATTGTTTCATATTAAATAATGGTAAAAAAAAATTATTGGTAGGGGCCAGGGAGATGGCTCAGTGTAATAAGCGCTTCCCTGGCAAGCGCAAGGGTCTGAGTTCAATCCCTGGTTCCACCAAAAAAAAAAAAAAAAAAATTATTGGAAAAAAACACTAACAAGAGAAACTACCAATTATGAAATACATTTATTTCATTGTAAAATTTGTCCAATAATTATAATTACAACCTAATTACTACAACAAAAAATGCATTAAGGATTGATTTTTGTCATGAAGTCATTAAGTCTTCTCGTCATAAAGTGGTATGACAGTCTGAGTCAGTCTCTTCTTCATACTCAATTTTAAGATGTTAGCTCAGTATTCTAGAGTTTCAACACTATCCCCAGGGGCTTTGACTTATCACTTGGTATTCAAATCATTCGTTTCGGAGTCACCTCCTGTGTTACCATCCTCTTATGATATATGCAATTTCACTTTTTAATCCATCCATGTACTATCAACATTATATATTCCACTTCAGAAGGACACTGAACTGGTGGTTTGATACAAGTGCTAATTCATCAAAGAATCTTTGCAATACAACTAACTGCATAATGTTTGGTTCATTAGCACATGTGTTCCTATTATTATGATCCACTATTGAAAATGTGGGATATCTTGAGTCACAAGCACTGATGTAGCCAGTTCTTTCTGTACTTACTGCAATGATTTTTTGCTTTGCAGTGAAGTTTTTTATCTGTTTTGTTTGATATCCAGAATCAAACTCAGGACCTCAAGCTTGCAGGCAGGTGCTGTGCCACTGAACTATATCCCTGGCCCCATCACAGTAGTTTTGAGTTTACCAGTAAAGGCTCTGTGGTCCACGAAAACAGTAAAGAAAGGTAGTCAAGTCATTTAATTAACATTATTTCCTTATCTTTAACCTACAACTCATGGGAGTAAATGAGGAATGACAATGACAGCCAGTAAGTCAATGAAAAAAATATGGAGCAACAATCTCTTCTCAAACCAGAATAACTAATTTTTGCAAACCAATACGCATTTATTGTTCTTGTCCAGTTTGGTGCAAACAACTAGACTTAGGTCTGCATAAAAACATAAAACACATCCATTTCTAGGGCTGGTGAGATAGGTCAGCAGTCTAAAGCACCTGCTTAGGTAAGCATAGGCAGGCACAGCGACCACAGTTCAATCTCAGTCACCTCATGCCGCACCAGCCCCCCACACACACACAAGGTGGGATGAGCCAGATAAAACAAATGTCCATTTCTAAAGCTAGGAGAAATCCTCTCAACAGGAAGTACTTAGCAAGCAAAATAACTTGGCCTGGGTATATAAATGCCCATCACAGCCTTTACCCCCCAGAAGCCTGATGAGTAATGACAGTATCCTTGGAACTTAACTGAGAAAGAAGGATTTTTTTTTTCTCTGTACAATTTCAGATTATTTACAGACATATCTTTGTACTTTTCCTTGACTTCTTACTTCTTTTTAACATTGCCAAATTGTCCAGTGTTTACTAATTTTATAATTAGGTTATTTCAGAGTATTTTTCAAAAGCCTACATTGATCATGTCCTGATATTTCAGATGGCAATGTTTCTTTAAAATTTAAGCAGAAATTATAAGTTATCTATGCAGAATGTATTAGAATACTCCCTTCCTAAAAGGATTAGTGGTTTTGTAAAAATTAATTCTTCTTTTCAAGACTTTGCATGGAAAACTTGATTCATTTAATCCTTAGGAAAACTTGTTATTCCCATAGAGAACCAGTGCATGCATTATGTAACAAGTTGGCCTACCTAACCCTTTCTTGTTGAATGAGCTACCTAAATTTCCCCAGCACAGAAACGCTCTATTGCCTGAAATTCCCATTTTGACACTTATGCCTTTAGATATCATAGTTACCTTTTGAAAATTCATATATTACCAAGAAGAGATATAGCAGATTGTATTTTACAAAAATATTCACAGTAATATTTCTGATCTTATGTTCTCTTCCAAAAGCTTGTTAACTCTCCAACAAGAGATGGAGCCAATTTTCCTTTTCCTTGAACAGGGCTGTGTGTTTGGCTGCCTTGATCAATAAAGAACAGGTAACCATTGTATCATTTTCAAGACTAACTCATAAAAGACAGTCTGGCTTTGGCTGGCTCTTTTAATCCCTGCCCACTCCCCAGCTGAGGACATGGCTTAGGAGCTCAGCCAGTAAGCTTCAAGGAAGATAAATAGGCACAGAAAGTTACATGTAGGTGTTCTGGCCACAGCCTAAGCTGAAGCTCTGGATGACAACCAGTATGCATGAGTGAGTGAATGAACAGGCATTCGGAGGACTCCAGCTGTCAACCCCCAAGCCACTTTCAGTGACTGTAGGAAGAGACAAGCTGTATCCAGCATTTAAACTGTGGATTTGTTAGTAAAGCAAACAACATCATTTATTTAAGCCATGTGCTTTTGAATTAGGGTATCTTGTTTGTTCCTTTGATGCAACCATAGATAGCCACACCAGGATGAGCACAATTGCACGAGTTAGTTTCTTTAGATTAGATAGCCATTTTGTACTAAATGCAAGAACTGTGAGGATCACAGCGTGGCACAGATACTATTCAGTGTGGGGAAATGCCTTATCAAAAGCAAAGATTTTCCCACTCACAGCGACTAAAATTAGTGGGAATGAGAAGAGAGGAGGAGAGAGATAAGATAGCAGAGGGAGGAAAGCACATACTTTTCAGAGACAAATTATTTCAGTGTCCAGATTTACCTGATACTTTATAGGCTGCTGGGTTTTTGTTTGTTTGTTTTTGTTTTGTCTTGTTTTGTTTTGTTGCGGAACCGGGGATTGAACTCAGGCCTTTGTGCTTGCCAGGGAAGCACTTATTCCACTGAGCCATCTCCCCAGCCCCTTACCTGATACTTTAGAGGGTTAAGATTTTTAATAGACATGAGCAATGCTTAGTATACTCACTCCCATTTATTTTCAAGACCAATTCTCTCTGAGTTTTTGCAGACAGCCAATACCTTCAAGCTATCGATAGCAAAGTATCCAGCATCACGCCCACATAGATGAAATTTGTTGCAGAGGAAAATAATCTCTACACTGTACTCCTCTAAACTGTAAAAATGTGTGTTATCTATATCTTAAGGATATGGACTCACTGCCTTCAGGAAACTGCTATCACTGCTTCCTGTGTAATTCTTTCTCGGTGATGCAAGCATCATTCAACCTGAGGAGGAGATAAACAGAAAGGAAGAAGGGCTAACTTCCTTTACGTTCTCTGGCTGAGACATCCGTCTCATCCAGTCCTTCACCATCAGGGCTACTTGTTCTCAGGCCCCCGAACTCTAGCCGCACAACAGAGTTCCACCCACCCCTCATCCTCAACCCTTCCAATGCACACTGAAGTACACCTCCAGCTCTCTCGCTTCTCTAGCCTCTTTTTGTTCTGTAGCCTACATAGGCTAGACATTGGATCTTCTTGGGCTCTCTGACCACACAAACTTATCACAATTATTTCTTTTATGTATTTTTATTATTAATTTTATTGAGAAACAAATAGCAGTGCGACAGTTTCAAAATTGATTAATAGGACAGTTTCAATAATTAATACATTGCATATTGTTGTCTTCATAGTAGCTATTCATAGTTCAAGATGCAGACATGATATCCTGTCCAAACACTATTAGTACAAACTTTTCTTCTCATTGAACTAAGAGAAAGTAGCTGTATATCTATCATAACTATTTTGTATACATAGATGCAAAATGGTCCTACATTTGTATCCCCTCTTTTCTTTAGTTTTGTCAGAGTTGGGTATTCCATTGCCAGTTAAACAATTATTTCTTTTAATCACTCTGGTGAAATAAGAAAAGGAACATCTAGGGGATAATAGCAAGGCTGGGTTGTTCAGACTTGTGCTGGAGAAAATCACCTCACTCCTGAGATGGGAGTGGAAGATAAAGTTATACTCGGGAGAATAAGTGAGGAGAAAATTCAGCTGGACCAGAGACCAGCATGTTCATGGCCTCTAGAATTCCAGGGTAATCCAGGCCTCCTCTGATGCAGTACCCTGCTCCCCACATCAGACCTGACATACAACCCATCTTGAGAAAGCATTGGACTGAGGAAGCCCAAAAAAACCCCCAAAAAAAACAAAAAACCACCAGTGACATTCTGAGTTATTGAATAGAGGCACAGTCCCTCTGTCCTTCCAATCAGACTCTGCAAGGTGAGACATAACCAAGTCAGGGTAGAGAGAAGCCAAAAGCTGAACAGGACAGAACAAATTTCCATCAACCTGTATGCCCCCTTACTGTGCACTATAAACAGTAGTGCTCCAGCAACTGTAATCAGCAGGACATACTCACATCTTTCAAGAGCAAATAGCACTCCAACATGAGCACCTGGTAGAACACACCCTTATCTTTAAAAAAAAAGCTCCCTAGCCCCAGCAGGCAGCTTGATGCACCCACAGCAAGTAAACAATAGCACTTTGGCACAATGGCCAGCAGGATGCACCTGCATCTTATAAAAGAACAAAAGACTGTTTTGTTGGGGGGGGGAAATATATATGTGTGTGTGTGTGTGTGTGTGTGTGTGTGTGTGTGTGTGTGTGTATCTGCATATACAAGATAGTTAGGATAGATATGCAGCTACTTTCTCTTAGTTCAATGAGAAGAAAAGTTTGTACTAATATTGTTTAGACAATATATCATGTCTGCATCTTGTCCTCTGAATAATTATTAAGAAGACAACAATATGCAACGTATTAATTATTGTAACTGTCCTACTAACCTCTTTTGAAACTGTTTTATTGCTATTTTATCTTTTTTTCTCATTAAAATGAATTTTTATAAAAGAGTGCTCCACCAGTTTTTCTCCCTGTATCATTAAGAGAAATAAATTGGACAAGCATGCAAATATACTGTCTCTCTGGTGTTAGAAATCAAAAGTGTAAATAAGGATCCAAAAAGTATAACAGATATTGTAAAATAGGAAAAAATTGCTCAAAAAGAAAGGGGAACTAAGGAGGAGGGATGGGAAAAGGAACAAGGGGCAAAGAAAAAACAAAACAAGAAAAGAAAGCTAAAATGGAAACAGCCTTATATATAAGGAGAGGAAGAGGGGTTGAAGGTAGGAGAGGCTAACAGGAGAAAAAGAGGAATCAAAGTATGTTATATACAGGTACAAATTCCCTATGATGAGTGGAATCATTATGTATATCTGAGTGGTACCAATAAACTAAATAATAATAAAATACACACACACACACACACACACACACACACACACACACATACAAAGAGTGCTCCTGCACAGGTGGGCAGCAGGACGCTAGGAAGAAAGAAGTAATAATAAAATATACAAAAGAAAAAAAGAATGCTCCTGCACAGGTGAGCAGCAGGACGCTAGGAAGAGAGAATTCTTGTCTGACGCAGGAAATGAATTTGCTCCCATACAAGAGGAGTGTTGCATAAGGAGCATTCAGGGCCCTACTGGTAACTGCCAGGGTCCCCCAGCAGGGCCTAACTGGGGACTGCAGAGGACCAGGAAGACCAGATCTCTGATAAATACCTTAAAGAGAGTCCAGCAGGGAAGATCTATGAGAGCAGTTAACTGGTGCCCAGAGTAGACAACTCAGCACAGGAGGAGCAGGAGAGGTGCTGTCATACATTTCCATGAGAACTAGATGAGCAGGAGATGGAGTGAAGGCCTGCCTACCACTCCTCACTGACAAAGGGGCCTCTCAGCCCAGCCTGAGGAACCAGGCTTTGTGGGAGGATGAGATGACAGGCTTCTTCAGGCAGACTAAGACATAACAGCTCCTGGGATGGTAGATTTTTGGGCCTACGTTAGACAAGAGAAGACCATGGAGGAAGACACTGGAATGTTCAAGATGTTTACCCTGCTCTGGTCAATTAGGGCAGTCGGATACACAGGGGCCTACAGGGGTCGTGCCTGAGGCACAGCTTGAAGCCCTCACGGAGCAGGACAGATAACTGGCCCACAAAGACTGCCTGAGGAATTAAAAATCAGTCACGGTGTAGAGTGAGTTCCACAGAAATTCACGGTTAATGATACAAGAACTGTCTGAAGTTTCTGGTTTTTATTTCTTTTTTTAAGTGGGTTGTTGTAGGTATTGTATGTTTGTATCTTTGTTGGATTTAGGTGAGCTTGGCCATTTTTCTTTCTTTTTTCTCTCTTAATTTTTTTGTTTTTTAGATTGCTGCTTCTTTACTGGTATTTTGTGGTTATTATACTTTAATTTTCAATTTTTCCTTTCAGCCTGCTCCTTATTTTAGTGCCTCTCTCCAAATATTGAACTCTTTGCTCCCTATTTTTTGAGCCCATGTCTATTGTCTCTCTTCCTTACCTTCAACTTCCTCCTGTCCATCTACCCAGTGGCATTGATATACCAGAGGCTTGAATTACCCAGATCAATAAATTAAACAATACCATTGAAAGGAATACCGGGGTAAACCCCAACAAAACTGGCTTAGTGTAGCCAAAGCAAACACATCATTTCCGTTGACATACTTCTCTCTTTTCTCCTTCCCCACTTCTTCCCAGGCCCCACATCTCAAGAGAACTACACACAGCAGTATAATATAGCCCAGAAGAAGTATTAGTAAAAGGGTAGAGTTCCCAAAATAATTTTTTATATTTATGATTGAGGTATGCTTTGTTTTGTGGATAATACAATAATGAATAGAAGGCTGGGTATACAGTTCAGCGGCAAAGCAATTGCCTGGCAAGCAAAATTCTTTTAAATATTAAACAGAATTTTTCTAAATAATTAGGAGAAAGGGGGCCAGGGAGATGGCTCAGTGGAATAAGCACTTTCCTGGCAAGCTCAAGGGCCTGAGTTCAATCCCCAGTTCTGCCAAAATAATAATAATAATAATAATAAATAATAATAATAATAATAATAATAATCAGGAAAAAAGAATTCATGAAAGGACTGTTTCTGATGAGCAGCAAAGAGCTGCGCTGAGATTTGGTGTCCAAACACTGGAGTATAGCAACGTGAGGAAGAGAAGAAAGAAAAGAAAGGGTCCCTGAAACCCAGGAAGATTTTGAAGTGAGAAAGAAGTAAAGCCTGCTGGAAGAGTGAAGAGGAAAAATTCAAGGAAGAAAAAAGAGGAGGTATGCAGGACTTCCTCCCTGGGCCCGGATTTCTCTCTGGACCTGCATGGGAAGGGCGGCTTGAAATTGCAGACGCATGGTGACCGCTGTTGACGCCAGAGTGAGGTGGACACAACAGACTGCAGTGCATGCAGGGGAATGCAGTGACTGGCAAATTGTCCCGTTTGGACCTCTTGCAAGGGGGCTGTTTGGCTGAGGGCCAGACTAGAGAAAGACCAAAGGACTTTGGGTCCAGGGTGGCTTCTGCATTCTTCTAATGGCTTCTAGGTGAGTTCAGACCCACCGCAGGCCTGGGACAGCAGCAGGCTGGGTGGGTCTGCTCACAGCCCTACAGCCTGAAGCCAGCCTGGACTTCCGTGAAAATAGAGGTAAGACTTGCGGGGCCGTCCTCCACACCACTGCGGAGCCCTGAGGGCGTAGTGGGACAGACTGACATGGCTCTGTACCGGCCCATGCTGGCTACTAGCGGCAGCGGAGACACGCCTCAACATGGAAATTTTAAATTTTATTTTCTGATTTTTTTTTTTATTTTCTTACTCTCTATTTTGTTTGCTTTTGAGTCATTGTTTGTTCTTATTTTTTATATGAATGTGAACATAGTTTTTTGGGGGGGTTGTTTTGTTTTTCTGTTCTCATTTTTATTTCTTCTCTCTTTCCCTCCTGTCTGTTGTACCATGTTCCTAAAGTTGGTGTGATACTCATTTCTCCTCTAGCCTTGTTTATAATCTCTTCCATTTCTTTTTTTTTCCTCTATATTTTCCCTTAATATACTTGAAATTTTCTCCCTGAGAGTAAAATTGCCATACTGAAGGCTTATTTGTGATACACAATTTTCTGGCTCCTTTTTTTTTTTTTTTCGGTACCGGGAATTGAACTCAGGACCCTGTGCTTGCCAGGCAAGAACTTATTCTACTGAGCTAGGTCCCTGTCATTTCCTTTTAATTTGTTATATAACCATAAATCTAATTCATAGGGTTAAAGGTGGCAAATTAATAATTACCTCAGTTTAACTTTTTCTAGGTTGTATTTGATGCAATTGTTATTGCTGATTGTACCTCTTCGGCCAAAGTATCATCACTGCTCTAACCCATTGTTCTTCCAATTATACCAAGACTGAGATTGTCTAAGAGTTATGAAAAATACTATAATCCAGTGCCAAAGAACCAGGGGTATACCAAGTCAGCAGCAACTTCTCATCCCCAATATACTGAAAAGGTAGAATCTTGTAACAGACTCAAATCCCAAAAGCCAGCTATACCCAGAAGATACCTCTGAGAACTAGTTATTTCCTGATGGTTTTAACTACTAGGAATAGAGCTACTCACAACATGCAATTTACAAACACCAACCTAGAAATTAAATTTTTAAAAACATAAAATGAGAAGACATTTAAACAAGATACATGGGCTGGGGAAATGGCTCAGTAGAATAAGCACTTGCCTGGCAAGAACAAGGGCCTGAGTTCAACCCCCAGTTGTGCCAAAAAAAATAAAAATAAAACAGCAAAGAGAGCTCACTTGACCCTTCCCCATGTGAGGACGAAGAAATGAGGTACTCTGCAACAGAAACAAAGACCCTCACCAGAACTGATCATGCAGGAAGACTAACATCAGACTCTTAGCCTGTGTAAATATGAAAAATAAACAAGATACACCACAGATGTTATGCTTCCAAAAGACCCAGGAAACAATGAGGTGGGCCAATTCAAAAGTCACCCAACTTGGCTCTCTGAAGTGATAACACCTGAAGTAACAAAGCAGAAAAAAAGGAGCTCTAGAAAACCTCCAATCAGGACAAGGGATATAGCTTAGTGGCATAAGTGCCTGCTTCAAAGGTACAAGGTCCTGAGCTTCAGTTGGATCCCTGATACCATGAAAGAAAGAGATTCAAATCAGAAATAATTTCATAGACAATTACAGAGCTAGTGTATAATGAAATAAGTGCTTCATGACTCTATTGCAGATACAGATTTTTAAAAAGGGGAAGAGAAGCTTAGAAAAAATGGAACCTATGAATACCCAACACAGGAAAGAAATGGAATCCATAAAACAGACTCAAACAGATATTCAGGAGATTAAAAATTCCATCATACACAACAGAATTGAGAAATATACGGATAGAATCTTAGAAATAGGAAATAGGAATATGGTTAGTGATCATTAAAAATACTCTTAAAAAATAACAAGGGACCATAAGAAATCAATCCACCAGTTACTAGATGATGCAAAGAAGAATAATACAAGATTAACCACAAATGACACAAAAAAAAACTGTTCACAGGCATTTTAGTAGAAATTTTCTTTGGCAGGGAAAAAAATTGACATAAAGAACTCCAATTAGCCATGATTTAAAAAATCTACTACAGAAATGACATAGTGAAGATTCCAGGAATGTAATGAAAGAACATAATACAAAATACTAGAGAAAAGAAAACAAATCACCTCTAAAGGAAAGCCCATAAAAATTATGACAAACTCCTCAGAAAAAAACTCTCAGTTCAAGGTTTGCTTGAAGTGAAGTATTTCAAGCACTAAAAGAAAACAATTTCTAAACCAGAGCCATGTACCCTGAAAAACTAACTTTCAAAATTGATGGCAAAATAAGAGATTCCTATAATAAAGAACACCTAAAGAAATTTGTGGGACCAGCCAAATAGCTTTGTGGATTAAAATACCTGCAAGCAGGTGCAGGGGCCGGGGATTCGATACCTGGGCCTGCCATGCCAACCCCGCTCCCAGGGCACACTGAGATGGCAATTGAGACTGGGCATGGTGGCACATGCTTGTAATCTCAGCACTTGGGGGGCTGAAATCAGGAGAATCACTTTGAGTCTGATCTAGTAGTGAGACCCTAAACATCCTCTAGACCCTTCCCTAAAAATACAGAAAGAAAAAAAAAAAAAGAAAAGTGAAGAAATTCAGGGGCTGGTGAGATGGCTCAGTGGTCTAAAGCACCTACTTAGAACAAGCTTAGCAAAGCACAGGGAC
>NW_004524661.1:11421388-11424641 GCF_000260255.1 Octodon degus | reverse complement strand
CGGTTCAATCCCCCAGCACCACATGCCAGCCAGCCCCGCTGCCTGGTGGGCTGGGCTGGACACACACACACACATAAATAAATAAAATAAATTTTTTTTAAAAAGAGAAGAAATTCATGAAGACCAAACTACCACTCCAAATGTTCTGAAGGATAGTGTAGAAAGAAATAGCAAGTATTAAAGCACTATGAATTCCAACAGAATGAATCCACCAGGCAAGGCAAATAATTAAACAGAGAAAAAAAAAAAAGCCAACAGCAAGAATAAGAAATGACAAGAACAAGTCAATACATATCAGTTATAATGATCAATATTAATTATCTCAATTCATTAATCAAAAGAACAGACTAGCAGAGCAAAGCAAGAAGAAAGACGCAACAAGCTGCATACAAGAAAATACCTAATTGAAAATGAAATCCATAGACTCAAAGTCAAAGGGTGGAAACAATACTTAATGGGAGATGAACCTGGAAAAAATCACAAGTAGCTATTCTATGTGCAGAAAAAGTGGATTTCAAACCAAGAATGATTAACAGAAACAAAGAATGTCACTACATCCTTTAAGGGAATAAGTCAAGAGGAAGAGATAACAATCATAAGCATATATGTACCAAATACCACTGTATCCAGTTATAGAAAAGAAATATTAATGAACATGAAAAACCAAATAAGTGATAACACACTATAATTGGGGGACCTCAGTACCCCACTGTCACAAAGAGATGGATCAGCTGGTCAAAAAAAAAATCAATGATTAAATACTAAAACTGAACCAAACTTTTGAACAAATAGACTTCACAGATGTCAACAGAGTGTTCTACCCTACAACATCAGAATACATGTTGTTCTCAGGTAAGACTTTCTCCAAAATAGACCACATAATAGTTCACAGAACCTGCATAAGTTAAGTTCCAAAGGGATTGAAATTATTCCACACATATTATCAGACTATAGTGCAATGAAATTTGAAATTGGTGGCCAAAGAAACCACAAGAATTTCATAAACATATAGAAATTAAATTAGCTAACACCCTCCTGAACAATCAATGGGTCACAGTTGAAACTAAAGAAAAAATTAGACAGTTTCTATAATTAAATGATAATGCTAATACAACATATGAGATCTTGTGGGAAACAATGAAAGTAGCCCTTTTGGTAAAAAAAAGAAAATGATGAAATACTAGAACTGAAACACACTTCTGAACAAATGGGGTTAGTATATGTCAACAAGGTCTTCCACCCCACAACATCAGAATACGTGTTCTGTGGGGCAGTTTATAGTGGTGTAGTGGTTGATCAGTTGTGTCAACTTGAGAAGTTACAAGCTTAACTAAATTGGTTGAGCAATTCCATGCCCCGGGGTATGGAGCCCCTACTCTAGAGTGATTCATTACTTAAAGGCTATAAAAGGGAATTGAGGAAAGATGAGGGTTCTGGGAGGAGCTCCAGTCTTTGCAGTCAGCTTGGACATCGTCTTCTGGCTTCTAGCAGACTCTTTGGCATCCACCTTGGATCCATCAGCCTTCCAGTGTAGACTCATTAGCCTCCCATAACAGACCCAACACTTGCTGATACAGACTTCTCTAACATGCCCATTGGCCTCCTGATACAGACTTGCACAAAACACTGCATTGAGCTCCAGACCTTGGACTGAATCCTTCCATCTCCAGTGTGCAAACACCCTCGCATGCTTCCTTATCTGATTCTGTGGCTAATCATCATAAGCCAATCTTGTACTTACTTTCTTTCTTTCTTTCTTTTTCTTTATTTAGGACAGAGTCTACAGGATCTCATTATGCAGATCAAATTTGTGGTGATCCTCCTGTTTTCAGCCTCCCAAGTGCTGGGATTACAGGTGCCATACCCAGTCTCATTCACCTTCTCAGCGTACCCCAAGAGTGGGGCCAGCACCGCACATAGGAGATTGAGTCCCAGCTTCTGTGCTTTGCCTAAGCAGGTGCTTTAGTCCACTGAGCTATCAGGCTGGCCCATGAAATTTCTTATACATTTGTACATTTTGTGTTATATCTGTTCCTCTAGTAAAACCCTGACTGATACAAGAGATGGATACCCATATCAAAAAAACTCTAGGAGTTCAAAAAGACAACTTATTGTTTAGCTTCAAGCTTCTAAAAAAAAAGAGCAAGTTAAACACAAAGCTCCCAATATTAAAGAACTTATTGAAGATCAGAACAGAAAACAATGTTATAGGGATTGAAAATCAATACAAAGAATAAACGAATTAAAAAGTTGATTCTTTGAAATATTATACAAAATTGATAAGACTTTGGGCAATGCTAATTAGCAAAAGGAATGAAAAGACTCAAATCCATGTAATTAGGAAAAAAAAGGTGAAATTACAACAGATCCTACAGAAATCCAAAAGATCCTCTAAACCTATCCTTGTACCTAGCACTGGGCTCCAATCTTTTGACAGGTGTTATAGTGTATGACAATAAGAAAGAGCAAGAGACAACATAGTTTAGTGTGTCAGGGATCTGGGATGACCAGTTTTAAATGAGGAATAAAAGTCAGCAAGACAGCCAGAATCTTGGTATTTATTGGTTATTTCTGTGCCAATGGCAAGGGGTGAAGAGCAGTGAGTATTTCTAGGAATGGACAGATTCCTAGAAACAAATGAATTAAAAACCTAAATGAAGATGATATAAAAAGTCTAAATAAACCAATATTAGATAATAATATTAAAGATGTAATTAAAATTCTACCAACAAAGAAAAGCCCAGCCCTGATGGATTCGCTGCTTCAATCTACAAGAAATTTGCAGAAAGCTTGGTACTCCAACTTCTCAAACTCTAATGAAATGGAAAAGGACTTCCAAATTCATTCCTAGAAGCAAGCATTACACTGATACCAAAACCAAAGAAAGACCCAACCAAAAAAAAGAGAACTACAGGCCAATATCCTTGATGATCATAGGTGCAGCAAACAGAATGCAACAACACATCATAAAAATTATATACCATAACCAAGTAGGATTCACCCTAGAGAGGCAGGAATAGTTCAACATACACAAATCAACAAGTGTAGCACACATACTGTATTAACAGAGTCAAGGATAAAAACAATTTTTTTATTTTTTTCATAATTTTATTGATAAACAGCAATGAGACAGTTTCAAATCAAATCAGTAGTACAGATTCAATAACTAACACACTGCATATATTCTTCTTAGTGGTTAATTGCTGTACAAGAAGCAGACTTGAGATCCTATTCACAAACACCATTAGAACAA
>NW_004524661.1:11412917-11414784 GCF_000260255.1 Octodon degus | reverse complement strand
CAGTTAAACAGAAGACCCAATGCTATTATGGGCTACTGGACTCTTTTAAAATATTTTGCTGAGTTTACACACCTATAATATTCAAATAACGGAACTTAGAAAAAAAGGGGTATACAGATGAATGTCCATTTTGTATCTGTGTATTCAATGTGGTTAAGATAGATATATAGTTACATTCTCTTAATTAATAGAATGATTTGTTCTAATGGTGTTTGTAAATAGGATCTCAAGTTCGCATCTTGTACAGCAATTAACCACTAAGAAGAATATATGCAGTGAGTTAGTTATTGAAACTGTACTACTGATTTGATTTGAAACTGTCTCATTGCTCTCTGTTTATCAATAAAATTTTGAAAAAAGAAAATTATAGACTCTGAAAAAGGGGATTGAAGAGGATGACAGATTGTTCTGGGATGGCTTGGCTGGTCAGAGGAATTTGACTCCACACCACTATTTTCCTCCATCGTACTGTGACTTCTCAGCTAGCAAGAGGAGTCTGAGTTCATTTTCTCCTTCCTCTATCAACTGAGGACAGTGCAGCTGGTTGAGAGGAGTGACCTAATGATCTGCAGGGATGCCAGAAATGCACTAGGAACCTGAATAAGGTGCACATGATGGACAGGTACTAGAGGTGTGAGAGTATCCCATGAACATTGAATCCAAGATTCTGCAACTGGCCCGCCAGAGAAATCCAGGTGACTGGCCCTCTGCTGTAAAATTGGATCCAGGCAACCAGGGGAATGCCAACCACACAGTGAGACCCCAACTAGGTCACACATGAGGCCAAGCAAGACTAACAAAATGGAAATGTCTGAAACATGCGTCATCATATGGTAAGTTATGTGAAGCAGCCCTCCACTTAGGGACAAAGGTCCACAGAATAGAAGCAGGTGGATGTGGCTGTCCCCTTTAAAAAACATTTTATTTTATCTTGATTTTTTGTTTATATTTTACTTTCTTTTCTTTTTCCTTTTCTGTCAACTTTTTTCTTCTTTTTATTCTTCTTTTTTTCTCTCCTTTCTGAACAGCTAAGAAATCCAGCTATAGAAAATTAAGCCCACCTCCCAAAACTAGAGACTAAGTTCATACAATGCCTCAAATACACCTTTACTCTTTTGCTAACCTCTTCTATAATTCTGCATTCCTTTTATTATCATCCTTTTTCTTCCAGCTTTGTTTCTCCTTCCTTTCCAGTTATGTTTTTTTACACACTACCCTCCCTAAGTTTGTCCACCACAGGGTAAAACCACTCTACGAGATGAAACACCTTGCATACAAGTTCCTCGCTTATGATTCACTCTGTTATATAACTACAGATTTTGCTCCTATGATCTAAATACAAAATCAATAGTTACCACAGTTTGTCAGTTTTTAAATTGTGTTTGATGCTATTTTTACTTCTATTCATACTACTTTAGTTAGGATGTCATGTCTGTTGTAATCAGTTGTCTCTCTCTGTAACAATAATGGGAAGCTCTGGAGTAATAACCTCATTCAGGCTCACCACAAAGGACTAGGGACTGAAACAAACATACCAGCATCCTATTTTTAATCAATTGAGAAGGCAGGATCCCAGGAAAGACACAAAGCAAGAACATCCCACACACAGAAGACATCCCTGAAGAACAGACTTTACCTGGAGATATAGCTACTACTAAAAAAACTCACAAGGATCATCACAGAAAGAAAATACAGGGCTGGCGAGATAGCTCAGTGGTCTAAAGTGCCTGCTTAGGCAAGCATGCAGGGACCTCAATTCGATACCCAGCACCACATGCCATGCCAGCCCCGCCCACAGGGTGGGCTGAGCTGACCATAAAAAAAAGAAATAAAGGAAACATTTTTAAAAAATAAAATAAAATAAAAA
>NW_004524661.1:11404248-11411837 GCF_000260255.1 Octodon degus | reverse complement strand
TGGGGCCACAGAGGAAAGTGATTGACTATGTAGAGTGTGCCTAAGGAGAGTCACATGGAGAGAAAACATTCTCTCAGGCTTTCACAGAGAGCAAATTGATCAAGCAATGGCCGTGACTATCTACATGGCTGTCACTAACAAAGGATCTACAAACTGCTGTACAGGGTTTCAGGGTAAATCCTGAGGGATTTGACTAACCCTGTCAGATACAGAAGTTACATTTCTTATTATATAGGTCTTGCTTTATCTTGATTTTAACCATCCAGTATAAAAGTATGAGAACAAGTTATAAAAAGTAAAGCCATATTAATATGCTGAGCTGTGAAAGGCTCAAGTCAACAACTTCTGACATTGTCATTGCTATGTATAACCCACTACTATTATAGACTACTGGACTAAATTGGATTATTTTGCTGAATTCATGAACCTACAATATTTAAATGCCAATAGAATGTCCATCTCTGACAAAGCTAAACAAAAAAGGGGATATAAATGAAGGACCATTTTGTATCTGTATATATAAAATAGTTAGGATGGATATACAGCTACTTTCTCTTAATTCATTGAGAAGAAAGATTTGTACTAATAGTGTTTGGACAGGATATAATGTATGCATCTTCTACTGTGAATAACTACTACGAAGACAATAATATGCAATGTATTAATTAATGTAACTGTCTTACTAACCTGTTTTGAAACTGTCTCATTGTTGTTTCTCAATAAAATTAATAAAAATAGAAAAGAAAAAGAAAAAGTTGGAAGGCATACATCTGAAATCCCCAAAATGATAGCAACTGAAGTAATAAAAAACAAAGCCATGAGGCTATGGAGGGAATCAAATCAGAAATAATCTCTTGAGTAAAAAAAAAAAAAGGAAATAACAGCAATAATGAAGAAATTGCTCAGCATAACTAGAGAAGGCATAAATTTTAAAAAGTACAAGAACATATGAAAACAAATGAACAATATATGAAAGAAATACAATACATGAAACATTCAGAGATAGCAGGAAATTAAAACTGCATTGAAAACTGGCAAAACCACTTGAGCAAAGTTGAAGATAGAATTTCAAATCGATCTTGAGAACAAGATCACAAGTGATCATAAAAGGAAAGTTCTCATAAAAATAACAAGTATCTAGTAAGTAAAAATTTGTCATCTGAAAATAATGCAAAGAAAAATAAAATAAGATTGATAGGTGTCAATGAAAAGGCAGGAGTCAACACAAATGACACAGAAAGAGTATTTGGAGAAATAATAGCAGAAAAATTCCCAAGCACGAGAACAGAATATGACAAAAAGATATAGAACTCCAAACAACTGCAACCAAAAAATTTATACTCAGACATAAGATAATCAAGATCCTAGAAATTCAGTACAAAAAACATAATATTAAAAGCTGTTGGAGAAAAGAAACACATCAACTATAAAGAAAGTTCATCAGAATTATGGCTGACTTCTCAACAAAACCCTCACATCAAGAAGAGCTTGGAGTGATCCAAGTTCTGAAAGAAAACAACTTCCAACCTTGATTGATGTACCTTGAAAAACTACCTTTTTGTAATATATTTTCAGGACAAAGAATAACTAATGAGATTTATGACCACCAAACTAACCCTACAAATAGTACTGAAAGATACTTTAAAAATAAAAATGACCACAGTTAAAGTGTAGCATCAGAAAGAAACCACCAAGCAGGACAAGGAACTAAACAAAGAGGAAGCAGAGTGAACCAATAGCAGGAGAAACCCATGGTAAAAATAAGCCAATATATAACCATCAATGTAAATGGCCTCAATTCACAAATCGAAACAAATTGAAAGAATGGATAAAGAAACAAGATCCAAAAATATTCTGCATACAAGAAACACATTTAACTCAAAAAGAAGCTCATAAACTGAAAGTCAAAGAATGGAAAACTACTCCATGCAGCAGGAACCTAGAAAAAAGCAGGGATACCTATTCTGTATGGAGACAATGTGAACCAAGAATGATCAAAAAAATCAAGATGCACACTACCCATTTGTCAGGAGAAAAATTCAAAAGGAATAGATAGAAACTACCTGCTTGGGCCCCCGCTCCTTTCCCTCTCTCAGGACAGGAGCTTTCTTTCTATCAATAAATATATTCTGCTCATAGCCTCTGTTTGTTCCTAAAATTCATTTTTCCGTTTTAGAGAACAGGAACTCATGCAGGTCAGGTCCAGAGATTATTTTTCTCTAAGTTGTTTGGAGGTTCCCTGTATGGTTTGGAGGTCACCCACCCAAGACCAGTTTTTCTCCCTGTATCATTTTGGAGTTTCCCACCGAGATCATTGGACGGAGGGTTTAGATCGCAAAGCTTGGAGTGACTGATTTTCTGCTGCTTACAACACGAATTTTCAAGTAGTCTGAAATTCTTCTCATAAATTTCCATGTTTTCATCTTGATTGCCCTGTCAGTTAACCTCTACAGGAAACTACAAATGGCAGTGCATCAAGAGGAATCAATCACCATTGAAGACATGACCATCAAATTCACCCCAGAGGAATGGGCTCTGCTGGACACAGCACAGAGAAAGCTCTACAGAGCTGTGATGCTGGAAACCATCAGGAACCTGCAATCCCTGCGATGTCCATATGGCAAATCAGATTTTGTTTTTCACAAGGATGAAACACAAATCCTGTGGAAGGGAGAACAAACAGCTTTCCCAAAAAATCATAATGCAGAGAAAAAGAACAGCCCTGATGAAGAAGGACAGATAGCCACTGAACCTGTGAAAAAGAAGAAAACCAACACTGTCAAGCCCCGGCAGGAAAATGCTCAGAATGAGGAGATACATCTTGAAGGCAATCTCTGTAGTAAACCCTTCATATATCGGTCTGAATTAAGACAAGAGATGACTGAATCTGAAAATGAACTCTACGTGTTGGGAACAAATTTCAATCAATCTGCTAAATGTTATCAGAATCAGAAAACACACACTGATAAAATGATTTATAAATGTCATCAATGTAGGAAAATGTACAAGAATTCATGTAGTCTGAAATCTCATATGAGAATACACACAGGAGAAAATCCATATGAGTTCTTTGTATGTGGGAAGGCCTTCAATAGGCAATATGATCTTAGAAGGTATGAGAGAACACACGCAGCAGAGAAGCCATCTAAATGGAATATGTGTCAAAAAGCATTTACTCATCATGAAACCTTTAAAATATATAAGAGAACACACCTAGGACAAAAGGAATAGATAACAATCATAAATATATATGCACCAAACACAGGAGCACCAAACTGCATAAAGCAAATATTAATAGACATGAAAAATAGGAGGCCAGCCAGATAGTTCAGCAGATCAAAGTGCCTGCTTAGGCAAAGCACAGGGATCAGGGTTTGATTCCTGGCATGCCATGCTGGCCCTGCCCCCGGGGTTGGCTGAGACAGCGATTGAGACTGGGCATGGTGGCATATGCTTGTAATCCCAGCACTTGGGAGGCTGAAAAACAGGAAGGATCCCTACAAGTCTGATCCTTGTAGTGAGAACCTGTAGACCCTGTACTAAAAGAAAGATAGATGAAAGACAGACAGAAAGGAAGAAAGATAAAATAAGTAATAACACACTTGTAATGGGGATCTTAATATCTCATTGTCACAAAGTGATAGATCAACTAAAAAAAAATTATGAAAAAAAAAAAAACTTCCCGTGTCATAGAACCCAAGTGTGCATCCTAAGTGCATTTCTTATAGCACCCAGCTGACTAGACTACATTTTGCTCTACCTTCTACTAGCTGCAGGCTGCATTCAAAGCCTCCTTGGAGACCCTGAAGCATAAAACAAAGGCAGTGACATTTGGGGATGGAGCTGTGAACTTCACCACAGAGGAGTGGGCTGTGCTGAATTCATCCCAAAAGAAGCTCTACAAAGATGTGATGTGGGAAACATTTATGAATATGGCTCTTATGAAGGAACCTTGGATAACCAGCAACTTGAAGAGGACTGCAAAGATTTCTCAAGAAATCTAAAAATGAAGAGGTAGCAAATGTGATCAATACAAAGCTTGGAATCAATAGGAAAAAATATTTGAGTCCCAGGTACTAATGTGGACATGAAGTTAGTTGCTTTAAAGCAACTGAAAGTCATTTTTAGAAAGCCCCTGGTTGGGTACTTATCACTATAAATGTGGCTACTTCACCTCACAGTGAATTGAAGCCAGATGAGTATGTGGGATTTGATGACAATCTGTGTAAATATAATGAACATTGAAAAACCTGTAATGATCTCGTCTTTTCTGAAGCATGCAAGAAAAAAGACTGGGAAGAAGCCTTCTCAATATGAGCAAAACAGGAAAATCTACTCTGATCTTAATGAAAGAACTCACTCTGATGAGAAGATATCTTTAATAAGAAAAGTGTGAAAGCCGCCCTCCCCCAGTGGTGTTCAAAGCCATGATAGAAATCACAGTAGGAGAAATCTATATTCCACAAACTATATGGGAAATATATTTCTATTCATATCATTATCATTATCAAATACATGAAAGACAATATGTTGGAGAGATTTCCTCTGTATCTAAGGAAAGAATTAGCTTATAGTAATATCATTCACAAACATAATTCACACTGGGAAGAAACCCTGTGTATGTAAGCAATGTGGAAAAGAATTCATGAAGCCCAGTAATTGCCAGATACATAAAAGATTCACACTGTGCAGCAAGTTTATGCATGTAAGCAATGTGGAAAAACCTTTAATACACAGAATTACTGTAAAATATATGAAAGAATTCGCATGAGGGAGAAACCTATATATGTAAGCCATGTGGGAAGGCATTTGCCACACAGTTATTGACAAATTCAGGAAAAATATCAGTGGGGAGAAATCTTATGTTTGCAACCAATGTGGAAAAGTATTCAGTACAGAGCTGGTGAAAAATACATGAAAGAACCCACACTGGAGAGAAACATTACCTATTTAGGCAATGTGAGAAAGTATTTGTTGAACACATGAAAGAATGTACACAGGTGGGAGACCCTTTGTAGGTAAGCAGTATGGAAAAACATTACTACAAAGCCCTGATTTCATAGACACAGAAGAACCAACACTGATAGAGAAACCCTAAGAATGAAAGTGTGGGGAATCATTCACTAAACCCAGTTATTATAAACTACATGAAAGTAGTCACAGTGAGGAAATTCCGTATGTATGTTAGCAACATGGGAAATTTTTCGATACACAAAGTTATTGTAAAATATATATGTGAAGTCATACTGGGGTGAAAGCCTATGTACTGAAGCAATATGGTAAAGTATTCAGTATATATGGTTATTGTCAAATACATGAAAGAAGTTACACTAGGGAGAAACACTATGTATATATTTTTATTTTTATGTACATATTTTAAAAGCTGTGCAAATTATTTATGTAGTGGGAACCTGGAGAAATAATATAAAAATTGTGATGTTAATAGTTAATAAAATTTTCAGAACATATTGAAAAATATTGCAAGATGGAGAATTAATTCTGTGTTTTTCAGTAAATGTAAACATCTGAACTGTGTATGTGTAGGCTCTACTATAAAATATTGATTTTTATGTAATCATATTTTTTGGCTAAACCCATGTCTTTTGTTTAACACACAGTGTTTGCTAATTCAACAAAGTTAATTAAAATGTATTTTTCACTTTCAAAAGAAAACAGCAAAAGTATAACAGAACTTGACCAAACCTGTGAACAAATGGACTTAGTGTATACAGAGTATTTCACCCATGAACATCAGAATACACAATGTTCTCAGGAGCACACAGGACATTCTCTAAAATAGATCACAGAGTATGGTAAAGTAAACGCAGAAAAATTAAAATTGTTTCATGTATATTATTTGACTGGTGTGCAATGAAACTCAAAGTTAGTGGTAAAAGAAATGGCAAAGACTCCAGAAACACATGGAAATTAATGAACACACTTCTGAACAACCAGTAAGTCATAGATGAAATTAAATAAGAAATTAAACAACATGTACAATCAAATAAAAATTGAAATATAACTAGCATAGCCTGTGGGACACAATGAAAGCAAACATAAAAGGGAACTTTATAGGTGTGAGTTCTCACATCAGGAAAGCAAAATGAGCACAAATAATAGACCTAATACTATCCCTCAAGTTTCTAGAAAAAGAAGAGCAAGTCAAGACCAAAGACCAAAAAAGAAAGGAAACTATCAAGGACAGAGTACAATTTACATGATTGAGGCAAATAAAACAATACAAAGAATTAATGAATCCAAGTGTTGGTTCTTTGAAAAAATAAAGGGCCTGGGGAGATGGCTCAATGGGATTGGGGAGATGGCTCAGTAGAATAAGCACTTCCTTGGCAAGCACAAGGGCCTGAGTTCAATCCTTGGTAATAAATAAAATTTATGAACCTGTAGTCAACAAAAGATTTGAATTGATCGTCTTTAAATCTGATAAAAAGGGTAAGCAAGATAGCTCAGCGGACTAAAGCTCCTGCTTAGGCAGGTGCAGTGACCAGTTCGATCCCCTGCCTGCTGTGCCAGTCCCGCCCCCCATGTGTGCTGAGATGGGGAATGAGTCTGGGTGTGGTGGCGCGTGCCTGTAATCCCAGCACTTGAGAGGCTGAAAACAGGAGGATCACTATGAATCCAATCTGTGTAGTGAGACCCTGTAGACCCTGTACTAAAATACAAAAAAGAAAAAAGATAAATGCCATTTATGACAAACTAACAGGTGACATCATACTAAATGGACAAAAACAGAAAGGTTTCACTCTAAAATGAGGAAAAGGTTGAAGTTGTCTTCTGTCACCACTCCTACTCAATATAATTCTGGAAACATTAGCCAGAGTAATTAGGTAAAAGAAAGAAATAAAAGGAATAGCAACAGAAAAGAAGCAAGTTAAATTATCAACTGTATTGAGTTATTGAGTATTATTATATGATACTCTACATAGAAGACCACAAAAACTCCATTAAAGCCTTCTAGATTTATAAGCAAATTAAGAAGCATAGCTGGATGGATACAAAGTCAACACTGAAGAATCAGTAGCCTTCCTTTACACAAATAACAAACTCACTGAGAGAAAAATTAGGGCAAGCACACCATTCAAAATAACATCCCCCCAAAAAAGAAAAAAATAATAGTAACATCCCCCAAAAAAGAAATACCAAGAAATCAATCTCACAAAGAAATTAAATATCAATGTATTGAAACTGCATATATTGCAGGTTAATAACAAGCTTCTCTTCTGGAGAGTTAACAACCTAAGTTAACAGTTCAAAATTGGAGAAAAGGAAGGGCTGTAAGGTCAGTCAACATTTTGGCCATAGCCTTTCAAGGTCAGTGAAGACTCAGGACATAGAAGAACCTGTACAGTAACATCATGTAACTCAGTTGTGCTCCAAATTTTCTGGTCAAGGAGATTATGGAGCCACAGAGGAATGTGATCAATGATGTATAGTGTGCCTGGGGAGAGTCACATGGAGAGAAAAAACATTCTCTCAGGCTTTCACAGAGATCAAATTGGTCAAGCAATGGCCATCACTCATCCTCATGGCTGACACTGATGGAGGATCTACAAAGTGTGGTACAGGGCTAC
>NW_004524661.1:11397082-11404053 GCF_000260255.1 Octodon degus | reverse complement strand
TGAATTCAAACACCTATAGTATTTAGATGCCAATAGAATATCCACCTCTGACAGGACTAAACAAAAAAAGGGGATACAAAGGAAAGATCATTTTGTATTTATATATACAAAATAGTTAAGATAGATATATAGCTACTTTCACTTAATTCAATGCGAAGAAAGAGGTATACTAATAGTGTTTGGACATGATATCCTGTCTGCTTCTTGTACTATGGATAACCACTAAGAAGATAACAATGTACAATGTATTAATTATTGAAACTGTCCTATTAATCAGCTTTGAAACTGTCTCATTCATATTTGTTTCTCAATAAAATTAAAATTAAAAAATGTATTGAAATCTACAGTACTCTGAAAAGGGAGATTGAAAAGGTTATCAGAAAATGGAAAGATATCCCTTGTTCATGCAGAAGAAGAATGAACATTGTGAAAATGGCCATACTCCCAAAGCTGTTATACAGAGTTAAAGCAATCCTGATCGAAACACTATCAGCATATGTCACGGATCTAGAGAAAACAATCTTAAAACTCATTTGGAAGTAGAACAGACCTAGAATAGAAAAGGCAATGCTGAGAAACAAAGGTAACACAGGGAACATCACATCCCTGAGTTGAAATTATACTACAAAGCTACTGTGATAAAAATAGCATAGGTGGCCACTTCTCCCACAACTTTAGAAACTAGGTTTATAGAGGACAGCTGCATGGACTTCTCGTGCCATGCCCCACCCCTCCTCACCACCACCAGGGCTCAGCTGAACTGTGACTGCTTCTCCAACCATCCTAGAAGCTATGCACACAAAAGATAGCTTATAGGGACCTGGTGAGCCCTTCCCCACCACTGCTCACCTTTAACAGAATGACAGGCACTCCAAGCATGAACCTGCTATTACAAATTGCCAACTTCAGTGCAGTTGCTTAGTTCACAGGTGTCTATAGCTCACCCTTAACAGAGTGTGGCTCTGCTACAGCCACTTCTTCTAGAAACTAAATGTGCAATGAACAGCTGCAGGGACCTGGTGAGCTCTTCTCCACACCCCCAACCTCACCTGAACTTGGCTGAGCTGCAGCCACTTATCAAACCTACCTAGAAGCTAGGCACCCAGAGGGACCTGGTGAGCTATATGGACCTGGTGAGCCCTACCCCACCCCTCTGGCCCATCATCTCTGGAACTCAACTGAGCTGTGACGGCCTCTCCCACCATGGCCGTCACTGTAGCTCTGAGCTGCTGCTGCCCGTCCCACTAGCAGCAGAAGCCTTGGTTAGCCCTACCCTGCACCCCTTCACCATGTAGAGAGCCTTACAGAACTTAGACATGCTTGAGCTGTGGCTTGCTCTACCCCACTGAAGTATATACACACTGAACCCCACACAGTGGGAGCTTTGGACAGCCAACTATGCCCTGCCACTGTCATAGGAGCCTTGCTAACCCACTCCTCTTGGCCTACTGTCACTGCAGAGGCAGGTGAACATTGGGAGCTTCCAAAATGTCAAAAGGAAGGAGCAAAAGGCAATCTCAGACCTCCAGCCCACCGAAAACAAGCCCAGAAGACCAAGTCATAGAACTTGGAAGTCACACACCTGAAAATTCTGAAATGATGGAAACTGAAATAAAGAAACAACTCCATCAGGCTATGGAGGAAATCAGATCAGAAATAATTTCTGCTGTAAAAAAGAAATGACAACAGTCAGAGAAGAATTGCTCAGTACATCTAAAGAAGACATAGATGAAGAAAATAGAGAACAGGAAAATTATGGAAACATTGAATGAATAATACAGCAAAGAACTAGAATGCATGAAACAGATTCAAACAGATATCCAGGATGTTAAGAATCCCACTAAAGGCCAGCCAAATAGTTCAGCAGATTAAAGCACCTGCAAGCTAGCGCAGGGGTTGGGGCTCTGATCCCCAGGCCTGCTGTGCCAGCCCCATCCCCAGGATGCACAAAGACTGCAATGGAGACAGGGAATGGTGGCACAAGCCTGTAATCTCAGCCCTTGGGAGGCTGTAAACAGGCAGATCACTATGAGTCTGATCTAGTGGTGAGATCCTGGAGACCCTGTAGACCCTTCCCTAAAATAGAAAAAAAAAATAAGAATTCCACTTAAAACTGACAAAACTCATTGGGTAAAACTGAAGATAGAATTTCAGACCTTAACAATAACATTGTAGCTAGTGAACATGAAAGGAAAGATTTCTTAAAAATAATGAGCCAGGAAATAACAATACAAAAGCTACAAGATTATGCCAAGAAAAACTACATAGGACTAGTAGGTATCAATGAAACAGCTGGACTCAACACGAATGCCATAAAGACTGTAAAGTAATAACAGAAAACTTCCCAAGCATGAGAAAAGAATGTGACATAAATGAGGTATATAGAAATCCAGTTAGCCCATAGTCAAAATAAATCTATACGCAGACACATGATAATCAAGATACCAGAAATTCAGTAGAGTGATTTGTTCTAATGGTGTTTGTAAATAGGATATCATGTCCGGATCTTGTACAACAATTAACCACTAGGAAGAATGTATTCAATGTGTTAATTATTGAAACTGTCCTACCAATTTGATTTGAAACTGTCTCATTGCTATTTATTTCTCAATAAAATTATGAGCAAAAAAAAAAAAAAGATGCCAGAAATTCAGTAAAAGAACAGAAGGTTAAAAGCTGCTAGAGGAAAAAAAAAAAAGATCACTTGTAATGGAAAACCCATCAGAATCACAGCAGATTTCTCAACACAGACCATCAAATTAAGAAGTGCTTGGAGTGAGACATTTCAGCTCCTAAAAGAAAACAACTTCCAACCCAGATTGATGCACCCTGCAAGACTATCTATCAAATTTAATAGGGAAATTGATACTTCCAAGACAAAGATCAACAGAAGAAACTCATGACCACCAAACCAACCCTACAAACATACCTGATAGATATTTTAGAAAGAGACAAAATGCCCACAACTTCAAGAACAACAACAGAAAAGAACCACCATGCAGGGCAAGCAATTAAACAGAAGGGAAAGGTGGAGAACATACAGTAGCAAAGTAACAGACAAAGATGATCCAATGCATATCAATTATAACCATCAAGGAATGTGGCCTCAGTTCACCAATCAAAATAATCAGACTGACAGAGTGGATCAAGAAACAAAATCCAAGAGTATGCTTAGTAGCTTACTTCTTTCTGCTGGTGAACTCCGTGGAGGAAGCATCATCAGTCTCTCTTTGGACTGCCGTAATGACTAAGTCAGAGTCTCCCAAAGAACCCAAAGAGCAATGGAAGCTCTTCTTTGGAGGGCTGAGCTTTGAAACAACTGATGAGAGTCTGAGGAGCCATTGTGAGCAATGGGAACACTCACAGACCGTGTGGTAAAGGGAGACCCAAACACCAAACATTCCAGGGGATTTGGGTTTGTCACTTATGCCACTGTGGAGGACGTAGATGCAGCCATGAATGCGAGACCACACAAAGTAGACAGAAGAGTTATGGAACCAAAGAGAGCTATCACGCGAGAAGATTCTCAAAGACCAGGTGCCCGCTTACTGCTGAAGAAGATCTTTGTTGATGGCATTAAAAAAGACACTGAACAGCCACAACTGTGAAGTGAGGAAAGCTCTTTGAAGCAGGAGATGGCTAGTGTTTCATCTAGCCAAAGAGGTTGAAGTAGTTCTGGAAATGTTGGTGGTGGTCATGGAGGCAATGGAGGTCATGGAGGTTTTGGTGGCAATGACTGTTTTGGTCGCAGAGGAAACTTCAGGAGTTGAGGTGGCTTTGGTGGCAGCCATGGTGGGGGTGGATATGGTGGCAGTGGAGATGGCTACAATGGATTTGGTGATGATGGTAGTTATGGAGGAGGTGGCCCTGGTTACTGTGGAGGAAGCATGGAGATGGCTACAATGGATTTGGTGATGATGGTAGTTATGGAGGAGGTGGCCCTGGTTACTGTGGAGGAAGCAGAGGCTATGGAAGTGACAGAAAAGGTTATGGAAACCAGGGCAGTGGCTATGGTAGGAGTGGCAGCTATGACAGCTATAACAGCAGAAGAGGTAGAGGTGGCTTTGGCAGTGGTAGTAGAAACAATTATGGAGGAGGTAGAAGCTATAATGAATTTAACAATTACAACAGTCAGTCTTCAAATTTCAGACCCATGAAGGGAGGAAACTTTGGAGGCAGAAGCTCTGGGCCCTATGGTGGTGGAGGCCAATATTTTACCAAACCACGAAATCAAGGTGGCTCTGGTGGCTCCAGCAGCAGCAGTAGCTATGGCAGAGGCAGAAGGTTTTAAACGCTTCCAGGAAACAAAGCTTAACAGGAGAAGAGAGCCAGAGAAGTGACAGGGAAACTGCAGGTTACAACAGATTTGTGAATTCAGCCAAGCACAGCAGTGGCAGGGCCTGGCTGCTACAAAGAAGCCATGTTTTAGACAATAGCCATATGTGTGGGCAAAAAAAACCTCTAGGACTGTGTTTGTGACTAACTATATAACAGGTTATTTTAATTTCTGTTCTGTGGAAAATATAAAGCATTCCAACAAAAGGTTTTAATGTAGACCTTTTTTTGCACCCATGCGGTTGATTGCTAAATGTAATAGTCTGATCATGACGCTGAATAAATATGTCTTTTTTTTTTACTTTCTATCAAAGAAATTTATTTGTATGTAAATAAACAGTCTTTGTAATGTTTCAGAGAAAAAAATGTATCTTTTTAAAAAATCCAACAATATATTGCATACAAGAAACACATTTAACTCAAAAGAAATTTATAAAAAAAATAAAAATAAAGAAATTTATAGACTGAAACTCAAAGGATGGAAAATAATAACCCATGCTATAGGACCCCAGAAAAAAGCAGGGGTAGCTATTCTGGTTGCTGACAATGTTAACTTCAAAACAAGAGTGATTAAAAGAGATAAATAAGGTCACCACAAAGAAAAACTTCAAGAGGAAGATATAACAATCATAAATACAATCATAAATACAATCATAAATACATATGTGCCCAATATAGGAGTATCCAATTACATAGGACACATTTTAATGAATAAGAAAGATCAAATGAGATACAACACAATTGTACTGGGGGACTTTACACCTCATTGACACAAAGACACAAAACAGCTGTGCAAGAAGATCAGCAAAGAAATAACAGAACTGAACCAAACTTGTGAAGAAGTGGACTTAGAGACATTACAGTGTGTTCCACACAACAAAGACATAATACACATTCTTCTCAGCTGAACACCGACCTTCTCCAAAATAGACCATATTCTAACACATAGAACATACTTAAGTGGTGCAAAGGAATTGAAATTATCCCATGCATAATATCCACAGTGCGAAGAAACTGGAATTCATTGACAAAAGAAACAGAAAACCTCCACAAACACAAGCAAATAAAATAACAGGCTGGGGAGATGGCTGAGTGGAATAAACGCTTCCCTGCCAAGCACAAGGGCCTGAGTTCAATCCCTGGTTCTGCCCCCAAAAAAATAAAATAAAATAACACCCTACTGAACAATCAGTGGGTCACGGACAAATTTAAAAAAGAAATTAAAGGGCCGGGGAGATAGCTCAGTAGAATAAGTGCTTCCCTGGCAAGCTCAAGGGCCTGAGTTCAATCCCTGGTTTGCCAAGAAATTAAAAAATATTTACAATCAAATGAAAGTGCAGGTACACCTTACAGGAATGTGTGAGATACAATAAAAGGTGTCTTAAGAGGGAAATTTATAACAATAAATTCTCACATCAGGAAAACTGAATGGGCCCAAATAAAGTCTTACGCTGCATCCTAAGCTCCTAGAAAAAGAAGAGCAAATCAAGTTCAAGGCCCAAAAAAGGAAGATAATTACAAATATCAGAACAGAAATAAATGCAATGGAGACAAAGAAAATAATACAAAGAATTAATGAATCAAAAAGTTGGTTTTATGAAACAATAAATAAAACTGATAAAGCCCTAGGCAAGCTTATCAAAAGTGAAAGAAAAAAAATTAAATTTGTACAATAATGAATGAAAAGGGTGAAATCACTATGAATCCTATAGAAATCCATAAGATCATCTGTACCTATTTCCAAAACCTTTACTCTCACATAATGGAAAACACAGAAGAATTGAATAGATTCCTATGTACATACTACCAAAGGTGAATCAAGAATACATAAAAATTCTGAATAACCTAATATCAGTGAATGAAATTGAAAATGTAATGAAAAACCTTACAACAAAGCAAAGCCCAGATCCTGGTAGATTCACATGTGAATTCTACAAGAAATCTAGAAAAGAGTTAGTGTCAACTCTTCTCAAAATCTTCAATGAGACTGAAGAGAAGCAATTCTCCCTAACTCATTCCCAGAGGAAAATATTATTCTGATTCCAGTGACAGAGCCAACCAAGAAAGAGAACTACAGGCCAATAACCCTAAAGAACATAATTAGAAAAATCCTCAGTGAAATATGAGCAAACATAATGAAGCAAATCATCAAGAAGATTATACATCATGATCAATTGGGATTCATCCCAGAGTGAATATATACACACATCCATTATTGTAATACACCACACCAACAGAGCCAAAGACAGAAACCACATGATCATCTCAGTAGATACAGAAAAGGCTTGTGACAAAGTCCCACACTCATTCATCAAAAGAAAAACCTACAAAAATTCAGAATAGATGATCTTCAGTTCAACTTGATCAAAGCCTTCTTTGACAAACCAATAGCCAACATCATCTCAAATGGGCAAAAATTGAAAGCCTTCCCTTTAAAATGTGGAACAAGACAAGATGCCCACTGTCATCACTGCTGTTCAACATATTTCTGAAACATTAGCTATAGTAATTAGAAAAGGCAGAGAGGAGCTGGTGAGATGGCTCAGTGGTCTAAAGCACCTTAGAACAAGCGAAGCAGGAAAACACAGGGACCGCAGTTCAATCCCCCAGCACCACATGCCAGCCAGCCCCGCCCC
>NW_004524661.1:11394418-11395590 GCF_000260255.1 Octodon degus | reverse complement strand
AATAATCCATCACCTGCAAGATGATGCAAAGATGAACAATGTGAGACTAATAGGCATCAATGAGAAAGAAGGAGTGAACACAATAATGCTGAAAAAATGAAATACTTAGGAACCAATCTCACAAAGGAAGAAAAAGATCTAGATGGTGCAAATTATAGTAATCTGAACAAAGAGATAGAAGATGTCAGAAAACGGAAAGACATCCCTTGCTCCTGGATAGGAAGAACCAACATTGTAAAAATGACTGTATTCCCAAAATTATTATACAGAGTCACATCAATCCCTATTAAAATACTATCAGTATTCCACACCGATCTATAAAAAATTCATAAAATTAATCTGGAATCAGAAGAGACTGAGAATAGCAAAAGTAATCTTGAGCAACAAAGGAAAGATAGGAAGTATCACAGTCCCTGACTTGAAATTATACTACAAAGTTACAGTGATAAAATCAGCATGGTACTGGTAAAAAAAAAAATAGATCTGAGAATCAGTAGAACAGATTAGAAGATGCAAGCACAACTAGAAACACACTCAGCCACCTTATCTTTGACAAAAGGGACAAACGTTCAATGGAATAAAGATACTTTTTTTAATAAATGGTGCTAGAAAACCTGCCTTCCACATGCCAAAGGCTCAAACTAGACCCATGCCTATCACCATGCACAAAGCTACAGTTAAAATGGATCAAAAAGTTAAATATTAAAACTGAAACACTAAACCTTCCAGAAAGTAGGTAAAATCTGTAGGGATAGGTAGAGAGTTTATGAACGTAAAACCAAACTGCATGGGAAATATTTCAATGAATCAACAACTGAGGTTGCATCTTTTTTGAAAAATTTCTGCTTATCAAAAGAAATCACCTTATTAAAAGAAAAGAAATCACCAACAGAGTGAAAACCCATGAATTGCCTAAAAAAAAAGTTATAGCTGACTGTCTCTCAAGAAAACGACTTCTATCTAGAACATACAAAGAATTTTTAAAAATCAGGCCTCCAAAATTCAAAGACCCAATCCGAAAAAGGGCATCTGAGATCAATACATACTGCACAAATAAAGAAATACGAATGGCACTAAAGTCAAAATGGATTAAAGATCTAAACATTAAAGCAGAGACACTAAATCTCCTGGAAGAGAAAGTAGGTGGAACTCTTGAAGACATAAGGGTAGGC
>NW_004524661.1:11379836-11382046 GCF_000260255.1 Octodon degus | reverse complement strand
GGGCAGAGGGGTCGCAGCAGCCCTGCCTCAGGCGCAGAGCCAGGAGAGGCTCGGTGGAGCCCATCCCCGCTGTGCGTTTGCTCCCGTCGAGCTGTCCCTAGCGCCTTCCAGCGCCCCAAGGCTGCGACACCTGAGCAGGGCGCGCACAGGCCCGTCCCCGACAAGGCCACCCTGCGGGGCAGGGCATTCACACCCAGTGCGCGCCAGCAGGAGCCCGCTATGAAATCTTACACTCTGTATTGCATGCTCCTGTTGCTGTTGGGAATAGCCAGGGCTGCCCAAATCAGCATCGTGCTGCCAATTATGTTCGAAAGCCACGTGTGCATTTTCAAGACGCTGGCCACAGCGTTGCACGAGAGAGGCCACCGCGCAACGTTCCTCTTCTCAGAAGGCAGAGTCACCGCCTGTCTCACCACTACAGCCTCCAGCGCTACCCAGGGATCTTCAACAGCTCCACCATGGACGTTTTCGTGCAGTCCAAAATGAGAAATATGTTCTCTGGGAGACTGACAGCAATCAAACTGTTTGACATACTGGATCATTACACTACGAACTGTGACATGATTGTTGGCAACCAAGCCCTAATCCCGAATCTGAAAAAAGAGAAGTTTGACCTAATGCTGGTGGACCCCAACGGCATGTGTGGGTTTGTGATAGCTCACCTCTGAGGGGTTAAATATGTTGCATTTTCAATTGGCCTTTGGTATCCTGCTGAGGTGGAGGCTCCTGCCCCATTAGTCTACGTCTCAGAATTTAGCTAACCCCTCACAGAACGCATGAACTCGCTGCGAAGGATGAAAAGTACAGGTGTTTACCTCATTTCCAGAATAGGAGTCAGCTTTCTGGTTCTTCCCAAACACAAAAGGATGATGTAGAAGCACAGCCTGATGCCAGAGAAGTCCGGGCACGACCTGGTCCACGGCTCCAGCCTGTGGATGCTGTGTACAGATGAAGCACTGGAGTTTCCAAGACCCACTCTGCCCAATGTCGTTAACGTCAGAGGGATCCTGACCACGCCGGCCAGCCCGCTGCCAGAAGACGTGCAGAGTGGGTGACCAGCGCGAGCGAACCAGGCTTCATCCTGGTGTCCTTTGGTGCCTCTCAGAAGACATTGCTTACAAATTGGCAGGAGCTCTGGGGAGATTGCCTCAAAAAGTGATCCGGACATTTTCTGGAACCAAACCAAAGAATCTAGGAAGCAACATGAAACTCATAGTGGTTACCACAGAATGACCTACTCGAGCACTCAAATATTAAATAAAGCCTTCCTGAGCCATGGATCTGAATAGTATTTTTGAAACTCTGTTTCTGGTGTACACATTATGAGAATCCCACTCTTTGGAGACCATTATGATACCATGACCCAGGTGCAGGCCAAAGGCAGGAAGGTATTGATCAAATGGAAGGAGGTTATTGAAAGGGAGTTATATGAAGCTCTGGTGAAAGTTATCAACAACCCCAGCTACCACCAGAGAGCTCAGAAGCTGTCCAAAATCCACGAAGACCAGCCTGGCCACCCTGTGAACCGCACCATCTACTGGATAGACTACACCCTTCACCACAATGGAGCGCACCCCTGCAGGCCACTGCGCACCAGATCCCCTTCTGTCAGTATTTGCTACTGGACACAGGCTGCGAGCTCTTCCTCGGTGCTGCCTTGATTTACTTCATTCTGTCTTGGGTCTCAAAATTTATCAGAAGTGTATGGTCTAGAAATAAGCATAGCACAGTTAATGGACTCTACCACAGTGGAATCCTGAATGGCAAATACAAAAGAAATGGCCATATTAACCAAGAGAAGAAAGCGAAATGAGCCAGAAGCCCAGGTGAGAGGGACTTATGTGTTCAGTCACCCAATTCTTACCACAATAATTTATTCTAACAGCTACTAAAACTAAAGTGTCAGTGAAAAAGTCTAATCCTCCCTTATCAGATCTCTCTAATGAAATTCTCTGGAATTAAGATGGCTGTACGGCCGGCCAAATAGCTCAGTGGATTAAAGCACCTGCAAGCAGGCGCAGTGACTGGGGGTTCAATCCCTGGGCCTGCCATGCCAGCCCTACCTCCGGAGCATGCTGCAATTGGGATTGAGATTGGGCATGGTGGCGCACGCCTGTAATCCCAGTTCTGGGGAGGCTGTGAACAGGAGGATCACTACTAGTAGTGAGACCCTGGGCACCCTGTAAACCTTTCCCTAAAATACCAAAAAA
>NW_004524661.1:11366859-11379736 GCF_000260255.1 Octodon degus | reverse complement strand
TTATTCAAATACTGATGCAGTTTTGGCACTGAACATTCTAGAAGCCTTAATTATCAGTTTTAAGCCTTGATATGTGTTTGTCACAGATAAGCTATGGTTTCTTTTCTCCTGATTGTGTGTGTGTGTGTGTGTGTCCTAATTCAGAGTGTTGTAGTTAGCTGCCTATTGTCAGGGTACAGCATTCAAGAATGAAGGAAAAAGTTAGGACCAGCGTGTTTCTCCCCTGGCACTCCCCATGTGTGGACTCAGGACATTACGGTAAAAGAACACTCTTCCTTGAGCAGTGAATGCAGAAAAAGGAAATGAAAAGAGAAATGACACAGCACTTTGTGCTTTTTAATTTGTATTTATGGGGTTGGGGAGATGGCTCAGTGGAATAAGCGCTTCCCTGGCAAGTGCAAGGGCCTGAGTTCAATCCCCAGTTCCGCAAAAAAAATAAACAAATAATAATTTGTATTTATGTTTTTCTTTTACTTCTCAGTTCTTAGGGCTATAAACATTTTCAGGGCAAAACATATAATGAAGGAAAGGTATAAATTTGTCACATTTTACTTTAATTTTCTCTCTACTGATAATTTTCCTCTGAATGAATTTTATAATTTTTCTATTTCTATAATGAGTAACATTGTGCATAACTAAGACAAAGCAACAAAACTCTGACTTGTTCAACTACTAAAGAGGATTACTCAGATGGTGTTTGCAAGTGGAGCCATGGCTTGAATGTTTACTGCACCTATTTGAACACTTTCTACACTGTAAATCTGGAGTATTCGGGTGTTACATTTCCACAGTTTTAACTGAAAACACCATCTGTTTCATCCCCCCTATTGTGTGGACCACACAACTGATCCCACATAGGTGCCAACAGCTTATTTTCTTGAAGTGGAACATTGGGGCTCTTTCCCAGAGACTGCTTTGCCTGAAGAGGCCTAAGGGCCTGGTACCAAATGAGACCCCACCTGATACACAGACCTGACAGAAATTGTCCCCTTTTGTGCAGAAAACTTTCCGTTTTCCTCCTCCCTCCTGCAGCCCCAACTCAGCAGTCTGTTCCGTGAGCCTGGCTGAGATGGGAGAGTGGCAGCATTCATCTGGCATAAGCCACAGGCTCCAGAAAGCCGAGTTCTCCCTGCTGAGGCATTCACTAGGCGGCAGCTATAAGTTTATCCCGTCGTTCTGTTTACTTAGCATTTGCACTACACATGTTTTGTTTATGCTTTATTTATTTGTAGATTGAAATCTAGTGTCTGATCACTGAGAGAAGCAGAGTACATTTGCCTAAGTCATTTACTAACATGGAAGAGTTGGGCAAATTCTAGAATGCTGTGAGTCCTTGTCATACACGGTGACATACAACTTTATTATTCTTCCACCAGGAGCCAGTCTCTTATAGTAGAAATAATGTCACAAGAAGTTTCCTTTTTTCTTTCTTCTCGTATTCTTTTTTTTTTTTTTTAATTTTTAAATGATAGAAACAAAAAACACCTAAAACCAGAGCTTCTGGAAGAACCACTTATTCTTGCCTGTCTTGTATCTCTCCTCAAACTTGACCTTCGCCTCCTGCCGGGCCTTGCGCTTGAGGGTTGGGTCTTTGAAGATGACCTTGTTGACCACCATCTTGTCAAGGGGATGTCCACAGAGTACCTTGTGGGCAAGAGGTGGTTGTAGTTATGAACCTTCACAAAGAACCTGACCTTCGACCTCTTGTCAATTTTCTTCTTGCCCATGGTGGCTGTCACTTTGCAGGGATAGCAGTCGATCCCGGCTACCGGGGCATGGCTGTAGGGGCCCTCGGAGGTGCCATCATTGATGTTCTTCACGATGACAGCTTTGCGTCCGGAGTAGCATCCAGCAAGGACCAGCTCCACTTTCCCCAGTTTCATGAACTTGCCCACTGCGACAGCACTGAGCCGGGGAGTTCTAGTTTTCTAATGTATATGCAGACAGATGTACTGCTCTCTGAATACTTGAAGAAATTATCACATATATAATGAACAAGAAGCTTGTTCGTTATAGCTTTTCACAGTCTTACCACAACTTTGCTGTTAAAAGGGGAAAACACACAAACAATGAATGTTGGGATAGTAGCAGAACTTTGGAGGGTATGAATAAAGAGATTCTGCTGTTTTGCAATTTGATAAAGTCGACAGTAGGCACTGGCTGGATGAATGAGAAAATGTAAGTTACTCTCCACTGTGATAAAAACTTTAATAAACATGATTTAAAATAGGGAAATGTTGGAATAAAATTTTTATTCAGATTTTATTTCATATTATTTATATATTCATTATAAACGTGTTTCTAAGACAGGTCAAACAACTTTCCTATGTGTATATGAGTGTGAAAATATGTGAGAATGTATTTCTGTTATTTAACGGAAGGGTTTATAATTACATCAACAGGGACCTTTAGCTTCTGTCTCAGAAATAAGAATGTTAAGTATAGGCGTTTGCCACTCATTGTTATTTTGTTTCCCAGAAGCTTAATGTTAGCCAATTTGGATAAATAGAGTGACTTTCAAATTTTTACACATGAACAAGTTTTCTAAGAAGGTTAAGTTTTCATGAAAAAAAAAAAAGTACCATGACTTATTAGTGACTGAGATCTCTTGAAACTGAAAAAATATATATATTTCTAACCCAGCTGCAATGCCCTTGTGGATACGAATGTCAGTTTCCTGGGATCCCTATGGAATGTGTAGCTGCGGGTAACTAAAGATTAACTAGAAAAGGCTCAGTAGCAATCATCGCAAAAAGGTTTTCTACATTTAACAGTATGGTATCCACTAATGGAAGAGTTAGTGGAGGGCCTGGGCTTTGAGGCATTTCACATGCCTTCTGTGGCACACTGCAGTTGAAACTGAATGCAGCTACAGAAGACAAGACGATCAGGAAGCATTGCTAACACTGCGATCACCAGGAGCTCGAAAGAAATAAATGTATCTTATCCTAATTCTTTAAAAGGCTCAAAGCAGAAAAAAATGTTCAAGTAAAAGGAACGGACTCAAGCTACAGTTAAATGACGTTGACAGAATGCCAAATAAATACTATGAAAAAGCAAGCTCTTGTGACACATTGTAGTCAGAATCTCAGAAGTTAAATACACACAGACAAAAAGAAGATTAAAAGCTTTCAGGAGACAGAAAAGAAAATCACTGATGAAGATGAAACCATTTAGGATTACAGCAGACTTTTGACACAAACTGTTAAAGTCAGTACAGCTCAGAGAAAGGTGTTTTGAGCCCTAAAAGAACACAGTTGCATCCTAGAATAATATATCCTGTGAAACTATCTTTCAGAATTGGTAGGCAATATGGAAATCCCACCACAAAGCACACCTTTCAAGATCTGAAAAACACACCAGCATCACAAAATAACAAAAGAATAACAGAGGCAACAAAGAAAACCAAGCCAAAAAGATTGAATGAAAACAGAAAGCAGGATGAAGAGTCAAACAAAAAAGAAAGGGGCTGGTGAGATGGCTCAGTGGTCTAAAGCACCTACTTAGAACAAGCTTAACAAAGCACAGGGACCGCGGTGCGGTTCAATCCCCCAGTACCACATGCCAGCTAGCGCCGCCCCCTGGTGGGCTGAGCTGGACACACACACACATAAATAAATAAAATTTAAAAAAAAAAAAAAAAAGAAAAATAAAGAAGTCAATAACAGAAAGACGATGGAATGACAGCCATAACATGATACCTTTTAGTAATAACGTTCCATGTGATTGGCCTCGACTCTTCAATTAACAGACACTGGCAGACTAAATTAAAAAAAGAACTGAACTGAATAGTCTGTTGCATTCTAACTTATCTAACTTTCCAAATTCATGGATTAAAAACCAAAATGGAAAACTTCATTTCATGTACAAGGACACTAAAAAGAGCAAGAGTAGTAATTATATTCTCTAAGTAAACTTCAAGCAAAAACTGATCAGAAGGGGAAAGAAGGCCACCCACTACACATTAGGTAATGGAAGAATCTAACAGGAAGAATAAGAATTTTAAATACATATGCACCAAATATAAATGCATCTAAATTCATAAATCAAACACTTCTGGATATAAAAGATCAAATAAACAAAGATCAAAGTAGTATATTGGAAGAAATGCTTACTTTCACAAGTAGATTAAGTAAATAAAAAAATTAACAAAGAAATATCAGAGTTGAAATATACCTTTGAACAATGGACATTAAGTATTTGTAGAATCTTCTACTTTACTAAGACAGTAGCATACTCTTCTTATTCTTCCAAGAACACACAGAACCTTCTCTAAAATAGATCAGATACAAGACTGTGCAACTTACTAAAATAAACATAAAAGAATCAAAATCATCCCTGAACAAAAACACATTATAGCACACAGAACCTATAAGTCAAGACTGTATCTCAACCTGATAAAAGATATTTAGGTCAAACCAATAGGCAACATTATATTAGATGAGGAAAAGCTGAAATGTTCCTTCTAGAATCAGGAGCAAGACAAAGACATCCATTATCATCACTCCTGTTGAACATAGTGATCAAAACATAACAGGCAAGAGATGAAAGTTTTAAAAAAAAGTGTATATAAGAAAGGATTCAGTCAGGACTTCCAGGAAGATGGAAGAATGGTGAGAAGCAAAGAAAGAAACTCTCCAAGATTTGGCATCCAAACACTTCAATATAGCAACCTAAGGAAGAGAATAAGGAGCGAAGTGGGTCCCAGGACCTAGGAAGGATCTGAAACAAGAACTGAAGCCCATAAGGACAAAAACTTCAAAGAAGGAGGCAGCGCTTTCTCCCTGAGCCTCGACCCAGTGTATGGGAGAGATGGCTGGGGCCCTCATGTACATGGTGACTCCTGGCCATTCCAGAGACCTCCACAGAGAGATACACCAGTAAAAAGGAGCAGTGGACATAGCAGACTTTAGTTCTTGGTGTGCTATTTGGCTTCCAATGCCCAGCTAGAGAGAGCAATTGAACAGGAGCCATATTAGAGAGTGGCTAACTGAGTGCAAAACTCAGAGCAACTGCTGGCTCCATGTAGTGGCTCCAAGGTGAGCTCAAGCCAATGGGATATGCACACACTGCTGCAGGCTGAATGGGTCTGGTTCCAGCCTCATGGCCAAAAGCTAGCCTAAACTTCCATGGAAAATAAAGGTGCAGGGTTGCTCAGATTATCCACTACCCCAGTGTAGAGCTACTGCTGGCTTGCTGGGATAAAACAACATAGATCTTGTCTCTGTCCACAATGTCTACCAAGTCACAGCAAAGATACATCCTGAAGTAGACACTTTTTTTTTTCTCTTATTTTCTTTCACTTCTTTCTTTTTCTTTTTTCTTTTTCTTCATTTTTCTTGTTTTTATCTGAGTGTGAACATGATTTCTGGTTTTTTGGTTGTAGTTTTTCTGTTCTGTTCTTATTTTTATTTCTTCCTTCTCTGTTTTCCTCCTGTCTTCCATGCCAGTTTTCCAATGTTGGCATGATTCTCATTTGTACTCCAGCCTTGCTTCTAATCTCTTCCTCTTCTTCTATCTTCTATTTTTCTGCATCCCTTTTGAAATTTTTTCACCTGAGAGTAAAATTGCCATATTAAAGGCTTAGTTACTGCATATAATTTTCTAGCTAATTTTATATTTTGTTAAATAACCGCAAATCCAATTCATATTGTTAAAGGTAACGAATTAATAGCTACCTCAGCTTGTCATTTTCTACAATGTTTGATGTAATTGTTATTGTTGATTGTGCCATTTTAGCCAAGGTAGCATAATTGTTCTAACCAGTTGTTCTTATAAGTATTACAAGATGGAGATTGCCTAAGGGTCATGGAAAATACTATAGGCCAGTTCCCGAGAACCAGAAGCTGGGGCAAGTATTCAGCAATTTCTCATCCCCCATAAATTGCAGAGGTAAGATCTTAAAACAGACTTGGTTCCCAGGAGCCAGCTACACCTGAAAGATACCTCTGTGAAGTAGTCATTTCCCACTGATAAATGCTACTGATAAAGCTATTCACAATAGGCAATTTACAAACATCAACTCAGGAACAAAACTTAGAAAAGAGGAAGTCAAGTTATCATTATTGGTACATAATGTGATCATTAGGTAGAAGACCAAAAAATCCACTGAAGGATTTCTAAAATTAGTATCCAAATTCCGTAATGTACCAGAATACAGAATCAACACAAAAAATGTTATAGTATTCCTATACATCAATAATGTAACCCCAAGGAAGAAATTAGGAAAACAACATCATGTGCAATAGCATCATGAAAAGTTACATACTCAGCAGTTAATCTAGATCAGGAAGTACAAGTTCTCTAAAATGAAAGCTATAGTACCTAAAAAAGAAAAGGATGTCAAAGAAGATACTGGAAATTGGGAAGTTGTCCCCTGTTACTAGATAGGTAGAACCAGCATTGTCAACATGACCATGCTTCCCAAATTCATATGTATTTTTCATGTAATCCTAATCAGTCATCTAACAACATTCCTCATAAAACTAGAGAAAACAATCCTAGAATTCATATGAAAACAGAAGAGACCCAGAATAGCAAATGTAACTTTGGGCAACAAGAACAAAGCAAGAACCATTATAATCCTGGCCTGAAATTTTAATACAAAGCTACAGTGATTAAAAACAGCATGATACTGGCACAAAAACAGACATAGAGATTGCTGGAACAGAATAGAGATTGGCAGAAACATCTCCAAGCACATTCAGCCACTCAATCTTTGATAAAGGGACTTATCATGGTTTAGGATTTTTGCAAAGTGAACCACACAATACAAGACCCATTTTATAAGATTATCTTATAATCACCCAAGGAATCATGTATAAAGAGTGCAGGAAATCTGTCCACACACGAAAGACCAAAGAATCCACCCGAGGGCCTGGATTCCAATAGCCTGTATGAGTCTAGCTGAAAACTAAGAGCTCATAACAACGCCTCTCCAAGTCCAGTTGGAGACCTGGAGCCTATGACAATGTCTCATGTAGGCCCACTTTACAAATCTGTGCTACAGAAATCAGTATCGAGAGTCCTCAAAAAATAAAAATACCAATTTTATTCTCTTCAGCTATTCCCCTTACTAGTAGGTGTCTTCCTGAAAGAGTTAAAGACATCTTATTACATTGGTATATGCATTCCCAAGTACATAGCAATACAACTCATTGGCAATAGGTAAGACTCAGAAATAGCCTGTATATCATCAATAGATGAATGTATACAGAAAACGTGATACATATGTAATCAAGTACTCTGCTAAAAAGGATAAATTTTCATCATTTGTATGGAATGGATAGAACTTGACAGTGTAATATTAAGTGAAGCAAACTAGACAAACAAATCCAAATATCATATGACTTCTCTTGTATGAGAAATCCAAAGTATAATTAAATCAAAGATCAAAATAAAAGTATGTGGTTGATAGGAAATAGGAAGATGAACCTCTTGAAAAATGAGAAAGGGACCAAGAGATCAAGCTGGAGAAAAAGAAATGAGATAAAATGCAGTTAACATGTATTATGAATACATACCAATTTTCTACCATGAGTGTGATAATTATATGTTCTAAACATGCACCAATGAAAAAATGTCATTTTTATCATTATCTATAGTCACCATACTGTGCAGTAGCACACCCGAACATCTATAATCCTGTCACATAGTATCCTTTGACCAGTCTTTCTCCATCACTCTTTCTCCTCTACAATCTCCAGCCTCTTCAGTGAGATCAAATTTTTATATTTCTTTTTCTTTTTTTTTTTTTACTATTTCACATATGAGTGAGATCATGCAGTCTTTGGTTTTCAGTGCCTGGCTTATTTCATTTAAGACAATGACTACTAGTTTTATCCATGTTCTTACAAATGATAAGATTTTATCCTCCTTATGGCTGAATAGTACCCAACTGTATATATGTGCTACATTTTCTTTATCCATCGGTCTGTTGATGGAGAGGTACACTAAGGTGGAATTCACTTTTTGGTTATTGTGAATAATACTGTAGCAAACATAGGAATGTAAATGTCTCTTCAAGGTGCTGATTTCACTTCCTCTGAATATATACCCGGTGGCGGGGTAGCTGGATCATATGGCAGTTCTATTTTTAATCTTTCAAAGAAACTCCATAATGACTAAGCTAATTTACATTCCAACAAACATTGTATAAGTATTCATTTTTCACGTGAAAACATTTTAAATCAAGAAGATTCCTTTGAATAATTTGACACTGGGTATTCTGCATATAAAATAGCTACAGGAAATATGAACATTTATAATACAGTGATATTTCTGAAGGTCTAACCAGAGAATTTAAGTATGAAAAGTACATAGAATTTGTATCCTCTGTGTTGTTTGCTTCCACTGTAGATTTCAAGTTTTTACTAGAAGCTTCTAAGACAATGCAGTTGATATGGTTTGTGTCTAGTTGTCACCCCAAAGCCTCATGCAGTCACTGGGGTGGCTTCTAGAGTTTGAGACGAATTCATGATCCAATGTGGGTATTATGGGTGTAAGCGCTACATCCACCCTGTTGTGGGGAATCTGCATTACACTATGAAAAGGAGAGAAAGCCTTGCTAGAAAGCCTGGCTGCTGCCCCTTCCTTTGCTCTTTGCTGTTTTCTACCAGCATGAGTTACTGCTTTCTACCATGTGTCCCTCTGCCTTACAGCCAACCAAATATGGACTGAAACCTCCACTAACTGTGGACTAAATAAACCTTTCCTTCATTAATTCTGGATCTCAAGTATTTTGTCCCAGCAATGAATGAAAAGTAACCAACACAGAATTTGGTACCAGATAAGTGGGCCATTTCTGTGACTACCTGACCATGTGGTTTATGAGCTTTTGGAAATGGCTTATGGGAAGAGATAGAGAATGTTTGGAGAGGTCACCTACAAGAGTAGCACTGGTACAGCTTCAGCTATTCTGTATGAGAGATTCTGGTCAGAGCTCAAAAGACCAGAAGGATGATAGAAATCTTGCCTGTAAAGACCAGACTGGGGAGATTTCTTCTGGGAATAAGGACTGCGTTTGTTGTTGGATTCCAGATGATGTGTGTTATGGCTTGGCAGAAGGTTTATCTGGATTTTGCTCATGTCCAGAGACTCTGCCTAGGACAGAGATTCAGTATGGCAGACTAGTTAATCTGGCAGAAGAAACTTCAAGGCAGTCAAATGTTGAGGCAGCAGCATGGCTATTGTCAGGGGCTTTTAGCCAGATTTATGTGGAGAAACAAGAGCAAGGAACCCAGCAGAATGTTTTAAAATGTTGTGAGTTTGACCAGAAAGGAAGCTCCAATAAAGCTGTGGACTACAAAGACAGAGACGAGATTTCCATTGCTAAGAAGGAATAAGAGAATAAAAAGGAGGGCATCAAAAGAAGCAGTAAATCTCCACTGTTTCCAGTCTCAAAACTGCAAAAGTGAAAGAGTTTGCTTTGGGAAGAAAGCAACAGAGCACCATGATCCATAACGGAGGTAGTGGCCACACCAGGTTCCAAAATGGCAGCAGCCTAAAGAATTTGTTCCTTGGAATCAGGTTAAGAGTGCTCAGCGATCCACACACTTGACTCCTGCAGCCAAGAGAGAAGAAAATGGGGCCAATGCTCCAGCTGGAATCAGACCTTGGCATTATCCACATGGCATGGATTTTAGGGTTGGGCAGAATACAAGCATTCTGAGATTAATAAGGCTTAGGCTTCCACCTTGATTTCAGAAGGCCTGGGAGGCCAGCTAGTGTGCCCCTGAAAGGGCAGTGCTTCAAGCAAAGAGTGAAAAGCTTAATGTAGAGTGGAAACCTCAGAAGTTTGGAAAAGCCAGGAATGTAGATCATCTAAGGGAGACTGCAAGGAGGGGGCAAAGTTGATCTAGGAGAGAAGCCACAGGAGCTACCACCAAAAGTGCTACAAGGGTGGAGCCATATGGAGCTCACAATTTGCCACAGATTGCTTTGGATGTTCCACATGGAACTATGGGACTTTACATTCATCCTTCTGGATTTTGGACTTGTTTTGGTCCCAATCCTGCTGTTTTTACCTTTTGGAATGGTAATATTTATCTTATGCCACTGAATGTTGGAAGTGTTTAACTTTTCATTTGTACCGGGGGGTCCCAGCTAAGAGCTTACCTTAGGTCTTAGAGGAGACTTAGGACTTGAACTTTCAGCAATGCTAAAACCATAGAACTTTGGCAACTCAGAGAGATGGACTAAAATGCCTGTTGCATAAAGGGATGTACGTGAGTCTTCATGTCAACTCATTAATGTCAACTTAATTAACTAATGTCATCTGAGACCCCAGATTGTTCCAATAGTTGGATACTTCTCGGTTTTCTTGGCTGCCATTTTCCTGACATCATTTAAACAGGCAAGAGCAATATAGCTCCTTTATTGGCATGTCTACCCTCTTGCTATTGCCTCTTCCTCTTTCAGTCAAGTTCCTTGCAAACATGGTTCATGTATTTCTTGGTTCACTTTTTTTCTATCTTGTTCGTACTTTACTTCATTCTCTCAGCAGCATCAGATACTGTGCTTACTCCATCCTGAAATACTCTCTCCTCATTCCTGTAAGATATTCTTTTGATTTCTGTCTTCCCTCTCTGGGCTAGGGAGATAGCTCAATGGAATAAGAGCTTGCCTGGCAAACATAAGGGCCTGAGTTCAATCCTTGGTACCATTTTTTTTTTTAAAAAAGTGGGGGCCAGGGAGATAGCTCAGTTGAGTAAGTGTTTGCCTGGCAAATGCAAGGTCCTGAGTTTGATCCCTGGTACAAAAAAAAAAAAAAAAAAAAAATGAAGACTTCTCTTCCCTCTCTGTCCTTCCCTTTTATATTCTCCACCTCCCTAGATTCTCTCTGCAGACCTAACACTTCCAACTCTCCTTGGCTGCTGTATTTCCATGATTCAGATTGCCCTCCTATCTTCTGCTGAGTCCCAAACCTATGTGTGGCACCAAATGTTTCTCTCACTATTTTTTGAACATCTCTGTCTCCATGTGCCACTGGCAACTTGAGCTCAGACCATATCCTGGCAAAGCTGATCTTTTTTCTGTATTCCCTAATACACACATAAAAATGACCTCATTTGCCCTTTCCCTCAAAAAAGAAGCTTGGATGTTATCCCTTAATCTCCTTTCTGAGGTCCTAAATCTGATCAGTGACAGCAGCGCATCAACTCTGCCTCCTATGGCTCCTGGTGCCATGTCTTTCTCACCATCCTCTCTCACCCCCTCTGTCTAATCCCACCTATTTCCTGGGTCCAGGTAACATCTTGCCAATGCCTCTACCTGGTCTATTCTCAATCCTTCACCTCCCATCTTCACCTTGTTGTCAAGTGGCCATTTTAAATAGATACTAATGGTAGCATTCACTTTTAATCGTATGGTTGACTCTTCAAAATCTTCATGAAAAAAGTCCAAAACTCCAATAATTATATACATGGTATACATGACCCCTCAGGGTGAACACCTGCTTCTCCATCCAGTCTCTTTGTTAAGCCACCCCTTTTAACACTCTCCCCACTTTAGATAACCTACATCTGCTACAGGATAACTATATCCCACATGTAGAAATCAGGTTACTCTCTCCTTCCTTTGTGGCTTTGTACATACTATTGTTTTTGTCTGGATGCCTTTTGTGCTGGCCTCTTCACTTAGCTAAATCTTTTAAAACTCAAATCAGCAACCACAGAATTGGATGTCTTCTTCAAGAACTTCCTCCTTGACACCCACTTGTAACCCTCTCTTAGGCGAAGGCTCCATGTATTCCCCTGGCATCCAGTGCATACCTCTGCACAACCTTTAGGTCACAGTCTCTGTTTGCCTGAACGTTTTTGTTTGATTGGTTTAGAGACACACTGTAATATAGGATACATTACCCTAATTGATATGGTTTTTCTCTACACTCATCCACCAACCCTTGCAGTGGAGGAAGGGGGCTCCCACTGCTGTCTATCAGCAGCAGAAGCTGACAGCTGGCAAGAGGCTTTCACCAACAACCAACAACACGAAGCAATGGGAAAACAACCACCTTAAGAATTGCTAAGTATTGAGAAATTGAGGTGGAGGAGAGAAAAGTGCAAAGGCAAATTCACAAGAGGGAAGGAGAGTTAAAAAGCTAAAGAGGTAAACAAAGGCCACCTAAAGCAAAGAGGTCTGTAGCAGTTTACTGTCAACCTAGAAACAAAGATCCTCACCTATGAAATGCCTTATTTCAGTACAGTGCAAAGGGACAGATAAACCAGATTTGAATAAACAACCAAAGAACCCAGTGAGGGCTGGCAAGATAGCTCAGTGGACTAAGTGCACAGGGATGGGGTTGGATCCCCAGGCATGCCGCACCAGCCCCGTCCCCGGGCACACTAAGCCAGCCACCAAGTCCAGGTGTGGAGGTGCATGCCTGTAATCCCAGGGCTGGGGATGTTGAAAACAGGAGGGTCACTATGAGTCTGAGCTGGGTAATGAGACCCTGTACCAAATATATAAACAAAGAAGCCATTGGTGGGGAGGAGTAACATCTTCAAAGAATCAAAGTAGCTTTATTAGAGTGCAGCTGAAGAGGTGATGGAGACTGCAGGAAGTTACAGGAAGGATCTGGAAGTACCGGGGACAGGTCTCAGTTGAGCCTGTTTTCTTTTTTTCTTTTTGGCGGAACCGGGGAATGAACTCAAGCCCTTGCACTTGCCACGGATGCGCTTATTCCACTGAGCCATCTCCCTCGCCTGAGCCTGTTTTCTTAATCCATATTCCTTGGTCTTCATCGCAGTAGGACAAGCTACATCTTATTATTTTGGACATTTGTCAGGGAGCCAGAATGGAGAAAGACATGCCTGGACGTTGTGCAGGAGCAAAGAGAAAGCCTCTTTGACTTGCACAATGGAAACAGCATCAATTA
>NW_004524661.1:11353604-11354204 GCF_000260255.1 Octodon degus | reverse complement strand
GGTACCAGCGATTGAACTCAGGACCTTGCGTTTATTCTACTGAGCTATCTCCCCAGCCCCTTAAACAGCATTTTAGCCGGGTGGTTGGTAATAACAATCTGCTTGGCAAGTCTGATTGAATCAAATGGTAACAATTATTGAATAAAGAACAATATATGGCTCTAAACTATTCATGTTTAATTAAAACTAACAAGATATAAAAGTAGTCATTGCAAGGAATTACTGGCCAAAATAAAAGTTGCACTTCACTCCTGTGGGGCACATTAAATAAACTGTTTTCAATATGTTATTTCTTAAAAAGTCTCCTAAATCTTATATTTATTTCCAGTTATGAAACATTATCTAAAAAGTTTTTGTGGAGTAACATGTAGCTGGCAGTGACAGTTTATGTCAGGGAATATTGCCAGGTGTTCTCTATGAATCATCTCATGAAATTCTCTACAAACTGAATGAGGTGATCTCAATTTTCAATGAAGGAGAGACACAAAAGCCAAATGGTTTGCAGTGAAGGTCTTACGTATGTTCTTCTTGGTGAGGAGATACAAATCCAGCAGCCAGCAAGCGGCCTTCTTGGGCTCTACACATTACCCACCAAGACAG
>NW_004524661.1:11347699-11353504 GCF_000260255.1 Octodon degus | reverse complement strand
TTTTTTTTTGGTGAGACAGGGTTTCACTATGCAGTTCAGGATGGCCTTGTGCTCACTTTTGTAGCCCCCAGGCTGGTCTCGAACTCACAGGCTCAACCTCCTGAATGCTAGGATTTCAGGCATGCACCACCACCCCTGGTTCCAGGGTCACCTGGTGGACACTCACTTCTGGGGCTGAGACAGTGCACCCCGGATACCACACACACATGGGGATGGAACTCTGGTCCTTGTGCTTGTCAGGGAGGTGCTTATGCCTCTGAGCTAGCTCTCCTGCCCCTTCACATTTTTTTTCTAAAGAGGCCTTCTGAATTATTCAAATGGTGCCTTTATTATTATAGGATAACAATAGCACTAGAAGGGGAGTGAGAAAAGGCAAAGAATGCTACATTTTAATTGATTTATATTTAATTACTGTTTCTTCAAAGCTAGTGAAGCAATTTTTTTTTTTCTTTTTGGGGTACCTGGGATCAAACTAGGGACCTTGCACTTGCCAGGCAGACACGTGCGCTGCTGAACTACCTCCCTGGTAAGTGAAGCAATTTTTTAAAACAAAATCCTAATCTGAAAGAAAACTTTTTTAAACATTTTTTTGGTTTTTCGGACAAGGTCTCACTATGTAGTTCAGGCTGGCCTTGAACTCACTATAGAGCCCAGGCTAGCCTCAAACTCATGGCAACCCTCTTGCCTCAACCTTTCAAGTGCTGAGATTACAGGCATGCACCACCACACCTAGCAAAACAATTTTTTTTACATAAATTGTAAAAGCTCTCAAGTAACAAATTCAAATATAAGATGCAGAAATCAGTACATCCTATTTAGATATTTTAGTTAGTGTTAACTGTAAAACTTTGATTCTTCTAGGCTGAAAATAGAAGACTAAGTCTGGCAACAGAGAAAACACAAACATATTAGGAAGTTAATAATATAGGCTACCATTTATCAAGTCATTTACTGTGTTCTGAGAATAATGGTTATCTCTTTTTACACCTTCCATTATTTAATCTACTGTTCTTCTATGAGTAAGATATTTTTGCTTCCTGTTTTTGAGAAAAGAAAATGAAATTCAGTGTGATTAAATAACTTGCTAAAAGTCACATAATTTCTGGAAATGAAAATGAGTTCATTTTATTCTGAAGTCTCTATACATAGATAGATAGCTCATACTTAAACCAAAAGATAGATAGATAGATAGATAGATAGATAGATAATACTTAAACCAATATATACATATATGTATTGGTTTAAGTATGAACTATCTCCCAAAGACTCATTTACTGAGAGCTTGATGTGCAAAGGAAGGTGTGACTGCACCAGGAAGCTCTGACTTCGAGTATTTCATCCATCAATGAGGCCATCAGTTGAATGGGCCCCTCAGAGATGAGGCCTGCTAAGAAGTGGGTCCCTAGGGATCAGCCTGGAAGGGATTCCAGGTCTCCAGCAGTCCCTTCCTTTCTCTGGCTTTTCCACCCTCTCTGCTCCCTGGCTGCCAGGAGCTGAGTAGCAAACCTTCACCCCAGCCTCTGTTATGATGTATCTTCCTCACTAAGTTCCAGAAGAAAAGGAGCCAGCTGACCATGAAGTGAAACCTTGAGGTCAAATAAAAGTGCACCCTTGACTTCCGAACTCATTTTTTTCCTGAGGGGTGGTTGTGACTCAGGTTGTCCATTTAAGGCTCAAGCTTCACACAAGCTTCTAAAGTCTCTCTCCCATATACAGGCAAATCTCAGTGTCCTTAGATGCTGGCCCAGGATTTCTCAATCCCATACAGAAAAGGATGTGGTAATGTTCCTCTCAGAACTCCTTATGGGCTGAATCTGTATCTAAGACCATCTGAAAGACTTTGATCATATATTAGCAGTAAAATTCTGATCATAACCCAACTTGTTGCTGAGTCCAGTCAATTGTAACTCGAGGAGCTCCATTTGAAACATTTCCTCCTCTAAGTGATTTTTACAAGTATTTGGTTACAGAAACAAAAAGCTGTGTAACACACTGTTTGTGTTATCCACAAAGCATATTCAAAGGTCAAGGACCGGGGAGATAGCTCAGTAGAATAAATGCCAGAGTTTAATCCCCGGTACCGAAAAAAAAAGGTCAAGAACCATTATGGTTTTTCCTCTGCTAGTACAGAGATTCAACTAATGTGAATCCTAACTTGTGCCCGCTCTTCCTTGCCATAAAGATTTTATCGTTCCTAAACCACTTTTTAGGAATTAGGAATAATGAGAATCAAGAGCCAAAGGGAAAAATAGGTACATTTGTAAGCTCACGTAATAGCACTAAGCATTTTTAATTAGAATTACTTTTTAAGGGGTTTCAATTGTCAATTTATATTCATTAGGTAATTTTCCTCTCAGGTGGGAACAAAATCCCTTACTTGTTTGAGCCCTCTTTTCTAAAAGTCACCAGCTTATGTGACTGAGGTGGTAACCTTTTCGATAATTATGTATCTATGGAACCACTCTTAACAGTCTGCGTAACAGTTTGCCACTGTTCATTTGAAGTCATTTAAAACACTAGGCCATATTATCTTCAAATTTCTTGTTCAGGTTATCACACAATACAGCAATCATTGTTGAAGTCCTGCTACTTAATGAAATTTTGTATAGTTTCTAATCCTTTTTTTTTTTTTTACTACTTTGTATTTTTAAATAAATAAAATAAAACATGTCAACTTTTAAATTTAGATTTGTTTTTAAAAAAGAATGCACAAAATTGATAAAGGATCAAGAGATTACATAGTCCAACTCCATCACAGTATTTAATAAAGTCACAAACAAGACAAGAATCAATTGACCTTCTGGAATTTAATAGATCACACCATAGAAAATCTACCATCGCTCCCTCTTTGCAGTGAAAAGTCAAAGCTTGACTTTTTTTAACTCGTCATTGTATTTTTGAAAAAAAAAAAGCCAGAACCACTGAGTAACCAGTAAACTACACAGAACAAAAACTCCCAGTACATTCTGGAATGATATCTTGGCAATCTGGCTGGTGTCAGAATGACCAGCCCAAGGCAAGGGTTGGCCGGCTGTTCGCAGTTTTGCACTGGACTGGAATGAACAGACTTTGGGAATCCTCCAATAAGCGACGTTTCACGGTGAGGGCGTGGTTTCAAGGGGGCGGAGAATTGGGCTCCGGAAAATGGGAAGTGTGCGCTGATTGGCTGATCTTCTTGCCTCTAGGAATCAGCCTTCTTTGGACCGCAGAGGCCATCAGTCAAAAGAACTATACCAATCAGCAGCGAAAATGCCTATTCGCGGGAAAGCCCCGCCCCCGAATATACTGTATTTCTCCCGAGGTCAGGCGCAGCAACCCCTTCGCTTCAGTCCCAGCGAGAGGAGGGCGGTGTAGTCTCCGCGGCGCTGCGGAGACCTCCACCCCGGACAGTTCTCCCTCCCCGGGCCTCTCCCCTCCTGCCCCCGAGCGTCCTCGCCTCCTAGGCCTGTCGTTTCTGATATCGTGGGGCGAGGTGAGAGCAGGCCCGGGGAGGGTGGCCACGCCGAGGAGCCGCAGTCTCTGCCAAGGTAAGCTGGCACTGGGGGTCGCCCTGGTGCGGCTGGGACGCGGGGTTGGCACCGGGTCTACCCGCGCTCCTTTTCTGACGGTGTGGGCACAAGCCCGGGCTAGTCAGAGCCTGGGGGGCGGAGTTGATCGGACCTCCCGGAGGTGTCTTCTCTCTCCTAGCCGTCCCAGGAGCGAGACTTGGACCCCTTAAGTTAGTGATTCTTCGCCTCGCCAGCCCTGAGATCCCTGCCTTCCAGTCTTTAAACTGGTGCATAGGGACCTTCCGTGCGTGCGTGCAAGACTAGAGGTTTTGTGCGCACTTACAAGTGGGATTTTCAGTTTCAGCGTGCAGACCAGGTTAGCCCCCGCCCAGCGACGTGCGCCCATAGCACTCTTTAATTTTCCTTTTGGAGTACTGTGTGCTAAATACTGTTCTGGCCTCCAAGTGAATCATCCTGTGTAATCTTTCCAGCCACTCAGGAGACAGATACTGCATTGTTACCCTCACTTTACAGATGTAGAAATAAGCTCAGTATTCAGTGATTATTAAGCACCCACCTATGTGATAAACTCTATGTGATTTCCTTTAATCCACACAAGGCAACAATGAGCCCTTTTCCCACTTTATGGGTGAGGAATTAAGGAGCAGTTCTCTTTGTTAATATATGGCAATACAATACATACTACCACCTGATTTGTTTTCTTACCCTCTTTTACAGTGTCTGTTAGTGGTTATCAATTGACAATGAATAACTTGAACAAGTATTTCTTGAAGTTCTATAATTTTTTAAAAGGGACTCACAATTTAAGATGTGACCAGTTTGTACAAGGGTAAACAGTATGAGCACTTTACATTAAATTCATTCTCCCCAGTGAGGGGCAGGAGACATTTTCAAAAGCACTTCGTATTATAAAATGGAAAATGCGAAGGAGAGTGGGAAGGGTTACTCTTACACTCCTTTCTGGGATTTGTTCTATTTATAGATGATAGAAGTCCTGACAACAACTGACTCCCAGAAACTGCTGCACCAGCTGAATACCCTGTTGGAGCAGGAGGCGAGATGTCAGCCAAAGGTCTGCGGCTTGAGACTAATCGAATCTGCACACGATAATGGCCTCAGAATGACTGCAAGACTAAGGGACTTTGAAGTAAAGGATCTTCTTAGTCTTACTCAGTTCTTTGGCTTTGATACGGAGACATTTTCTCTAGCTGTGAATTTACTGGACAGATTCCTGTCTAAAATGAAGGTACATTTAAGTTATAGTACTGTATTTCTTAATTTTTATTTACTGTATTTTAGGATGGAATTGCTGGCTCTTGCCTGGTATTCATAAGCTTAACCTTTTGCATTTTCAGTAAGTAACCAAAACACTGATAATCCCTTCTACTGTAATATTGTTTCCTTATTGCAATTAAGAGCAATGCATCTTTTATTAATTATATTCTGAGGTGGAATGTAGTCTAATATCAGAGTTATTTGTAGGGTCTCACTATGCAGCTCAGGCTGGCCTTGAGCTAACTTTGTAGCCCAGGCTGGTCTAAACTAACAACAAGCCTCCTGCCTCAGCCTCCCAAGTGCTGGGATTACAGGTATGCACCCCCACACCCAGCTTGCAAAATCTTACACTAAGGAAATTGTTTCTAAAAACCTTTTCTTAGGCTGGGGATAGCTCAGAGAGACGTCTAAGTGCCTGCCTGGCAAGCACAAAGACCTAGGTTCAATCCCCAGTACCACGTGCTGCGCTGGCCCTGTGCTGCGCTGGCCCTGTGCTGCGCTGGCCACGGAAACAGCATGGTGGTGCATGCCTGTAATCCCAGTGCTGGGGCGGCCGACAGGAAGATACAAGTCTGAGCTGAGCAGCAAGACCCTGTAATTAATAAACAAATAAATGATTTTTTTTAATTTTAAGACCTTTCCTTGATAGCTTGTATGTTGTCTTCAGAGTTAAAGAAGTTTGTCAGAGGCAGAAGCTTGGATTGTAGTTCCGAGTTAGGATATTAATCACTATAAAGTTCCAGTTGTTTCCAGCCTCAGTGTATCTGCAGCAGAGGCCTCAGCTTTTCTATTGTTACTTTCCTAATCTGAAGAAACCAGGCATCTGTATAGCTCTTAAAGCTTTAGTGTTAAAAATACATCTGCCTTTTCTGTACACCCTGGAGCAATGCAAAATAATGAAATGTCACAATTAGAATAAAACTCAGACTTTAATCCGCAGTAGCAAACACAATTTATCAGATATAGAATGAACCCAGTATTTGTTAAATTGAATGGTTAAAAAATTAGTTCAACAGCTGCC
>NW_004524661.1:11339584-11341059 GCF_000260255.1 Octodon degus | reverse complement strand
CACACACACACACACATAAATAAAAATTTAAAAAAATAGTAACACATACAAATTATTAGAATATTAGCAAAGAACTGCATAACAGCTAAATTTAGTTCACTTAAAACAATGTCCTGGGGCTGGGGAGATGGCTCAGTAGAATAACTGCTTTCATGGCCTGAGTTCAATCCCCGGTTCTGTGCAAAAAAAAAAAAACCCAAAACAATGTCCTAAGCAGTCTTTCCAAGTACACATGGAACATTGATCAGCATAAACTACATGTTGAGTCCTAAAACTTAAAAAATTTGAAAACCAGGCCAGGGAGATAGTTCAGTGGCACAGCACCTGCCTGGCAAACACAAGATCATGAGTTTGGTTCCTGTAACCCCATCCCCATCCCCAAAAATGATTAGAGGTTTCCTTAAAAAAAAAGAAAAAAAGAAAATCAAAATGTAAAGCATGTCCTTTAAACATTAAACCTAGAAATAAACATAACAGGAAAATCTAATCACTTGGACATTAAAATTCCACATAACTTTATGGCTTTAAGAAGTCTGAAGAAGAACTACAAAATATTGTAAACTGAGTGAAAATAAAAATAACACTATAAAAAAATAACAAAAACACTTTGTAAAATTATGGCAGAGAAAACTATACTATCAACTGCTTTTATTAAATAAAAAAGATCTTAATTCAAAAAGCTTACGCTGTAAGAAACTAGAGGATAAAAGCAAAATAAAGCCCACAGCAAGTAGAAGGAAGACAATACAAGGGAAAAAAGAATTAACAATAGAGGAAAATGAACAAAACCAAAAACATTCTTTGAAAAGAGCAATAAAACTGATGAATTAGCAAGATTAATAAAAGACAAATTACCAGTATTAGAAATGAAAAGAAAAAAAAGAAATAAAAAGAAACTCAGGCACGTGGCACTCCCAGTACACTCGAGGTTGAAAATACTAAGTTTGAAGCCTGCCTAGGCTTCAACTATAATAGTGAGTTGGAGGCCAGCCAGGAGTGTTGTACTTAGTGAGACTCTGTCTCACACACACATATAAAAACCAAAGCAGACAAAACAAAATATTAGGGTTTTTGGTTTTTTTTTTTTCTTTTTGATGGTACCAGGGATCAAACACAGGACCTTGTGCTCGCCAGGCAGGTACGTATGCCACTGTGCCATCTCCTGGACCCAAAACAAAATATTAGGAATGAAAGAGCCAATAACACTAAAAATCTTAAAGATATTAAAAGGATACCAAGAAAATACTACGAACAATTCTGACCCCTGAGTGTGATGAGATGACTCAATTCCTGAAAGATAACTACCAAGCTTAACTAAAATTAAGTAGATAACCTGAATAAATTTTACAGTTATTTTTAAAATTGAACCCACTGTTTACATCTTTACTGGCAAATTCACAACACAGTTAAAGAATGAACAAGACTCTGGCAATCAGTTTCTCACTCATAAGGTCAGCATTAGGGCTGGTGAGATG
>NW_004524661.1:11337931-11339239 GCF_000260255.1 Octodon degus | reverse complement strand
AAAAAAAAACCCAAGCCATCAGATCTTATTAATAATTACTGAATTTATCAAGTTCACAGCATGCAAATTAAACACAAATCCAACATACTTGTATACACTAGCAATGTGATTGGATACCCAAATTTCAAAGACAATAGTTCCCTCCAAAAAATGAACACTCAGAAAAAATCAAATAAAAATATAAGATTTATAATCTGAAAGCTACACAAAAGGCTGATGACTGAAATCAACGTTATTAAATGTCCCTGTACTGTAAGATTCACAAAGTTGGATTCAATACCTTCGCAAGACTTTTGTAGATACAAACTAATTCTAAATTTTACATGTAAAGATAAAGAAAACACCCAAAACACCTCTGAAAAAGAATAAAGTTGAATCTTGTTACCCAACTTTCAGACTCACGATAGGGCCAGCGAGATAGCTCAGTGGACTAAGCACCTGCATAGGCAAGCACAGTGACTGGGGTTTAAGCTCCAGCACCATGTGCGGCCCTGGCCCTGCCCATGGACACTCTGAGCTGGCCAGAGACTGGCTGTGGAGGCGCACGCCTGTAATACCAGTGCTGGGGAGACTGAAAAAACAGGAGGATCACTCTGAGTCAACTGCGTCGTGAGACCCTGTACCAATTACATAAAAAAATGAATAATCACAGCATTATGGTATTGATCAAAGAATAGGTAATAACTACACCAATGGACGAATCAATGGGGTATGGATGATCTTTGCAACAATTTTGTTTTTCAATTCTATCATCGGTTTGTTTCCTGGAGACAAGGTCTCATAGCATTCCACACACTTCAACCCACTATGTATCTGAGGCTGGCCTCAAATTCATGGTGATCCTCCTGCCTCAGCCTCCCAAGTGCTAGGGTTACAGGCATGTATCATCACACCTGGCTTTTTTCATATTTTTTGCCTTGTTTTTCATTGCTGTTTGACCAGTAATTTTGAAACAAATAGCCATATTTAAAAAAAAATGAACTTCCATCTAAACTTCACAGCTTATACAAATTAAGATGGGTCACATACTTAAATGTCAAATAAAATTGACATTTAAACAAAAGTAAAAGGGGCCTGGGGAGATGGCTCAGTAGAATAAGTGCTTGCCTGGCAAGTGCAAGGGTCTGAGTTCAAAAGTAAAAGAAAAAAATCCTAATTACCTGAGATTAAGAGTTCTCAGACATAGAAGCGTGACCAAAATATACAGTGAGGGGCTGGGGAGATAGCTCAGAGACATAAGCACCTATCTTGTGGCAAGCACAAGGTCCTGAGTTAGATCCCCCAACAAGGAACCCCAGGTGCACCATG
>NW_004524661.1:11336404-11337457 GCF_000260255.1 Octodon degus | reverse complement strand
AAAACAGCCTGAGATAACACAATACCCTAGAAAGACAATTTGTGCATAAGCCATAATGTGTTGCAGTCTTGGTGTTCAGTCCCTGACCAGTTAGTTAATTTACTTGGATAAAATTAGATCAAAGTGTTTGCTTATAGTTCTACTGTGATTAAAAACAGGTAACAAATTTTTATGCTGAAACCAAGCAGTTCCAAGTGGGGCACATAGCAATAAGCTACTGTTGTAGTGTGGGTGAATGTTATTAAATCTATCAGACCTAAGAAATACATCCCCAAGATACATTTTCATAATGGTGATTCTTACTTCTAAGTTAGCCTTTATATTTTACTATTTGAAATGAAGTAGAGATAGTCTTAACTATTTTCGGTTTTGTTTTTAGGTACAACCCAAGCACCTTGGGTGTGTTGGATTGAGCTGCTTTTATTTGGCTGTAAAATCAATAGAAGAGGAAAGAAACATCCCATTGGCAACTGACTTGATCCGAATAAGTCAGTATAGGTTCACTGTTTCAGATTTGATGAGAATGGAAAAGATAGTACTGGAGAAAGTGTGTTGGAAGATCAAAGCTACCACTGCCTTTCAATTTCTACAACTCTATTATTCACTCATTCAAGAGAACTTGCCATTTGAAAGGTATGTAACCTTTGTTTGGAACACAATGTGTTTGAAAATTAGAATGATACTATTCGGGTATTTCCTAAAATTGATACTCTCTTTAAATTCTATCAAAACTCATGTCCAGTGCCTTCAAGAAGTTACTATCACTGATGGAAGGGAACTTACTTCAAATAATTTTCTTTCTATAGAAAATGTGCATGAGCTTTATTTTAAAAACTAGCTTCAGTATTTTTCTTAAAATGTCTCCCAAGTAGATGTAATCTACATAAAATGAATCTCATTTATTTTTAAAGGAAAAACAGCCTCAATTTTGAAAGACTGGAAGCTCAGCTTAAGGCATGTCACTGCAGGATCATATTTTCTAAAGCAAAGGTAAGAATTTTATAGAGATTTAAGCTTTTATAGGATCTATTTTTATATTTGACATTTACTTTG
>NW_004524661.1:11327286-11329409 GCF_000260255.1 Octodon degus | reverse complement strand
CTCATGCCGAACACTGTCCACCAGAAAGGAGGCTGCTAACAGTGAGCTGTGTCCTCGTCCACCTTTTTAACCGGAACTGGTTTGACATGACTTTCGGCTCTTCCCCAAAGACAAAATGACTATGCAAAGTAGATGTTTGCACTTGATTCACAACACGGAGGCAGCTGTGACAGCACACCTAAGATGTTCACCAAAGGTCATTTCTGGAATTGCTGCAGAAAGCGGCAGTATGATGGGATAAGTTTTCCAAACAACATTATTTAGGTAAGATTAGTGGCAAAGTGTCATTTAGAGTAGTAATTTACAATTACTCACTGTATTTTTTAGTCACATCTCATACACCAAGAGTATGATCCACCAACAGCATGATGAATTAAACTTCATCAAAGTTAAAAACATCGGTGCTTCAAAAGATGCCACACAATAAAAATAACCTGCAAGAGAAATTACTTACAAGCTATTTATCTAAAAAGGAACTTGGGGCCAGCAAGATAGCTCAGCATACTAAGCACCTGCTTAGGCAAGCGCAGGGATAGGGGTTTGATCCCAGCACCACATGCACATGCTGAGCCAGCAACTGAGACCAGGTGTGGTAGCGCACACCTGTAATCCCAGCAATGGGAGGCTGAAAACAGGAGGATCACTACGAGTTCAAGCTGTGTAGCAAGACCCTGTACCAAATACATTAAAAAAAAAAAAGAAAGAAAAGAAACTTGGGCACAGTATATAAACAACTCTTACTATTTAGTAAGACAACCCAATTCAAAAACAGGTAAAAGGTTGGAATAAACATATCTCCGAGGAGGATAGACAAATGCTCAATAAACATAAAACAGTGCTTAACAGTCTCCAGGAAAATACAATGCCATACCCACTAGAATGACTAAAATCAGACATAAGAACAAATATTGGCAAGGATGCAAACCGGACCCCTTGTACAGTGCTGTTTTGGAAAACAATGTGGCAGATCCTTAAATGACCAAATGTACACTACCTAAAAGCTGTATTCCTTGGTTAAAAAAAATACATAGGCACATGAAAACTTGTCTACAAATATTTATAGCAGCACAACCAGAAATTAGTAACAGCCCAAACATCCATTAATTTACAACTGGACTAGTAAGTGGAACAGCCACAGAACAAAATATTACAGAAAAATGAAATACTGCTACATGCTGGAATATGGATGAATCTCTAAAACATTAAGTCATAGAGTCCACTAAGTGAAGACCACATGTTGCACAATTACATGTACCTGAAATGTTGAGGACTGGGAAATCTAATAGCAAGTGAATGCTTGGCTGGAGGCAGGGGGTGAGAAAAGATGCTACCTACAAGGTACAGGTTTCTATTTTAGATGATGAAAATATTCTAAAATTGACTACACTAGTGGTTGAATATACTGTACATGTAGAAGCACACATTTTAAATGAGAAATGCAACATGTATGAATTATGTTCCAATACAACTATGCCTTTTTTAATTACATAGGACTCATATGCGTGTGCAGTTGTTGCAGTACTCGGGATTGAACCCACCTAGGGTCTTCACACTGAGCTACAGCCCCAACCTCAACCCTTTTGTAGAGTTCTAATTGCTCAAGACAGACTCAGATCTGTGGTTCTCTTGCTTCCACCTCCCAGAGTGCTAGGATTACAGGGGTGTGACACAGTAGCACAACAGATGTAGCTTTGATGGCACTGGAGATGAACAAGGGCCTTGGGTATGCTAGGCAAAGTCTAACACTATACTCTCAGCTTTTATGACGACTTTTTCATCTTGGCTTTTAAATACCATTACACACTAAAGAAAACCTGAGTTACTGGGCAAAATGGCTGATTCCTGGGATAAGACAGGGAATGTATAATGAGCTTTGTGTACACTGGGTCAGAGAAGAAATTGCTCAGATATTGATGGGGACACACAAGCACACAAACATCACCTAGAATGGCTTACCCTATAGAATACACTGATAAACTTACATTAACTCTGATAATTAAGTCCCCCAAAATATTGTGTTTTTTCTTTAATTTTTTCCAGCAGTACAACTTCCTTGTATGAACTAGTATACTGACAGAAGTACACAATTTCTATTTAGAAGAGTTTATTGAATGTCATTCTTG
>NW_004524661.1:11318539-11326792 GCF_000260255.1 Octodon degus | reverse complement strand
TAAGAAAAAGAAAAGCATGATTTGGCAACTGACAAAAAAATGATATCTAAAAACATCATGTCCTGAAAATATACCAAACTTCACTATAATCACCAAAAGGAAGTTTAAAACCACAAATTACTTTTTAAGATTTAAAAATATTTAGGACATTGATAGGTGTACTATAATGTTGGCAAGCCTATGAAGAAACGTACTTCATTATCAATGTGTAAACACAATTTTCAAAACATATCTTTTGAGAGCTTACTATATGCCGGGCTGGATTTTATGAGCTATACCTATACTAACACATTTAACTCTTGCAATAATCCTACAAAGCAGTATTTCAGGCTTTACAAAAGTCTTTTCAGACTGAGTGTAGTAGAAAATACCTATAATCTGGACATACAGGAGACAGAAGGATCACCTTTGGGTCAAGGCCAGGCTGGGATACTTAGTGAGTACACCACCAACCTAAACTACAGGATATAGTAAGACTTTGTCCAAAAAGTTTTTCCAGTAAGCAATCTCAATTATTCAACAAAGATTTACTGAACTCCTATGTTGTTTTGTTTGTGGACCAGGGATCGAACCTAGGACTTTGTGCTTTCCAAGCAGGCGTTTATGCCACTGATATATAGCCCCAGCCCCCCTGAACTCCTGTTTTATTTAAGACACCACAAAAGAAATACAAAGTTTAAGAATGAGAAAAACAAAGATCTTTGTTCTAGCAGTTTACACTGTAGTAGAAAAGACTACTAGAAATTACTCAGGGTTTATTAGCTTTTCTGAAAAAACACAAGGAGGTAATGTGTTTCTGGAGTAAATAGTCTTCTGTCACAAATACTCAACTACATGTGCCTGCTGTAGTAAAGGTAGTGCACAAGTGAATGAGCCAGATGTGTCCTGTAAAAATGTAGTTAGAAAAACATAGACAGTGAGCTGAGTCTGGCATACAAGCCACAGTTTGCCAATGCCTGATCTAGTGTATTGAAAGATCAATTCCAGTCTGGTTAACTTAGCAAGACATTAGCTCAAAATAAAAAATTAAAAGGGCTGCACAGGTAGTTCAATGTGAAGCGTCTGGTTCATACTCTCACCTCAAAAGTATGTTTGCCATCAAAGAAAATAGGGTAGCATGTTTAAAAATCAGTAAACTGAATAATTATTCCATTAAAACAACTTTCAGAGTTCTGAGAAGTGACATGATCTTTCATTTTAATTTTAAAAGAATTTCTGTAATTCAAGATCATAAATGGACAATGGTAGAAGCAAAGAGACAAGTTAAAAGGTACTGAAGTAATACAACCAAGATGTCTGAGGTGGTTGAGATCAGAATGGTAGCAGAGTTGGTAGTGAGAGGTGGTCTAATCTCAACACAGCCAGAAGACAGCACTAATACAACTTCCTAACAAACTGTACAGGATGTGAGACAGAGGTAGAAATCAAATATGATCCCATTTTATTCTGTTTCACCTGAGCAATTAATTTTTGTTAACTCAGATGAGGTTAGGAGTAGAATAAATTTGGAAGGGAAATTAGATTGTTTCGGTTGGACATGTTAAGTTTTATATATCTGATCCATACCCAAATGGATACCAAATAGGCAAATGAATATGCAGAAAATTAAAGTCTAGTGTAGATATACTTGAAAAGCACCATGATAATACAAATGGAAATTATCCATTAAAATTTTAAAAGTGTTTTAAAATTTAAATAACTCTTCTCCTAGACACCTATCTTGGAACATAAGTAGTTGCAGAGATGAAAATACCACCTTTGTTTACAATACAGAAAAATAAGAAACCAAGATCACTTTAAAGATAAACAGAGGCCAGGGAGATGGCTGGGGCCAGGGAGATGGCTCAGTGGAATAAGCGCTTCCCTGGCAAGCACAAGGGCCTGAGTTCAATCCCCTGTTCCGCCAAAAAAAGTAAAAATAAAAAAAAAATAAAAAAAAAGAAAGATAAACAACTAAATGATTATGATACATCCAAACTAGAGAATACTTTGAAGCCTTTAAAAGAAATGAGGGTTTTTTTTAATGTATATGTACTAGATGAGAACTAAGATCCAAGGCATACTATTAAATGAAAAAGCAACATGAAAAACAGTAAGTACTCCGTGACCCTCCATTTATGTTCCAGACAAAACCAACAAAAAGGCTGATAGATGAGATGAGAATGTGGCAGATACAGAATGGGGATGATGGTAAAGGAGAACTTCTTACACTAGTACTTTTTAGAAATGTACTACTCACCAAAGAGTTCGCTATTCATCAATTAGTGATACACATTAAGTAAACATAAATGTAAAATTACAGTAATACTGCCACATCCAAATTAAAGTCTAGTGTATACATATGGCAGTATGCATAAACAGGTAGACATACAGATACACTGATAAACATAGGTAAATATACATATATAGATATACAAATGTATAGATATGTAGTAGTGCATACTTGTATTTCCAGAACTGAGGGGGCTGATGCAGGAGGATCACCAGGAGTTCAAGGCCAGCCTGGGCTCTGCAGTGAGGTCAAGGCTGGCAGATACTAGACGCTAAGACCCTTCAAAAAGTCAAAAGTCAAACAAACAACACACCAAAAAAACAGGAGTACAAATGAATTCCTCTCAAATTAAAAAAAAAAAAAAGGGGGGGGGGTTGGAGAGATAGCTCAGTAGATTAAGCATTTGCCTGACAAGTGCAAGAGCTTGAGTTCAATCCCCAGTTCTGAAAAACAAAACAACAACAAAAAAAAACTGTACATGAAAGGTCATTTTCCTAAATATTTCCTTCAAAAGTTCATGTAAAGAAGTTTTTATGTTTTATAATGCATTTGAGTGTTGTTTTCAAATATCCTATGACTTTTTAAACATTTATACATATCCATATAATCATTTGACTTACTTCTTTCTGGAACCTTTCCAGCGTAAGCTTTCGCTGCATTTGGTCCTGCACCCATGGATCAGCAGCATATTCAGATTCTAGAAGAGAAGTCCAGCAGTTTGCTGCATCTCTCTTTGTCTTAGTAAGAACAATGCGGACCATTTTTCTATCCTCTAAAGAAAAAAGTTAGGAGTTCATCACTACATTTTATATTCTTCAAAAACAATTAGGTAATCTTGACATACTACTGTTTTCAACACAGTGTTTATCTTCCAAAGCTACAAAACCAAAAGGACTTAATAGAAGGTACTGTACTAAGTTCCAACACAAAATTAATTTTTAAAAAAGTTCTATGAATTATAATAGAGTACACTTACCCAAAGTCCATGTTCCCTCATCAGCTATGGTAGAATCAAAGAGTTTGCCCTGAAAAATAAACACACAAAGTACTGAAAATTATAGCATTTCATTCGGTTTTGTAAGATTTCACGGTAAAAAGGGCTGGTGAGATGGCTCAGTGGTCTAAAGCACCTACTTGGAACAAGCTAAGCTAAGCAAAGCACAGGGACTGCGGTTCAATCCCCAGCACCACATGACAGCCAGCCCCACCCCCTGGTGGGCTGAGCTGGCCACACACACACAAAATAAATAAATAAATAAATATTAAAAAAAAGATTTCATGGTGAAGACTTAGTGCATTACAACACATCATAAACCACTGCACCACACTTCGAGGCACTCACCCTTGTTTCCTCATGGGTGACATGAACCTAAGTTACACGACTGGAACTATTTAGTGACAAGAAACATGAGACTCTAGAAACAAAGTGGACCTCATAACTTTCAGAAGTCGAAGAAATACTACTGATCACTGATTGGCATATGGAATGTTTTACCAAATTAAAATGAACCATAAGAAAGGATCCCCTGCTGAAACTAAGAAATGAGTCTTTTAATCTTAAAAAAAAAAAAAAAAAAAAACTGGGTCAATCTCTGTTAGGCAACTAACTGGCATTTAGAAAAACAAAGCACATACTGTACATTATCATGTCAGATCAGCTGTGCCTGAATTTCCACTAATTCTTGGTTGTCTGGGTTTTTTTTGTTTGTTTGTTTTGTTTTGTTTTGTTTTGTTTTGTTTTTGGTACCAGGAATGGAGTTCAGGACCTTGAACTTGCAAGGCTGGCACTATGCCGCTGAGCAATAGCCCTGGCCCCCAAACTCTTGTTTTTAAAGAAAACAGTGAAATATAAATTTAAGACAATGTATAAGATTAAATAATTTCAATTTGTCGTCAAATTGAATTACAAGAAACAAAATTAATAGGACACTCAAACACACACACACATACACAATTTTGCCTTGCCAAGCAAGGTGGCACCAGACTATAATCCCAGCACTTGGGAGACTGAGGGAGGAGGGTCACCAGAAGCCCAGCCTGGACTAGACAGTTCAAGGTCAGCTTGAACTAGAGTCCCTGTCTCAAAAATAAAACCACGTTTTAAAATACGGCAAAACCAATAGAAAAAAACCTAATGGTCTCATTTTAGTATACGTGCTGCCAAAGTCATCGGTCTATACGTACACTTAATATTCCAAAGTTATTTCTAAACTCACACGCAGAATTACTAAATCTGAACTGTAATCTTCAACCATCATTCAGGACAACTGGACTGTATAGCTTAGAGAAAGGTCATTCAGATCTAAATTGTCACAAAACAATGCCTTTGGCAGGAATCTTCTAAGGATAGAATCAAGCAGCTAAAACGGTGAGCTTTCAAAATACCAGACACTGGGGCCGGGGAGATGACTGAGTGGAATAAGCGCTTCTCTGGCAAGTGCGAGGGCCTGAGTTCAATCCCCGGTTCCACCAAAAAAAAGAAAAACAAACAAACAAAAAAAAAAACCCCAAAATACCAGACACTGTTCCATCACCTGGCTGCCACGTTACACTCAAAACAATCATATGAGAAAGGACTATTATGAGCACACCTAGGATTTTGATTAAGACTGAAGAAACACAGAATAACCTATTGCCTGAGATCACAAAACGGCAGAACCAGATATTCTATAAACAGTAACCTCCACCACTACACTACGCAGTCATGGAATATACTAGGCATATGGATACGAGAACGAAATCCAATTTCAATTAACTGACCTATATTACAGACTTCACAAAGAAAAAGTGAGTCCAAGAAGTTCACAGAAAGAAAAAAAAAGGGGGGGGTGTACAAGTTCTTTTCTTCACACGTTTCTTCCCGCCCTCTGATTGACTGCTCCACAACACATATTTCAGAAGAGAAAAATAATCCCCCCGACATACCTGAATCCTCATCGATACTCGATCCCTTCTATACCTTTCTACATACCGGGAAGGTAAACTCCTCCGCGCACGGACCCTGGACTCCTGGCACCCAGGTCCCTCCTCAGAGCCACCACAGGCACGAGCGCTGTTCCCTCAACAGCCTCGCTGGGCTGTCCTCGGCGGAGGACCCCCAGGCGAGCCAGGAACGGCACCCCGACTTGCTTCGGGAATAGGACGGATCCGGAAACCCCACACCTCAGGGTCGGCCCTGAGCGGGGTGCTCCCACCAGACCAACCCCGGGCTGCGGCGCGCTTTCCCTCCCCGCTCCTCGGAGGCGCGGCCCTCCCCAGTCACTCCTCGGCAACCTCTCGGGGGTGGCGGAGGCACGACCCCCGCGCCGCCTCTAACCTTCAGGATCTCGCGGCCCCCCACGGCCAGCGCCACATGCCGGCTCTGCAGGCCGCACTGGATGTCCTGCGCGCGGGTGCCCGGCGGCACCTGAACTTCAATGAACACCTCCTCCAGGGTCTGGTACCCCTGGCCCCACGGCGTCCCGCACGGAACCACCCCACTGCGTTCCTCAAACGGGGCGGACATCCTGCAGCGCAGCCGCCGCAGCCGCCGCCAGCGCGACCGGCGCACGCGCCGCAGCCCACACGCACGTCTCGCCCGCCGCGCTTCCGCCCCGGCGCGGCGCATGCGCAGCAGCCCACGCGCGTCACGCCCGCCGCGCTTTCCGCCCCGGCGCGGCGCATGCGCAGCAGCCCGAGCTGCGTTCTCCCAGGGTTTTCGTTTTCCCCCTTCTAGCTGCATTTAGAAAGACAACGGCAGGACCCGTTTAAAAGAACCGAAATCCAGAAAGGGTGGCATTCAGACAACGATAGGTGACCACTGGAACGAGTGACTCAGGAAGCCATGCAAGGCCAAAACGCAGCGTACAGGCATAAGCGCGCGTGCGCGAATGCTGCTAGGGCGTGAGTCACACCTAGTAACAACAGATGTAACTGGGCGAGGAAGGGAAGAGGCGCAGTCTTTGATTGGCTGGTAGCATAAATTGACGGGCTCGTGACGCATGACGCGCTGAGAACCCAGTGCGCATGCTCGTTGGGCATTCCCGTGCCGGATTGGTCGGCCACGGCCTTGGATTTTCCAATTGGCTGATGTGGGGTAGGCGGGGAAGTGACGGTAGATTTGAATTCAAACGAGTTATTCAACGCAATTGCTGAGGCGTTCTAAGTGCTTTTGGTTTTTGGACGTGGCTGTCAGCATGTCCTTTCCCAAGGCGCCCCTGAAAAGATTCAATGACCCTTCCGGTGCGTACGGGGAATGGGATCGGGAGTGGGGGGAGGTCCCGCAGATTCCCCTCGCTTCCCGAGGGCGAGCGTAGGCCTGTGTTAGGGCTGGAATGGACCCATCCCAACAGATTAATTTTTCTTCAGTGCTTACGACGTGTCTAACACACGTAAGCAAAGCACTGCGCGGGAAGCTGAGGATTCTGCCGTGACTCCAGCTGAGTCCCTGCGCCCCGGACTCCAGGCGGGAGATCCGGTCCTGTCAGGAAACAACCAGAGCGGGGGAGACCGACGCTGATGAGGGGCGTGGGTGACTCGCTGTGGGAAAGCCACGTCCGCGCAGGACACCCTAATTTAAAAAAAAATAAAGTGAGAGAGCTGCTTTTCATCTGGCTTTGTAGATTTGCTTTGGGAATTCGAACACAAAAAGGACTAGGAAAAACAGAAATGTCACGAAGCAGCACTTTTTTTAAACGCTGTCATTCTAGCCCTAGCAGTTTGTCACCACTTACCATGGTTAAGACTTAGTGGGCTCTGAATCTGAAGCCGACTTCCCAGGAGACTTAAATTTTGACTGGGAAAAGGAGTATATAACGTTATTGTTCACTGGGATTTCCTCATTTTGCAGCGTGTGTGGCACAGTGTTTTCTAAAGATTGTCAAGCACAGGTGAATTTAAACCCATATCGATTACAAATGACTTCCATTCCCATATCCCCGAAACACTTTCTATAAAACATTTCTTTTCCATGCTGCTAAACTCAATACTGAGCTAAATACAAGAGCTACAGCCATGGCCAGTTACAGTCTGACTTTAAACATACTAGTTTTCATATTAGTTGTTTCTGATATGAAAGATTTTTTAACGGAATAGATGATTACAAAACTCTAACAAGTTCTATGGTAGACACAATATACAAGCTCCTGAGGAGGGAATTTTCTAGCTCAAATTGGGAATTCAGAGAACTCGGAGTGACAACCAACTGAAATCTGTAGAATAAACGAAAGCTAAGTAAAATGGAACATGGACTGTCAATACTAAATGGAAGAATCAGAAACAAGTCTGGATGTTTGAAATTTGTTAACTATAATCCATATTATGGTAGGTTTTTTTTTTTTTTGCATGCAGGTGTTCACTCTGAGGTAGTTTTAGGTTATTGTTGATATTTTTTTTTTTTTTTTTTTGCATGCAGGTGTTCACTCTGAGGTAGTTTTAGGTTATTGTTGATAAAGATATAAATTATTTCAGAAAGCTATACTATCTCCCCGGATATCCATTTATTTTTGTCTGATCTGTGGATATCTAACCAGTCACTTTATGATGTATACTTAAATTTTGGTAAGAAAAATTCCATAAACGTGAAAACAGCGTGTACTAGTCTTTTGTAGAGTTAGTAAGTGTAGATGACTGAAGTTAAACCAATCTGAGATCATCTTGAATCTAAATTTCTGTAATTCTCAAAATTGTCTCTTCAGAGTCTTTAGAAGAGACTGTACCTATAGTCTTATATGTTCTCAACTTCTATGGTGCAGCTTAATAACTGACTTGTCTTTTCTTTTACTGGCCCCTATTTTCTTGGAAACCATAGACCCAGTAATGGACTAGAATACTAGAATTCAGTGTTTCATGAGTTTTCTTTGGGTTTTTTTGGATTGTTAGTTTGTTTTTATTTGAGTTTTTTGTTGGTTTTTTTTTTTTTTTTTTTTTTTTTTCCTGGAGGTTTTCTAAGTCTAGAGCAGTGCTTTTCACATTTTTCACAGAAGTTTCTCTAACAGAGAGCA
>NW_004524661.1:11313853-11318244 GCF_000260255.1 Octodon degus | reverse complement strand
TAAAAAAAATTAATAATAATAATAATTGTATAATATAGTTGAACTCTGCACTTCATTTTGAAATTTCCTTATTGGAAGTTTACCTCCACTCTGTCAACTGCATTTAGATTTGATACACTCAAAGACTGGAATGTTGGTGTGGAAACATATGAAGTATCATTGTTCCACATAGAGGAATAAAACTTTATCCTCAGTACAGTTTTAAGGTCTGTTTCCGATTGGTGAAAGAAATGACTTTAATACTTTTGAAGCTATATCCCAGAGTGATATACAAACACTGCATGTCGACCTATGAAGGTTTGTTTTATATGTTTATAACATATAACTGAAACTAAAGTTCTTTAAAATATTCTCTATCCTTGCTCTATGTGAGTCATAGTGGTATTACCTATTGCATTTCCCTTTATTGTAAATGCTAGTTAAGATCTAGTGAAAGCTGGACATGTTGCCACATGTCTGTAGTCCCATCTCTGGGAGGCTGAGGCAAGAGGGTCAAAAGTTGAACCCAGCCTTGGTAATTTAGTGACTTATTAACACTCAGTCTCAAAAAAAGTTTTTAAAGAGGACTAGGGATATAGCTGAGTGTGAAGACCCTGAGTTCAATCCTCAGATCTGTGTGTATATGTCATCTGCTATGTGTAAGTACTCAGATACTTTCAGATTTGAGGTGCCAATTCAGTTCAGTTACATACTTTAAAATTCCAGTTAGAAGTACAATCTGATATAGTTTCTATACTTTACATAGTATGGCTTTGTAGTTTTCCTGAACCTCAGCCTCTGTTAAATAGGGCTTTTGTGTGTGAAGTTTAAATAAAATACCCATAAAATACATGACATGGTACTTAGCATTTAGTAAGTTTCAAGAAATTCTAGCTTTGTGTCACCAGCCTCAGCTGGGTGGCTTGGACTTGTGGAGGACTAGGGACGCTGGCAGTGCCTTCCTAGCATTCTTGGGATCACGATCGTGACAGACGTCTCTGGATCATGCCCTTAGTAAGGAAAAGGCTGAACAAATTGCCATAGAAACCATCTTTAAAAAAAAAAGAAACCATCTGTGCACCCTCTGTTGGTAAGAAGAGATTTTATCTCACACCGGGGGAGAAGGGGGAACATGCAACTTGAGAGCCCGCAGGTGGGAAAACAGACTGTGGAAATGGATGTCGTGTACACAGAGGGGTGCATATTCGTTTTATGCAAAGAGAAGTGAAGACTACTTTTCTACGTACTTCAGTTTAATCCCAGGAATAAAAGAGAGGCTGTGGAAAAAAAAGAAAGAAAGAAAGAAAGAAAGAAAGAAAGAAAGAAAGAAAGAAAGAAAAGAAATTCTAGGTGTAAATAATGATTGTTTTTCATCCCTACATTCAAAGTGCAGTTACTCTAAGGCTAGACCATTTTGTGATTCCTAGAAGCGTGTTAGTTGCCTCAGTGACTCTCATTAAGTACAGTTGACACAAAAATTTATAGCTTATATTCAGATCTTAACATAGCCAGGTTACTTTCTGTGCATGACTTTCACCCCTGAAGTGTTTTTACTGTTTTGCTCAGTTGCCTGTGGTCCTTTCACCCAATTGATACAAAAGGTAAGACAAGAATATTGTTCTACATACAGATAATTTCCTTATACTGTCAAATCGCTGCTGTTTTTACAGCTTAAAGAAACAAACAGCTCCCTAGTGGCATCTGTACACTTTTGTTCACTTTAGCATGACATGTATTTAAAGATCTAAATAACATTGGAAGGGCTGGTGAGATGGCTCAGTGGTCTAAGGCACCTACTTAGAACAAGCTGCAACAAAGCATATGGACCGCGGTTCAATCCCCCAGCACCACATGCCAGCCAGCCCGGCCCCCTGGTGGGCTGAGCTGGCCACACACACACACACACACACACACACACAAATAAAATTTTTAAAAAATTTAAAAAATAAATAAATAAATAACATTGGAAGATATATGAAGTTTTATGTTTTCTCTAGGTTGTGCTCCATCTCCAGGTGCTTATGATGTTAACACGTCAGAGCCACCCAAGGGCCCAGTATCCTTTCAGAAATCACAAAGATTCAAAAAACGAAAAGGTAATGGATTCCCCAATAAAACTTTTAAGGTTATAAATAACAGCACGTAAGTTTTAAAATACTGTTAGCATTTCCTTTCCTTCTTTCTTTTTTTAAGAAGGAAAGGTTTATTTAGCTCACAGGTTTTTTGTTTGTTGTTTGTTTGTTTGTTTGTTTGTTTTGCGGAACTCAGGCCCTTGCACTTGCCAGGGAAGTGCTTATTCCACTGCGCCATCTCCCCAGCCCTTAGCTCACAGTTTGTGGAGGTTTCATTTCATATTCCTTTGGCTCCAAGTCACATGGCAGAGGGCAACAGTTCACGGTGGCAGAAAAAAGCAAAAGCAACAAGAGCAAGAAAGAGAGGAGCAGCATTTTGAGCTTTGGGGTTGTTTTGTTTTGTTTTGTTGTTTCTAGGCATCGAACTTAGAACCTTGTGCTTGCCAGGCAGGCACTTATGCCACTGAGCTCTGTCCCAGCCGCTGTTAGCATTTCTAAAGATATAAAGCTAGAAGTATAGGTATACTTTCTATGGATTTATGAATCAGTTATAGAATAATGATTTCATCATTATGCCAAGTATGACCAGAAAAACACAGTGATGTAATATGTAATTTCTCTTTTAGTAATTACCTTAACTTTTCTGTCATAGAGTATTAGGAAAATCAGAAGACAGGAGATGTCTAAAAGTATTGTGCAGTTATTTGGAAATATACAATCAAGAAAATAACTTATTTCGGGGGCCCGGGGAGATGGCTGAGTGGAATAAGCGCTTCCCTGGCAAGTGCAAGGGCCTGAATTCAGTCTCCATTTCCGCCAAAAATAAAAAAATAACTTATTTCCTTAATAGCTGAAATAAGAAATTTTGAATTTGTGTTTTGTGTGTGGTTACATAATCAACAGTCCTCATTGGTACAATTTATTTTCCAGCAGAATCTCAACAAAACCTTAATGTTGACAAAGATACTACCGTCCCTGCCTCAGCCAAGAAAGCTAAGGCTTTGGAGTTAAAGGTGAGGAGCTTTTACAGGTTAGCTAATTTATCAGTTATATCATTGAAAATAGCTCTTCATTTGATTAGAATGGGTAAAGTCTATAAATCAAATATACAAGTAGATCTGTAAATTAATAGAAGGGAGCATTGTTAGGATTGTACAGAGTTTTACATTTTACCTAGATCATTACTAAATTTATTATTTAAGCATACCCATCATTCACAGCTCTACAGTGCTCTCCACTTCCTGGTTTTCTTTTTCATTTATTTATTTGTGTGTGTGTGTGTGGCCAGCTCAGCCCACCAGGGGGCAGGGCGGGCTGGCAGGTGGTGCTGGGGGATTGAACCGAGGTCCCTGTGCTTTGCTAAGCTTGTTCTAAATAGGTGCTTTAGACCACTGAGCCATCTCACCAGCCCATTCCTGGTTTTCTTTGTCTCATAGTTTCATATTACCTTATAAGCCTTAGCAAATTACATGACGCTTTGATTTGCCACCATTTGACTTATTTTACTTTCATTTGTGGGGAAGAGTAAATACTGATAAAGAAAAAGGGCAAAGAAAAATTCTAAAGCCTAAAATAAGGTTGCTATGCAGAAGCTGTTAAGGAGTCATGGGAGGCTAATAGTCTAATCTTATAGTCTACTCTTACTAATGTTTTCATTAGTTCATGAGCAGGAAATTGCTTTCTTAAGGAGTTGTACAAATTGATATTTTCATCTGACAAGTATTAAGTTGGAAATCCAAGGCTACAAGTTATGCTCTGACTGTTCATCCACATGACCGTTACCTAAGTAATTTTTTGTAATATACAGCTGTGTTGTCCAGTATAGAAATGAGTAGCTAAAAGTGACTAATCATGTGGAAAAATGAAAATTAAAGCATATGAAATGTAGCTAATACTACTGATAACTATTAATGTTTAGTGTTACTTATTTTTTAATTAATATATACTTTAAAGCATGGTCAAGGGCCAGAGATATACCTCGGCAGCACAGGTGCCTACCTGGCATTCGCAGTCTTTAGTTCAATTCCCAGGACCAAAAAAACAAACATGCAGTTCTGTTGGTGGAAAACTTTAAATGTTTTTAGAGTAAGTAGGGTATGTAAATCTCTTCTGTGTGTTTTGTTAATATAAATATAGCTGGGTATTTCTGATGAAAATTTTACATCTGAATTAAAATGTGTTATAAATATTAAATACAATGTGTGGAAGTTTTGTATGAATATAAGAAATAACAGTTTTAACCAATGACATGGAAAACATTATATTATGTAAAAATATAAAATATTTTACCTTGGGGCTGGTGAGATGGCTCAGTGGTCTAAAACACCTACTTAGAACAAG
>NW_004524661.1:11311122-11313433 GCF_000260255.1 Octodon degus | reverse complement strand
AGCTATGTAGCAAGACCCTGTACCTAATACATATTTTTTAAAAAAGAAAGAAAATTCCATGGCTGGTGTTGAATTATTATTGGACGAGACTAATTATAGACACTGGTTTTTTTTTGTTTTGTTTTTTTTGCGGAACTGGGAATTGAACTCAGGCCCTTGCGCTTGCCAGGGAAGCGCTTATTCCACTGAGCCATCTCCCCAGCCCCCTTTTCTTTTTTTTTCTTTTTTAGACACTCTTAGAAATGGATCTAAATGACTTGCTTTTAGTTACCTGAAGAAACAATCTGGAATTTTGGGTTAATTATAGAATTCACAGATCTCACAGTAAACTCAGTTACATACAGATATGTACGTAGCCCCAAATAATATACTTTCCCTAACAGAAAATGCCATCATTATTGATAAGTATAATGTCAGTATTTCTTCCTCTCAATTTAGAGAGCATGTAAAATAAATTTCATTCAGGATGTTTATGCATTTTCTTCCATATTTCAATGGTAAAGATAGATACTCTGTTTCTAGCCTTTATGTCTGTTAGAAAGGCTGTTAGATATAAAAAGATACAGTGTGAAAATTACATCTGATTTAGAATAAAGGCAATAAGAAAATTAGAATCAAAATCTACTTTTTCAGCTTTTCCTGATCTCCTTGGAACTGTATATTTTTCTCTTTGGATATTAAAATTTAAGTGTATTTCACTAAAACATGCTTTTGGAAGGGTCAGCGAGACAGCTCAGTGGACTAAGCGCCCCTTTGGCAAGTGCAGGGACCAGGCGTCAATCCACAGTCGGGTCTCGCATGCTGTGCTGACCCCGCCGCCGGGGCAGACTGAGCCAGCTACAGAGTCTGGACATGGTGGTACACACCTGCAATCCCAGCACTGGGGAGGCTGAAGACAGGAGAATCATCATGAGTCTCATCTGCATAGTGAGACTGTACCAAATACACAAATGGAAAAAAAATTTTTAAAAACATGCTTTTGTAGACAGCAGGATTAAAATATTCAGAATTGTTGCTGTTTAACATTAAAAAGGAGGGCGAGGAGATGGCTCAGTAATAAGCGCTTCCCTGGCAAGTACAAGGGCCTGAGTTCAATCCCTGATTCTGCCAAAAAAAAAACCAGGAAGTGGGGGACCTGCTCAGCTGTTTAAGTGCCTGCTTAAGCAAAGCAGTCAGGCGCAGGAGGCTGTGGTTCCATCCCCCGATCCTCATGCCTTACCAGCCCTGCCCTTAAGGGATCCTGAGCCAGCCCCCCCGCCAAAAAAAATTTTTCTTAACTTTTGGGCTGGGGAGTTAGCTCAGTAGAATAAGCATTTGTCTGGCAAGCGTAGGGTCCTGAGTTCAATCCCTGGTACCTCAAAAAAAGAAGAAAAAAAAAAGGAAGTAGTAGTAGCTTTATCCATAAACCTCTACCTGTTCTTTTTACTGGGTCTTAGGGAAAGCCATTGATTATTGGGTTGAAAACTTTTAAAATTGAAAGTTTTAAATTCTTCTCCTGGGGCTGGGGGAGATAGCTCAGCAGCATAAGTGCCTGCCTGACAAGCACAAGGGCCTGAGTTCAATCCCTGGTACAAAAAAAAAAAAAAAAAGAACATTTTCCTATAGGGACATAGCTCAGTGACACAGCACCTGGCAAGCATGATGTCATGAGTTCTATTGCTGGTACCAAAAAAGAAAAAAAAAAAAAAACTTCCTGCTGGGCATGATTAGAATGATTAGGCATGATTAGATTTCCAGGGTTTTTGTGGTTTTTTTTTTTTTGGTGGAACCGGGGATTGAACTCAGATCCTTGCGTTTGCCAGTCAAATCTCCCCGGCCCCTATTAGGCATGATTAGAATCCCAGTACTTGGGAATCTGAGATAGCAAGAGTGCTCCAAGTTCAAGGCCATGCTAGGCCACATACGCAAGTTCAAGGGCAGCCTGTGCTATATAGTGAGACCTTGTCTGAAAGTAAGATTGTTTTCCTTCATTTACCAGCTAATAGACCTACAGGGTATTTCATAGATTCAGTGCAATGTTTAAAATCGAAATTAAGTTTTTGGAACACGTTAGTTTTTTCAGATACCTTTACAAACTTGGCTGTGATATTTTTGGCATTCTAATGTGTTTATATTTTCTCTTTAATTTAAATAGAAGGAACCTCAGAAAAGTGATAAAGATTTGAAAAGATTAGAAAAAGAGGTAAGTGATGTTTTCCATTTACTGAAAAATAAATGTGCTATCTATTGGAAAGAGAATTATGTAGAGTTGAAAAACCAAAATTCCATTATAGTTTGAGTACTCCTACAGCGAAATAAATATGCCCTCCAT
>NW_004524661.1:11299538-11309602 GCF_000260255.1 Octodon degus | reverse complement strand
ACCCACCCAGCCATACCACAAAGTGTGCTCCACCAGTCCTGGGGCAGATCCCAAAGGCAGTCAAGTGAACACCAGCCTCGCCATCACACTGACCAGCTCTTCTTCTAGTGGACATTATTTTAACGATGAGGTAAGACTTTGCATTTGATTCCAGGCAATCAAAGGCTTGGGATCAAGAGTAGGAATGTCTGTGAGGATAACGTCAAAATACTTGACTTTGCTAGACCCTGTGTGCACTTGTTGCCAGTGGCATCTGCCTGCATTTGCCCCGTGTCAGTGAATCATGAATGTTCTCTCGCAGATTCGTGTCCTTGTGCAGGAACGAGGGGCTCAGGACAAGCGAATCCAGAGTATGGAAACGGAGTTGGAGAAGATGGAAGCAAGGTTAAATGCTGCAGTCAGGGAGAAAACATCCCTCTCTGCAAGTAATGCTTCCCTGGAAAAACAGCTTATGGAATTAACCAGGACTAACGACCTGCTGAAATCTAAGGTATCTGAACCTCATGATAGCACTTAAAACTGGATAGTGACCGTGGTTTTTTTTCTCCTCACAGTTGTTTGTATAGTATTAGCTCTACCTTAGTTCTTTTCCTTCACTAAAAGTACTTTAAGTATTCAAATAGGAATACTTGTATATTCAAATAATTCAAATAGGAATTATTGTATTTTTTATTAGGGTGTGGCACATAAGAGGTTATAAACAAGTTACTTTCTGGTTTAGTGTCTTGACATTTTCTCACCACTCAATTTAATTTAAATTTTAAAAAATAATAAAAATTTAAAAAGTAAATATCACCAGTAAAAATCCTAGAATTTACATTGTAAAGTCACTTTAAAGATCTATCACTAAAATATGTAGTAACGGAACATCACTTCTGGCTTCCCCCTCAAATCCTTTTGGGAATGAAGTGGGACATACATCATTGGAGTAGCTTTGTTCAATAAATAGCACTTATCAATATAGATACTAGTAGATCTTCAAGAGCGGGACATGATCCTGTTGTGTTTGTTATAGAAGTCCAGGAAGGATATGAGTCACCTTGCAGTTTTATAAGAGCTCTTATTTTAGGGCCTGTGCTGTGTATAGTCTTTGCTTAGAAAAAGAGTAAAAATGCATCCAAATCAAACAGGAGGAAAGGAGCACATTTCTGAGTCCCCCTGGGGAAATTCTGATTTAGTAGGCCTGGGGTAGACTGTAGTCTACACATTTCAGACTTATCAGGTGATTTAAGATTAATTTTGTTACCTACCAAATATATTTAATAAGGCCTTTCAAACAGGCTCATTGTAATGGACTTTCTAGAACATAAAGGCAAGTGACCACCCAACTATTTCAAAAATAAAGCAGAAGATCACATTAAGGAAGAGGAAGGACAAAAGCAGTAGTACTATCCAATTAGGGATTGTGTTCATCGAAAGCTGTTTTCTCTGCCAGAAAACACTTCAGGCACTAATACTCGCAATGCCATGCAGTGAATCAGTGTTTAAGTAATTTTATATATGACTTCACAAAAAAAGCTTTTTGAATTTTTTTTGTGTTTGTTGGAATCAGTTTTCTGAAGATGGTAACCAGAAGAACATGAGGATTCTAAGCCTGGAATTAATGAAACTTAGAAACAAAAGAGAAACAAAAATGAGGGTGAGTACAAGTCTGGGGAAGTACACCTGGATCTGGGGCTGTAAACCACATCTCACATCCTAACACAGGTCATCTTCTCTGTAGAGTATGATGGCCAAACAAGAAAGCATGGAGATGAAGCTGCAGGTCACTCAGAGGAATTTCCAAGAGTCTCAGGGGAAGATAGCGGAACTTGAGGGGAAACTGTAAGTGACCGAAAGGAAAGAGAAAAATTAGGTGTAACTAATTTTTTTTTTTTTTTCATTTGCCTACTACCTAAAAACATAGACTGCATCCACATCAACGAGCTGCTGTGGAGTGTTTTAGTACATGTGGACACTGTATCGTGTTTCAGTCAGGTTAAACGTACACGTTTCTTCAGATGTTTATCAATTCTTTATGAAGAAACCCTTCAGAATCCTTCTGACTTTTTAAGTAATGCTTATCTAGGTTGTTTAAGTAATTGTTCTCCACTGTCACCTGTTGCACAGTAGCGTGGCAGAACTTCTCATTGCCATCTAATCGTAACAGCACCAGTCAGCCCGCATCTGCCCATCCATCTCACCTCCACGTTTCCCGACCTGTGGTAACCACCATCCTGTGCTCGCTCTGAAATTATTTTAATTCCAGCATCAGTGAGATCACACACTTTATATGTCTGTAAATAATGTGTGTTTTATAATAAGTGAGTTTATTGGAATCAGTTTTCTGAAGATGATAACCAGAAGAACATGAGGATTCTAAGCCTGCAATCAATGAAACATTAAACACAATGATTTCTACTGTTATCTGTGTTGCAAATGACAGGATTTCATTCCTTTTTATGGTTAAATTGCATATATGTACCGCTTTCTTTTTCTCCTGAAAGTATTTATTCATCTGAACAGCTTTGCAAAAATAGCGCTCAATCTGCATAGCATGTACTTGAAAGCTAGTGTTTAATGGTACACTGTTACATATTTTAAGTGACTTCAGTTCCATGAGAATGATACTCCGTTAAGACCACAGGGTAGGGACTGGTGAGATGGCTCAGTGGTCTAAAGCACCTACTTAGAACAAGCTTAGCAAAGCACAGGGACCGCGGTTCAATCCCCCAGAACCACGTGCCAGCCCTCCCCGCCCCCTGGTGGGCTGAGCTGGCCACACACACACTAAATAAATAAATAAATAAATAAAAGACCACAGGGTATCTGGAAAATTAATGAACAGGTACAACTTTGTATCTTATCAGAATTCTTTTTTTTTTTTAATATTTATTTATTTTTATTTATTACATTTATTTATTGTGTGTGTATGGCCAGCTCAGCCCACCAGGGGGCGGGTCTGGCTGGCATGTGGTGCTGGGGATCGAACCGCGGTCCCTGTGCTTTGCCACGCTTGTTTCAAGTAGGTGCTTTAGACCACTGAGCCATCTCTCCAGCCCCATTATCAGAATTCTGATAACCTCTGCTTACTAATTCTGACTTTGTTTTATATCTAGTCTTTTGCTGTTACATAATCATTTCTGTTATATCCGACAAGAGCCTAAACTGATCAGAAGCACCCATGTAATTCTGGGAATCAGTACCCAGTCAGCCAGCAGAAAGTACCGCTATTCCCTGCTTTCTCACTGTACCATTTTTTTTTTTTTTTTAAATACGTCTGTTATCAGTGGTGGTGGTGCTCCCCTCTAATCCTAAGAGTCAGGAAGCCAAGGCATGGGAATTGTCATGAACTGAAGACCAGCCTGGGCTTTCTTGTGAGTTCAAACACAGCCTCAACTACAGAGTGAGACCTTGTCTATAAATAAATAAATAAATAAATACCATTAGTTGATAGACATTTAAGTTGCACCTTTCTTGATTTTTGTGAATACTCCTACAATGAATGAGAGAGGGCATGGACCTCTTTAGAATACTGATTTTATTTTCATTGGGTAATGGGATTATTAGGTCATATGGTAGGGGTTTTTTTTTTCTTTTTTTAAGAAAAACCTTGTTGGGGGTGATGGTTCAGGTCTATAGTCCTAAAACTCTGGAGAATGAGGAAGGCGTTCCAGGCCGGTTTAGGCAACGTAGTAAGTTCAAGGCCAGCCTAAACTACATAGCAAGATCCTGTCTCTAAAAAACAAAAACAGAGGGAGAAGGCTATGAACTGTCCAAAATGGCTCTACTGTTTTACATCCCTACCACAAGGGTACAAGAGCACCCTTTGCTTAAATCTTCACCAATACTTGTTCTCTTTAGCACTTCAGATGATGTCCATTGTTGCTAGAATAAACTGATAATTCCCTGTGGCTTTCATTTGCATTTCTCCGATAATTAGTGTTGAGGAGAACATGGACTATGTGCCCATTGACTTTATTTTATGTGCCCTTTGACTTTTATAAGCATTTTTTTTTTTTTTTTGCTCCGAATGCCCTCAGGGGTGGTTTGGCTGGCTGGAGTGTTGTGGGGATGGAACTCCAGCAACCTGAGGCTGAAAGCTTTGCTGAAGCAGCCACTTAAAGAACTGAGCTAGGGCCAGGCCCCTTCTTTGACTTTTTTAATCAGGCTATTTGTGTTAGAATTTGGGGCATTCCTTATGAACTCTGATTATCAAAAACTTGCCAAACCCGTCCTCATGAACAACATCTAAAACCGGTTACTTTGGAGCATCAGGCAGGAGGAACACAAGTTTGAGGCCAGCCTGGCCAAGACAAGACCCTGTTTCTCAGTAAAAAATAAAGGGGTTGGTGAATACAGCTCATGGTAGCATACCCCTGGGTCCAATCTCCTGTTCCACTCATACCAAAAAAGAAAAAAGCACCTCTCACATGTATAGTATACACGTTTTCTCCTTTTCTATAGGCTGTTTCTTCACCTTTGCTACGTGGAACTTTTGTATCTTGACATAAACCTATTAGCCTATGTTTATTTCTACTTCTTGTGCTTTCAGAGTATTATCCCAAAAAATCTTTCCTATTCTGGTATGCCAAAGTATTTTCCCTATTTTTTCTTATAATATATTTTCTTATAATAATTTTTTTTTACATTAATATTGTATCTGTTTTGTTTTGTTTGCTGAACCAGGGATTGAACTCAGGCCTTTGTGCTCGCCAGGGAAGCACTTATCCACTGAGCCATCTCCCCAGCCCTTAAAATTTACCCTTTTACCTGATTTTCTTTTTTTTCTTTTTTTTTTTTTTTTCCGGAACCAGGGATTGAACTCAGGCCCTTGCACTTGCCAGGGAAGTGCTTATTCCACTGAGCCATCTCCCTGGCTGTGTCTGGTTTTACATTCAACCCTTTGAGTTGATTTTAGAGCTGCTAAAAGATACAGGGATATATTTTCATTCTTTTGCATGTAAACACCCACTTTTGCAGCACTATTTATTGGGGTAGCTGTTATTTCTACAATGCTTGTTCTTAAAATTTTGTGACAGAAATCAGTTGTCTGTAGATGCATAGATTTACTTCTAGGCTCTCTGTTGTGTCTGTTTATGCCAGTACCATGCCCTTCGGAGTAATACAGCTTTGCAGTATACTTCAAAATTGATTGGTATAGCGCCAGGGAGATAGCTCAGTGGTGGAAGAGCCTGCCTGGCACGTGCAAAGTCCTGAGTTGGATCCCGAGTACACCCACAAAATGAATAAATAAATAGATAAGTGTACTGCTTTCTGTTTTGGCCCTTCTGTCCAAGATTGCTTTCACTAGAAATACTTTGTTGTCCCATACAAGTTTTAGGATTATTTTGTCTAGTTTGGAGAATACAGTATTGACAATATTTTTCTAATTCACGAATACAAGAGCCTTTCCATTTTTGTGTCGTCTTCAGTGTTTTATAATTTTTACCTTAGAGATATTTCATCTCTTTCAATAAGTTTATCCCTAGGTTTTTATTATATAGCTACTATGAGATTGCTTTCTTGATTTCTCTCATGTTGTTCACTGTTGAAATATAACAATGTTTATTATATGTTGATTTGCTATCCTGTATTTTTGTTAAGTTCATTAATTTTAATAGTTTTTTTAAATTTTTAGAATTTTCTATGTATAAATTCATGTCATCTACAGAGAGTGACAGCTTGATTTCCTGTTTTGGAATGGTTTAAAGGCCCTTGATTTCTTTCTATTGCCTGGTTGGATTGCCTTTTTTAGGATTTGCATCATTGTGTTGAATTAAAATTGGTGAAAGTGTTCATCCTGGTCATATTCCAGGTCTCAGAAAGCTTTTAGCTTTTCACCATTCAGGAAAATGTTACCTGTGGGCTTATGATATGCAGCATGATCAAAATATACAGTGACTACCCACCTTAACAATTTATTAGGATAAAAGGCACATTGGCAGTGATTTTCCTCCAGCACGCTCTCTCACTTAGAACTCATTTATCCCTTTCGTGCCACTTGGAATGAAGCAAGTCTGGAAGCCCTCTTCTGTATCTTTATAGATGTGGCAAATTATGGCGAATGCTGCTGAGAGAAAGGCAGCTTCATGAAAACGTTAGTGTGTCCTCGTTCACCTTATTCACGGGATCTAGCACCACACTACTTTTGATGCTTGTCCAAAGTCGAAATGACCATGAAAGGTAAACATCTGAATTGACGCAGGACCCTGAGGCAGCACTGACATTGCCACTAAAGACAAAAGAGGACTTCCGGTACTGCTGCGGAGAGTGGCGAGAAGGCTGTGCGTCCACAGCCAGGAGTGTTTTGAAGGAGATTCATGGTTCCATGTCTTTCACTATAATAAGTATTCACTATGTTTTTTATCTAATTGCACCTTTTAAGTGCTTTTATTAGATTGAGGTCTTACCACTGTACTTAATTTGTCCTTTTTATCATGAAGGAATGTTGAAATTTATCAAGTGCCTTTTATATACCTGTTGAGATGATGCTATGGTTTTTGTCTTTCATTGTGTTGATGTCATATATTGTCACCAGCCAGTGTGGGTCCTTGCTCTAATGATAATAGAAATTAAAATTAAAGCGTGAGTTTACAAGAGAAAGCTGTTGTTGAGAATTAGGAAAAAAAAGGAGAGCATTAGCAAAGGAGAATAAGAAAAAAATAGGATCGGACTCCAGCTTGAGCAGCTGGAGGGGCCACTCTGATGAGGGGGCCGGACTGTCCTGTTCACAGAAGAACTGCATTCAGTTTTATGGGGTCCTATGGTGGGCTGGGGTGTCTTTAATTTCTTAGGCTTGGTTTTATAGATCCAGAGGAACTCTCAGACCTCGAAGGGAGATTCCATACTTTAAAAATTATTGGTTTTGTTTCTGATGGCTTCAGTCATATGAAGTGCTATTTTTTCTAGGACCCAGTAGGGTAGCAGTGCAGGATTTTGTTGTCAGGGTAATGCTGGTCTTGTTGAATATGTTTAAGAGAATTCCCTTCTCTTCAATTTGCAGATACAATGTAAGAATTATATCAGTTCTTCTTTAAATGACTCATAGAATTAAGCATTGTCTTCATGGATATATGTTTTTATTTGCATTAGGTAAATATCTGATAGAATTCCTGGTTCATAGGCTAGCACATGTGTAGCTTTTTTTTTTTTGCAGTACTGTAGGTTGAACTCAGGACCCTGTGCTTACCACGTGTTTATTCTACTGAGCTATCTCCCCGGGGTGTGTAGCATTTTTTTTTTTTTTTTTTTTGTAGCATTTTTAAAACCTCAAAAACTAACAAGATGTGGTGGGGCACACCTGTAATCTCAGCAGTCTGGAGGCTGATGCAGGAGAATCTTTGCAAGTTTGAGACCAGCTTGGTCTGCAAAGTGAGCTCAGGGCCAGCCTGAACTGCTTGGTGAGAGCCTGCTCAAAAAATAATAATAAAATAAGAAATAAAACTCAGGAACTATACTACTGCTCCTCCATCTGGCAAAATGTGATCGTTCCAGTTCTTCCACTTGTGCATCCTCACTTGCTGCTGTCAGCTTCTTTTGGCCTTGCTAGTGGGTGTGTTTATATTTACTGACCACTGGTATGTTGGCTACTGTGGATCATCTGTTTAAGTCTCTTGTTTCTTAAATTAGGCTATTTGAAAGAGGCAAACACGCACGTAGTTCCATTTCAGCTGTGGCACACAAGATGCTGTTTGGGTGGGCCAGGAAACCAGGACAGCTACAAAATGAGATAGTTTTTAACATGTGAGTTGTTGTAGATACTGTTTGTTGTCGTACCTTTTTTTTTCTCCAAGTATATTTGGGAAGCCTTTTCACTTAAATAAAATCTTTAGTATCCTATTTGCATGTAAACTATAATCTGAGAAGTAGGATAACAGAATGACCAAGAATTTGAACTCTGGAGCCAACCTGCCTGACGTAATAATTTCTGGTATGTATAAGCATTATGTATGATTATATAATAAACTAGTACATACTAACAGGTTTTTTAATTTTTTTTCTAGTGTTTCAATAGAGAAAGAAAAAATTGATGAAAAATCTGAAACAGAAAAACTGTTAGAATACATTGAAGAAATTAGGTAATATGAAAAGTGACCTTAAATGTGCCTTATTTTATTCAGCACTAATGAATATATCATCTTCATCACTTTGCTGTTAATCTTCCCTCTAACTAAAGAGCTGTGCTTCCCAAAATAATGTGTTCTAATGCAGTTGTGCATCCGATCAAGTGGAAAAATATAAGCTAGATATCACCCACCTAGAAGAAATGTTGGAAGAGAAGAATCAAGAAATTTTAAGCCTTAAACAGTCTCTCGAGGAAAATGTTGTTAGGTTATCTACACAAGTAGAAGAACTGAATGCTAAATGTCAGCTGCTTGGAACAGAAAAAGGTATTAAGGCGTTTGTAATTTCTTTAGATAAGTGCTACATACTATATTTAAGAAAAGTTGTGCTATGTTAAAGCACTTTTTTCATAATTATGTAAAAAACAAAAAACCTTATTCTATTGTATAGCATCTTTTAAAATTCTTATTTACCGTGTGCGTGTGTGTGTGTGCACGCGCGTGTGTAAATCAAACTCAGGGCTTCATGCATGGCAAGCAAGTGTCTTACCACCCTGCTATTCCCCAGCCAAATACCTTGCTTTCCTTAATTAAAAGTAAGCCATTGTAATTTGTGACTTCTCCACTGGGTTGTCACTTAAAACTGTTAAAATTAACTTTGCAACTTTTATTATAATCATGTAATATATGTTATATTTCGTAGTGATACAAACTTCCATTTTTTTTTCCCTTCAAAAGCAATCTGTAGGGGCTGGAGAGATGGCTCAGTGGTCTAAAGCACCTGCTTGAAACAAGCTTGGCAAAGCACAGGGACCGCGGTTCGATCCCCAGCACCACATGCCAGCCAGCCCCGCCCCCTGGTGGGCTGAGCTGGCCACACACACACACAATAAATAAATGTAATAAATAAAAAAAAAAAAAATTTAAAAAAAAAAAAAAAAAAGCAGTCTGTATAACATGCTAAAAGCAGTGCTGATGGAATATTATAGGAAACTTGGGTTATTTTTAGTTAGTGTTATTGTCTAATTACTGTATTTTTAACATTTTCCTTCTGTAGAAGACCTTGTCAACAGGAATAGAGAAAGGGATGAAAATCTAAGCGTGGAGATGCAAAATTTAAAAGAGGAGCTTATTCTTGAAAGACAAGAACATGAAAGGCTGCGACAAAAAGAATTGGAAACCGAGTCACTTCTCCATCAAGAGAAGGTAGTTAACTATAAAAATGTAAGGTATAGTAAAATAGTAGTTAATTTACAATGTAAAAAAAGTCTGTTATCTGTCATAAAATTTTCTGTATCAGAAGACCTGTGTGACACCTCTGCCCAGTTCTAATTCTAGAAGCATCCTGCATAAATAATAATTACCAGTGTGCTGAAGAGTTAGCCACAAATCTCCCTAACATGTTTACCATGGTGTGACACATAATGTGAGAACAGTTATGTGAGGTGTAGTGCTGCACACCTGTGAGGTTGAGTACTCTGGGAGGCAGACAGGATTGGCAATGTGAGCCCAGGCTGGGGAGACAGGTCCACCCAGGAGAAGAACAAGAAGAGGAAGAGGAGGAGGAGGAGCAGGAGGAAGAAGAAGTAAAACAGCAGACACAGCAAATTTCTTGTCGCATTTTCACGTTATATAAGCTAAGTAGACATTTATGTTGTCTTACAAAAAATGTCTAAGAAGAAAAACAAGATAAATTTAGGGGGCCTGGCCCTAGCTCAGTTCTTTAAGTGGCTTCCTCCACAAAGCTGTCAGCCTCAGGTTGCTGTAGTTCGATCCCCACAACCCTCCAGCCAGCCAAAAGTGAACTGAGGTCATTCGAGGAGCGAAAAAAAAAAAAAGAGATAAATTTAAAATGCTGACTACAATAAGAACATTTTATATGTCATTGAGGAAAAAAAAACTCACTAAAAGCTATGGCTATAGGATGAAGGTAGACAGTTTGCACAAAAAAGGTAATCATGAAAATATGCTCCACTCAGTAGGAGTCGAGGGAATAGAAATTTTTTTTTATTTACCAAA
>NW_004524661.1:11291806-11298943 GCF_000260255.1 Octodon degus | reverse complement strand
AAAAAAAAAAAAAAAAATTGAGGACATATGCTGCTTAGAAAAGAGCTTTAGTGATATTTGCCACTAAGATGTAAAACATGATGAAAAAAGTTATGTGTGTGTGTGTGTGTGTGTGTGTGTGTGTAGGTAGATACATATCTGCATCTATATATAGAGAGAGAGAGAAAGAGAGAGATTATATGTATTGTAATGTTTCTTTGAAAATCTTGAATTTAGTTTGTCAGACTTCATTATCTCTACTTCTGTTTTTAAATCTCTTAGGGCTGGGGAGATAGCTCAGTAGAATAAGCGCCCGCCTGGCAAGCACAGGGTCCTGAGTTCAATCCCTGGTACCCCCCCAAAAAAAAATCTCTTAGTAAGACCTCATGATGCCATTTCCAACTATTTTTATTGTTTTGATGTAGGAATTATCTTCTAGTCTTCAGCAGAAGCTATTTTCTTTCCAAGAGGAAATGCTTAAAGAAAGGAATATCTGTGCAGAAGAATTAAAGCTGGCCTTGGAGGAACTAGATACAGTGCAGCACAAGGAGGAGCAGTTGGAAAACCTTGTCAAGCAGTTGGAAGACGAAACCAAAACTACAGCTGAAGCCCTCAGACTTGTAGAACAACAGCTGAAAGAGTTCGTATTAATAGGACTGGCTAGTTATATGTGATTACAGATGTTATAAAGCCTTTTCTAATGTATTTTCTTAGGGTTTCCATATCAGTCATGTGAATTTGCAACACTGGTATTATTTTACTAGTAAGAATTAGAGAGGAAAAAAAAACAAACAAGAATTAGAGAGGAAATACAAGCATAGAATGTAGATAGTCAATTTGAAAAGGGTTCCTTCTTTTGTAAGGCCAGAAGTTTAGTGGAAGAAGTTTTAAAAATCAAATGGCCAAAACTTTTACTGTTCTTTTACTCTCTTATACTGCTCTTGTATTTTCTAAATATTTTTGGAATCATCAGTAGAGCAAGGAATTTCAGAAGAATCTGAGAACACACAAAAAAAAGACATATAGGGGCTTTTTGGGGGTGGTCTGTCTTTTTCGAAAGGATCTCACTGCAGTTCAGGCTGGGCTTCAGCTCGCTTTGTAGCCCAGCCTGGTCTCCCACTTGCAGCAATCCTGCTTCAGCCTCCTGAGTACTGGGATTGCAGGCATGCCCCAACATGCCCGGCTCAAGATCTGCTATCTAAATTACACCGTTAATACTTTTTTTGAGGGAGCACAAACACTCCTAAACCAGCAATCAAGCCTGGACATAGGCAGCACATGCCTGTAATCCCAGGGCCCCTGTAATCCTAGCACTCAGGAGTCTGAGAAGACAATTGCTGCTAATGAGAGGCCAGCCTGAACTATATGTATAGCAAGACTATCTTAAAAAGCAGAGACAGAAATACCAAGATGGGGGAAAAAAGCAAGATGGGGGAGAAAACTAGAAAACATTCAAAAACAAGAAATTTATCACTCATCGGAGGCCTGCCTGTTAGCTCAGCTGTTTAAGCACCTGCTCATACAAATGCAGTCAGACGCAGGATACCATGGTTCGAACCCCACCTCCACCTGCATTACCAGACCCGCCCTTAAGGCAGGCTGAGCCAGCCAAAACAGAAAAAAGAAATTTATCGCTCAGAATAAAAAGCTGAGCTCTCACCTTACTCTTTTATTCCTTCATATTCTACTTCCTTCTCCATGGCACATATTTGAGTCATGAAGTCTACTTTGATTTTTCAACCTCTACCCTTTTGTTTGCTTGTTTTTTGTTTGTTTTGTTTTTGTTTTTTAATTTTTAAATTTGAGACAGTGTTTCATAAGGCTAGCAAATGACCTGGGTGTGGCCCGTATTTGGGGCTGTCCTGCCTTAGCTTCCCAGAGTTGTGGGACTAAAGGTACAATGCTAGCTGGGTGTGGCGGCACGCCTGTCATCCCAGCACTTGGAAGGTAGAGGCAGAGGATCATTGAAGTTCGAGAGCAGCCTGGGCTACAAAGTGAGCTCAAGGCCAGCCCGGACTGAGTAGGGAGACCCTGTCTCAAAAAGACAAAAAAAAAAAAAAGAAGATGTATAAGGCCATGCCTACTTTTCCTCCAAATTTTGAAACAACTTACATAAATAAAACTTTGATGAAAACAAAACAATAGTAAATAAGAACAATAAAGTTAACAGATAAATTACTACATTAAAAAGTAAACATGCTCTCTGAGAGTTAGGTCTAAAAAACGCAGCAGTTAATGCAGAGATGAATATGTCTGTATTGACTTTTTTTCTTTTTTTTTTCTGGCGGGCCTGGGGATTGAACTCAGAGCCTTGCGCTTGCCAAGCAACACTTATTCTACTGAGCCATCTCCCCGGCCCCCTGACTTTCTTACAGTGATAATTTGTAGTAATTTACCTTCTGATTTGCATGGTTGGTTTTTTTTTTTTTTAAAGGAAAGAAGCTGAACTGGAGAAGAATCATACTGCTCACATTCAGGCTACCCTGACTTTGCAAGAAAAGTATAATAGTACTGTGCAACACCTCGGAGATGTCACTGCTGCATTTGAAAGGTATTTATCTCGGAAGCATCCACCCTAAATCAACTCAAGCCAGGAAAAGTATTTCTCCTACAGAAATGTGTGAGCAAAGCGATTATGGGAAGGACGACTGGTATTACTTTATTTCCTTTTTGGTGCCAGTGATTGAACTCAGGACCTTGTGCTTGCCAGGCAGGCACTTAGGCCGCTGAGCTATCTCCCCAGCCTTACTTCGACTTCTACAGTGGGGGCCAGAGAGATAGCTCAGAGGCGTAAGCACCTACCCACCAGGCAAGCACAAGGAGCCAAGTTCGATCCCCAGCCCCACGTGCCATGCCAGGGCGCAGTCTAGGCCTGGACATTCCCAGGCACGCCTTGTTGGCCCCGGATGCAGGCGCCCTCCGGGCAGCCCTAGAACTGGGCGTGGGGGTGCACTCCTGTAACCCCAGCACCCAGGAGGCTGAGCCAGAAGGATCTCTGCAAGTTCGAGACCAGCCTTTGGGCGACAGAAGTGAGCACAAGGCCAGCCCAGACTGCACAGTGAGACCCTGTCTCCAAAAATAATAATAATAATAACAATAATAAATTCTATAATGAAGGCTGGTGATCCAGCTCAGCAGCACAGCACCTATCTGACAAGCCTGAGTTCAATTCCCAGTACAAACAAATTCCATAAGTAACAGCTGTAAATGGGCATTTAGTAGAACCTGGCAGTTTTACCTATTTATATAGTCATTTCCATTTCCTGCTTCCGATTCAAATTGTACACATTTGTAGACCTGGCAGGTCCCCTCCCCCCCCCAACCAGGGATTGAACTCAGGACCTTGTGCTTGCCAGGGAAGTACTTATTCTACTGAGCCATCTCCCCAGCCCTTGGCAGTTCTTTCCTGATGTCATCATTTTGCTTAAAGAATTGAAAAGCTAGGGCTGGTAGGATGGCTCAGTGGTTTGAAGCACCTACTTAGAACAAGCTTAGCAAAGCCCAGGGACCGCGGTTCAATCCCCCAGCACCACATGCCAGCCAGCCCCGCCCCCTGGTGGGCTGAGCTGGCCACACACATAAATAATTAAATTAAAAAAAAAAAAAAAAAGAATTGAAAAGCTTTTATCTCACCACCAAACTTATAAACTCCCACATTTATATTCATTCTACCAATTAGTTTCTTTGTCCTTTAACATTCATTGACTATTTCTGTGATGTATTCTTTATCTCCTCTGATTTTCAAGGTTTCTACTCAAATTTTTCCAATTAGTCTGAGTACATGTTACTGTGCAGTCTCTCTTTTTTTTTTTTTTGGTGGAACCAGGGATTGAACTCAGGTCCTTGCACTTGTCAGGCAAGCACTTATTCTACTGAGCTATCTTCCTGGCCCCTGTGCAGTCATTTTTAAAATGCATAGTAAAATCTTTTCCTGGGGCTGGTGAGATGGCTCAGTGGTCTAAAGCACCTACTTTGAACAAGCTTAGCAAAGCACAGGGACCGCGGTTCAATCCCCAGCACCACATGCCAGCCAGCCCCGCCCCCTGGTGGGCTGAGCTGGCCACACACACACATACACACACAAATAAATAAAATTTAAAAAATAAATAAATAAATAAAAATTAAAAAAAATAAAATCTTTTCCTTTCACCACCTTCTGCGGCTGTCTAGATTATTCATTCCTAAAATTATTACTAAAGAAAAATTTGATTCTTCATCTACTTGCTCAACTCCTGTCCTATCTATTTGTTGTTTTCTCTCTTTCTCTTTTTTTTTTTTTTAAAGAGATTTAATTGCAAAATATAAAATATTAGGGCCGGGGGGATGGCTTAGTGGAATAAGCACTTCCCTGGCAAGCGCAAGGGCCTGAGTTCAATCCCCAGTTCGGAAAATAAAATAAAATATTTCTGCATGTAACACTGAATATTATTAGGGTTAATATTTTTTATTTAAGATCATTTGAGGGGAACCAAGGAGATGGCTCAGTAGAATAAGCACTTCCCTGGCAAGTGCAAGGGACTGAGTTCAATCCCCGGTTCTGCAAAAAAAGAAAAGATCATTTGAGGAAGAAGGTTTTTAGTATAGTCAGTAGATACAATATTATGTACAATTCTGTATATAAATTTTAAAGCATAAACATAAAATCAACACACAGGAACTCATAGAATACAATTAGTCAAGAAAAAAAAAAGAATACAATTAGTCAAAAATTCAACAATTTGATACCTGTGTCTGAATTCTCAGTACCGTCCCTGAACAACATTATTTTGAAGCCTTCAATTATTGTTTTCTCACATTGTTCCTGGATAAGTACTACATTATTTAATTTCTCTTCTTTCTGAGTGTCACCAGAAAATGTCATCATACTATTTTCTGGGACTTGCCTTTTCACTCTACATTTTTGTAGACTCAAATCGCACTGTTACCAAACTATTGTTTGCTCATGGTCGCTATTATGAAGATTTCATTGTATGAATGTACCACAATTTATGTATCACTTGTTTGGGTTTTGCGGTTCTTTCTCTCACTAGTTCACCCCTCACCAAAGCATAAGATCTTTTAAGTTTAACAGTGTAGTAAGTGTAAAAAGATTTTATGTTATGACTAATTGACCAGTTTATGGATTGTGACTACCTTCTCTTGTGGTGTGGCTTGTCTTTTTATTTTCTTTATGGTTTCTTTTATGGGTATAAATTATTTTAATGTGGTTAAATTTATATAGTGTATCTTTTTCTCATATAAGCACTAGTTTTTTATCCTAAGAGCATAAAGATATTCACCTGTTTTTCTTCTGAAACTTTCGCTGTTCATTTTTTCCATCTGAAACTGATTTATGTAAACAGAGTGATTAAATCTGTTTCTGGTTTTCCCTGTGGATAACCAGTTCCTGACACCTGTTCATAGAATAGTACGCTAGTACTCTGTTCCCCCTGATAATATTATTTTGGCGGAAAGGTAATTTCATTATATTTCACTTACAATGAATGCCTCAACAGAAACAGAAATTATATGTACATATATACTCAGTGCTAATCTCTGTCCTCTAAAGGGATTTTCATTTTCACTGGTTTGAAAAATAGAATAGTGCTTCCACATATTTTTTTCCATTGTATAATTTCACTGTCATTATGCTAACAGCATCAAATTTTCCTCTGTAAAGCATACCTTTCTTTTTAGCCTACTTTCTCAGTATCTGCAAGTAGCTGTCTCATTGTAACCTAACACTAGCCTGTCCAAAGTAACTCATTGTTTTTTGATCATTTTTATCAAAGTCAGTGACGTCTTTACCTTCCCACCTTCTCATTCTAGAAATTTAGACTGGCCCTTGATCATTTTTTCTCCTCCGTGCAACATTTTCCTGTTCTGCCTGCAAAAGAGCTCTCGCATCCTTCTGTCTATTGCCACCGCTTTAGTTGAGTCCTTTCTTGTGGCCTACAGGGCTGACATTATCTTCCTATTGATCTTCTTCCTGTCTGCTCCACTTCCACAGTCCTTCCCTCTGTCTCTGGAGTAGTCCCATTACCTCAGATACTTTGCTCAGTTCTCCTTTATTCTGTGGCGATCGTCCCCTGCTCTGATGATCTGCCCTGTGCCTCTGGCTTCTCTTGCCTTTGTCTCATTAGGCTGTAGTCTCACCTCTTAATGGACTTCATTTTGACTGCCCCTGAGTGCCTGTCATTTTTGTCCTCTGAATTCCCTTCTGCTAACTGCCTGGCTAACTTTACCCATCACCACTCAGGTTAAGGATCATTTTCTCCAAAAGGCCTTTTTCCAATCACCACCCAGCACACAGATTCCTCTATTCCAGTGACGACAAACCTTTTAGAGACAAGTGCCCACACTGCAGCCCAAATCCCACTTACTTATCACACAGTGTTGCCAGCACTGCAATTAAAACTGAATGTTGATTTTAGAAGAAAAACTACTCACATATTAACATCTTTTGTCTGAAAAGAAAAACAACACTGGCGCCATGGGTGCAAAACCACTACTATTCTGTCATCTTTATAACACTTATTACAAATTTAATTGTATGTTTATTCAACCAGTTTTATGAAGAGTGACAGAAGCATTTTCCCATCTTCCCTTTGCAACCATAACTTATATGATGGTAGATCCAGAGATTGTGTATTGTGGATTTGTTTTGTCATGAAGTAGTACTCATGTATGGAAGTTGATTTTTCTTCAGCTCTGTGTGTGTACTTTCACATAATAGTCAGTTGCTTTTTTCTCTTTGTTTCTGTAGTGCTGGGAATCGATTTTTTTTTTTGAATGTACGAAAGTGCTACGTTATTAGTAGTTACCTCAAAACACTGAATTCTTACCTGTATATGCATGAATATGTTTTACCAAAGTGTATAAATGTAAACTGGTCAGCTCTGTATTTGTCTTTTATATGACAAAGACTTTTTTTTTTTGAATAAGCTATAAAGCATTAACGATTAGTGAGATCAGCGATCTTAAGATGGAGAATGCATCACTACAGGAAAAAATGGCCAATGCTGAAAAAAGCACAGAGGATGTTCAGCATAAAATGCTGAAAACCGAGAGTGCAAATCAAGAGTGTGAGAGGTAGGTGGAACTGATAAAGTCAGCCCGCGTCTGCAGCCTTGGCAACATCCAGGCACAGCATGATGCTGGTGGAAGCCAACTCGTAAG
>NW_004524661.1:11289388-11290714 GCF_000260255.1 Octodon degus | reverse complement strand
GAGATAGCTCAGTAGAATAAGCGCAAAAGGTCTGAGTTTAATCCCCAGTTCCCCCAAAAAAATAAATTTTTAAAAAATGTTTTGGAGCCAAGGAGATAGCTCAGTGGAATAAGCGCTTCCCTGCCAAGCGCAAGGGCCCGAGTTCAATCCCCGGTTCCGCAAAAAAAAAAAATGTTTTGGCTCTACTGAGATATGGTGAGCAAATACAATATGCATAAATTTTTATTACAGCCTTTGTAGATCAAAAAAGCCTTGTAATAAAGAGCTAAAAGCTGACATTTCAGATGACTCTAACAGGAACTTTTGAGAATTCATTTCTTTTTTTTTTTTTTTTTTGGCGGAACCAGGGATTGAACTCAGGCCCATTGGCTTGCCAGGGAAGTGCTTATTCTACTGAGCTATCTCCCCAGCCCCGAGAATTGATTTCTTAAAAGATGGCATGCATCTTGTTATAATAGGTTTTAGTATTACTGAGAGAATCTGTGGAGGGCCTTGAAAATAAGGAAATACTCTGATTTTGTTTGGTTTTAAATTTTTCTTTAGGATTTTTTTTTAATGCTTTCTAAGAAAGTAGTAAGATTTGATAGTTTTTTTTTTTAACCTCATAAAAACAAACATCTTTTCCAGCAACAACTGGATGCCTTTGAAGCAGAGAAACTGTCCTTGTTGAATGAACATGGTGCAACTCAGGAACAGCTAAATAAAATAAGAGATTCGTATGCAGAATTACTGGGTCATCAGAATCTAAAGCAAAAAATCAAGCATGTTGTAAAATTGAAGGATGAAAACAGCCAACTCAAATCGGTTAGTAAAGTAACATTTGAGATTTTTTTAGGTACTATGGGAAAGGGCTTATTATTCTGTGTATTCATAATAGTTAATTGTGTTAAGTCTTCAGTATCAAAAAATAATTTAAAAGGAAAATTCATCTACGATTAAAGGTTTTATGTTAGGGCTGGGGAGATAGCTCAGTGATCTAAGCACTTGCCTGGCAAATGCAGCGACCCAAGTTCGATCCCTGGTACCACATGCAGTGCCAGCCCTGTGCTGTTGCTAGCCACCGAAGCTGGGTATGGTGGCTCACACCTGCAATCCCAGCACTAGGGAGGCTGAGCTTTGTAGCAAGACCCTGTGCCAAATGAAAGAATGACTTTAATTTTTTTTTTTTTAAAGAGGTTTTTGGGCCGGGGAGATGGCTCAGTAGAATAAGCGCTTGCCTGGCAAGCACAAGGGCCTGAGTTCAATCCCCAGTTCCACCCCAAAAAAGAAAAAAAAAAAAAAAACAAAGGTTTTATTTTCGTGCTGACTAAAGGAATATTCATTGTT
>NW_004524661.1:11287048-11288499 GCF_000260255.1 Octodon degus | reverse complement strand
GCCCCTTGCGCTTGCCAGGGAAGCGCTTATTCTACTGAGCCATCTCCCCAGCCCCTTGTTTTTTTAATTTTAAAGAGAGTAAAAAAATAATAAAAACTATAATAATTTTAAAACATGATGGTAGGAAATTAATGATGATGATTATATTGCATATTGTTAGCTTCAAAGTGGTTAGCAGATTACAAGATATAGGCATGCAAAATGGCTAACTGTTCCTTGTAGTGAACTAATAGAAATTAGTAGTACAGTTATCTTAGCTGTCTTGTATGCATACATGTTTTTTTTCCCTTCCTCTTCTCTTTTCCCCACCCCAGTTATTCTCTGCCTTTGAGCAGTTCCCCCGCTTTCACTATTTATCATCTTCTTACTGCCTCATTATACCCCCCTTCTAAATAACCACAAATCTGCTTTCTACCTTCATAAATGTCCCTATTTTAAATATTTCACGTTGTAGAATCAAATAATGCGTAGTATTTTGACTGCCTTCCACTTAGAAAAATGTCTTCAAGGCTCATCCATGTTGTAACATGTAAGAGTACTTCTTTCCTTTTTTTATGGCCTAATAATTCTTTGTGTAAGTTAATGTTTTGCTCATCTATTCAACTTATGGCTGTTACGAAAAATGTCACTACACACATTTGTGTACAAGTTTTACAGAGTCATATCTATTTTTCTGGGATACATAGGGGTGAAATTCCATTTTTGGGGTGAAATTCTTGAATCATGTTTTTTTTTTTTTTTTAAATGATTTTCCAAAGTGATTATGCTATTCTATGTTTTATCCAAAGTACATAAGAATTCAGTTTTCCCATATCTCACTAACATCTGGTATTCCCTTCTTTTCTTTTTTTTTTTTTTTTTTTTGGTGGAACCAGGGATTGAACTCAGACCCTTGCACTTGACAGGGAAGTGCTTATTCTACTGAGCCATCTCCCCAGCCCTAACCCTTATTTTCTGATATTAGCCATTCTAGTGGGTGTAAAATGGTTTTTATTGTGTGACTTTGGCATGCGTTTCCCCAGTAGCTAATGATATTGATCGTGTCTTTATGTAGTTAATGGCCTTTTTTATATTTCTGTGTGAGAAAGATTATTTAGATTCTATGTCAAACTTTTTGAGTATGTGTGTGGTCTTTTTGAGACAGGGTCTCACTGTGCAACTCAGGCTGGCCTTGAGCTCACTTTTTAGCCCAGGCTGGTTCCAGCTTGAAAAGATCTTCCTGCCTTATCCTCCAGGGTGCTGGGATTACAAGTGTGCACCACCACACCCAGCTCTTTGTCAAAAAGTTAACTGTCTTATGACGTATTATTTGTAATTATTTTCTCCCGGTCTGTCGTCTTTTCATTTTTTGATGATGTCTTCTGAAGTACAAAATTTTGATGCTGTGTGATGTTTTGCATTTTCTCATTACTTATTCTCTGGTATCAATTATGTGCCAAATCCAATGTTAT
>NW_004524661.1:11285168-11286648 GCF_000260255.1 Octodon degus | reverse complement strand
TTGACTTTTCTTCCTAAGATTATTTTCTCAATACTGAAGTCAAGCGCTTATCCTACTGAGCCATCTCCCCGGCCCCTGTGGTGGTGGTGGTGGTTTGGTTTGTTTTTTTTTAATTCTGGGAATCAAACTCGAGACCTTGCACTTGCCAAGCAGGTACTTGTGCCACTGAGCTGCATCCCCGGCCCTGCCCTTACAATTCTATGTGTTTTAGAATCAGCTTTTCAGTTTCTACAAAGAATCTGTGGATGTGAGGCCCACAGATACTGAACCTCAGGAGACAAAGGGTTGGTTATGAGATTTTGTACTTCATGTTAAATTTATTCCTATTTTATTCTTGTTCATCCTGCTGTAAATAAAGTTTCTCAACTTGATTTTTGGATTATTCATTCTGGGCCATGGTTATAGCTCAATGGTGTAGTGCCTGCCTGGCAAGTGCAAGGTCATGAATTGGATTCCAGGTTCAAAAAAAGAGAACTTAGGGATTATTTATTCCAAATATGTGAAAGTATGATTTAAATGTCATATATTGATCTTGCATTTTACCACCTGTCTGACTACTATTTCTAAGTAAGTAATATTTTTTTGTATTTTAGGGAAGGGTCTACAAGGTGTTCAGGGTCTCACTACTAGATTGCACTCATAGTGTTCCCCTGTTTACAGCCTCCTAAGAGCTGGGATTACAGGTGTGCGCCACTGTGCCCAGTCCCGATTGCTGTCTCATGGCACCCCGGGGCGGGGCCGGCACAGCAGGCCTGGGGATCAAACCCTGGTCCCTGTGCCTGCTTGCAGGCGCTTTAATCAGTTGAGCTATTTGGCCGGCCCTAAATAGGTAACTTAGTGGGTTCTGTAGAGAAGATGATATCATGTACAGACAAAGACAGTTTTACTTATTTTTTTTTTTTTAATTTTACTTGCCTTATAGCTGTGACTTGAGCCTGAAGTGCCATGTTGCACAGAAATTATAAGAATGACCACTTTATCCTTGTCTGTGGTGAAAGATATCAGTCTTCACGCCAGATGTGTAATGTTTCTGGTCATGCTGTAGATACAGTGTGTTCTTGGGTGTGGGTTAGGTATGAATGGATGCTCTTCAAGGTGAGCAGATGCACGCTGCTTTTCCACTTTTCAGGGTTTGGTTTTGGCTTGGATTGGTTTTTTGTTTGGTTGTTTTTGGTTTTGCTTTGATGCTGGGGATTGAACTCAGGACCTTACACTTGCCAGACAGGCACTTATGCCCCTGAGCTATCTCCTAGGCCCTGCAGGGTCTTCCTATCATGAGGAGGCATTTCAGTTTTTCAGGTACTTCTGTTTTATTGAAACAAAATTAAAATGGGTACTATAAACCAACAGGGCCAACTGAGTCTCAGAAATATTAATTTCATTTAAGTTGTAAAACTTAACTTTTTTTTTAAATTTATTTATTTATTTATTTGAGAGAGAGAGAGAGAGAGAGAGAGAGAGAGAGAGAGAGAGAGAGAGA
>NW_004524661.1:11282221-11283353 GCF_000260255.1 Octodon degus | reverse complement strand
CTAACTTTGCAGACAGGAATTGGTGAGGGTCACAGGAATTTTATCTAGCAAACAGCAAGAAACAGCCACTAGTTACTAAACAACTTAGAACAGTGCTAAGTATACATTGTACACAACAGAAAACGCAAGATTTACATTTATAGCCTAAAATGTGAGTTAACCCATTACAGTTATCACCAAGTTTAGGGTCAACTTCGGGGGTGGGGGGAATAAGATGTGTACATCTGAGAAAAAATGTTTAAATGAGTCAAGAAATTATTTTTCCTTTTTATTATATGGAATGACTCGTGAATAACTGTCATTGAGGGTATGGTAGAATTCAGTATCTTCACCTAAGATAGGTTTGATCATTTTTTTTTTTTTTCCTTTCTTGGGTCACTTTTGGTATCTTTCTAAAAAATTGTCAGTTTTGACTACGTTATCTAATTTGTTGGCATATTGTTCAAAAAATTTTTATAATCTTAAGTTCAATTATAATACCACCCTTTCATTCTGATTCTATACACTGAGTTTCTCAAAGATCTGATTACTCTCACAGGCTATTTTTGTGCCTGCTTTTTTCCCTTATATTTATTATAATTTAGATAATAGAACAGCACCTTGGTTCACAGACTTAATTCACTCTTGAATTCTAGAAAAGATGGTAACATTCTCGTGCAGGAAAGATGGCTATAGTCATGTTTGTCACCCAATTCAGAGTTCACAACTTTTTTTTTTTTTTTTTTTTTTACCAAATGCTTTTGTTTGCAAAGTAAATTGTTCACAAACAAAAGGGTTCATGCACCTGAGGTACCACTGTATGTTGTAGCACTTCTGAATACTTCTTACATTTCTGGGCTGGTTGTTAATTGCTTGTCTATTTGCTTAGTATTAGCTTGGTTATCTGTGAGATTGTGTGTGTGTGTGTGTGTGTGTGTCACCAGGGATCAAAGCTAGGACCTTGCACTTGCCAGGCAGGCACTTATGCCACTGAGCCATCACTCAAGCCATCTTTCCTATAAAATTTGTATGGATTTTCTTGAAAAATGTTTCTTCATTTACCATTTTTTCTTAATTTTTTAAATTAACTAATTTATTTGGTACAGGGTCTCGCTAGACAGCTCAGACTCATAGTGATCCTCCTGTCTCAGCC
>NW_004524661.1:11277917-11281146 GCF_000260255.1 Octodon degus | reverse complement strand
AGAAGTGATAAAATTTAAAACACTTTATCTCCTTTCACTTAGTTATTCAGTAATTTAGTCTTTTTTATGGGGAGAAAAGTATGTATTTAGCTGGACTCAGGTTAGATGATCTCAATTTTGTTGGCAACATCCAGCGCATCATAATTGGGAGCCAGTTGAGCATGTGCCTTCTTCTCCCCATCAGGCCTGACTAGGGTATTGATCTTGGCAACATTAATGTCATACAGCTTCTTTGCAGCTTGTTTGATTTGGTACTTATTGGCTTTGACATCCACAATGAACACAAGTGTGTTGTTGTCCTCAGTCTTTTTCATGGCTGATTCTGTGGTGGGGAGAACTTGATGATGGCATAGTGGTCAAGCTTGTTCCTCCTGGGTGCACTCTTCGGAGGGTATTTGGGTGGCCTCCAAAGCAGCAGTGTCTTGGGACAGCAGAAGGTGTTCTTTTTGTGGCCGTGGATGCCTTTCAGCACAGCCTTCATGGCCTTCAAAGCTTCTGTTTTGGCTTCAGTTTTGGGAGGAGAGGGGTCTTTCTTCTTCGCCTTCAGCACCATCTTGGTAAAAATTTAGTCTTGAAGTGTGTGTAAGTAATAGTCATTTTTGCAATTAGGTATAACAAAACAACTTTAGAATTTATCTCCAGCATTGCTAACATATTTCATCAAGGTGATCTTAATAATTGGGTTTGTTTTTTTTTTTAATGTATTTGGTACAGGGTCTAAATACACAGCTCAAACTCATAGTGATCTTCCTGTTTTCAGCCCTCTCCCACCCCCCCACACCCAGCACTGGAATTACAGGTGAGAGCACCACGCCCAGACTCGTTGGCCAGCTCAGTGCACTCGGAGCTGGGGCTGGCGCAACATGTGGCACCTGGGATCGAACCCCAATCCCTGCACTTGCCTGAGCAGGCACTTAGTCCACTGAGCTATCTCACTAGCTCTAATAATTGTTTGTTATTCGTATTTTTCTCAACTAGGAAGTGTCAAAACTCCGATCTCAGCTTGCTAAAAAGAAACACAATGAGATAAAACTTCAGGAGGAACTGAATAAAGTCCTGGGTGTCAAGCGCTTTGACCCTTCAAAGGCTTTTCAACACGAATGTAAAGAGAATGTTGCCCTCCAAACCCCACTGAAGGAAGGCAAAAAGGGAATACATGTGTAGACCTGTTATCCTCTGGATTTGCCTTCATGACCGCGGCTTCCTTCTGATGGACCATGAAAATTTGATGTTGCCGTCTGGTATGAAAGAAAGTTTTCATGAAATTGATGTATACAGTGCCTTTCTAGCTTTCATATTCTTCTACAGATCAGATCCTTTCTGTCCTTCAGGCCCCACTCAGATTACGTCCTCCTCTTACCTTGTGTGACTTTGTTTCTCCTACCTTCACCTTGCACCATAAAGTATTACCTGTATAAAACTTTTATATTTTAACGTAAATGTCTTGTAGGTCCTTAATTATTTTCTAATTTGAAATTTTAGAGAAGTAAATTTTCTCTTTTTTGACTGAGCCTCTGTATCTCCTAGTAAATCCAAATTGATTGAAATAGTAAATAAAGGCATAAAAGTAAAATAATGCTGCAGAATGTAAGCCTTGCTTCATCTGCCTTCAAGAAGGCCTGGAGGGGGGCCTGCCCCTTAGCTTAGTTCTTTAAGTGGCTGCTTCAACAAAGCAGTCAGGCTCAGGTTGCTGTGGTTTGATCCCCCACAACTCAAGCCAGCCAAACCTGCCCTGCAGGCATTCGGACCAAAAAAAGAAAAGAGAAGGCCTGGAGGTGGTAAAGGAGGAGCAAGCCCACTCAACCCGCCTCCAGCTTTCTTGGCCGGTGGTGCACAGGGAGGAGACAGCAGCCTCAGGGAGCCACCTGAATGGCAACAGGGAAGGGGGAGCTGCCTGTACAGCTGAGAAAGAAGCGATGGACAAAGGGTGAAGGAGCTGTTGCAGGGCAGCAGGAGCCTGGTAAAGAAGCAGGAGCCCCTGTGGATGAGGTCAGAACAGTTCGAAATTCTGCATTGGAAGAGAACGATGACAGTGATGGAAAGAAAAGGAGGAGGACCGGAAGTTCAGACAGCTCCTCCCTGGGTTCCCCAAAGGCTGGGAAGGAATGGGAGGATCCTCCTCCCACACCTGCAAGCACGTGCTGGGAGAACTACAAGGGAAGAAAAGAAAGCATCGGATTGGGCTACTGAAGAGATCAGGGATGATTTTTCAGAAGCTGTGAAAGCACATTGTCAAGTTAGAGAATTTGTGATAAGCTGGATCCAGCCTGGGATGCTGATGGTAGTGCAGATGACGGCAGTGCAGGTGATGGTAGTGTGGGTGATGGTGATAGAAATCTGTGAGCTGTGCATGCGCGCAAGTGAAATAAGCCAGGCACACGAGTAAACATCGTCGTGTCTCCTTGGTGTGAGAAGCTGAAGGAATAAGTAAGGTCCAAGGTGTCCGATACATATTGGGAAATGGGAAGAAACTTCAGAAGGAAAGAGAAACTGGATTAGGAGAGTAGAGAAAGAGGAAAGCTTAAAGCAAAAGGAAGAACTAATTGTGTGTGTGAGAGAGAGAGTGAGAGATAGTTATGTTACTAATTTCTTTTAGTTAATTGATCAGGTTTGTGCAGGGCCGGAGAGTTAGCTCAGTAGACTAAGCACCTGCCTGGCAAGCACAGGGTCCTGAGTTCAGTCCCCGGTACCACAAAAAAAAAAAAAATAGGGGCCAGCAAGATAGCTCAGTAGAATAAGCGCTTGCCTGGCAAGTATAAGTTCCTGAGTTCAATCCCTGGTTCTGCCCAAAAAAAAAAAGGTTTGTGCTAATATTGGTTGGATAATTAAATACTGATACCTTGTACTCTGAATAGCTAATTTAAAGATATAGTATGCAATGTTGTTAACCATTGTTATCCTCTTATTTTGAAATTTTAGTTTTTGGGAATTTTTTTAATAGATTGCAAATTGAGAATAAATTATTTACAAACATAAATGAATATAACAATAAAAACTGTCCAAAATAAAAATGAAAAAATTTACAGATCAGTCATAATAGTTCACTGTGTCAAAGCCAAGAAACTTATATTCATATAATTAGAATTCTCAAAGTAGAAAGGAGTAGCCAATAAATATTTATTTTTTTTTATTTTTATTTATTTGAGAGAGAGAGAGAGAGTGTGTGGTGTGTGTGTGGCCAGCTCAGCCCACCAGGGGGCGGGGCTGGCTGGCATGTGGTGCTGGGGGA
>NW_004524661.1:11271408-11272462 GCF_000260255.1 Octodon degus | reverse complement strand
AACCCTCACCAATTCCTGTTAACAAAGTTAGCTTACAGAGCTGACTTCAAAAGGAAATTAGATGGGCTTTAACTTCTTGTAACCTCTGGCTATGCAAGGCTGCCTGCAGGTACTCAGGTGCAAGATAACCAGAAACTAAAAGAAAGCCCCAGGAAATGTAGTCTGAGTAGTGGTCACAACGACCCTGAAAGCATTATCGAGTGTCAGAAAATGAATTTGTTTACCAAATGGAATGTGGTTCCAGGTTTTAACCTCCCCCCCTGCTTCCTGGGCTAGCCACCTTTTGGTTTTCTGTTTGAGAGCAGACCTTGCAAACCTCTCTAGAGATAACAAGCTGGAGATTATACTCTGTTTAGTACCCCTGTTTGGTGGACACAGATAGGCACCAGACAGAGAGATGGATGACCAAAACCTGTGGACTCATTCTTTCCCCCAAAATGCCTTTGTTCTGTTTAGCAGTTTGGTTGATTGTAGTTTTATTTTGTTTTGCTTTTTGTCTTTTTGAGACATGGTCTCACTGTGCACTTCAGGTTGGCCTTGAATTTATTTTGTAGCCCAGGCTGGATTCGAACTCATAGCAGTGATCCTCCTGCCTCAGCCTCTCCCCAGTGCTGGGATTACAGATATGTGCCACCTGCACCCAGCCAGCTTTTCAATTTTACTTATTTGTATACCTGGGGACTTGAAACAGTACCTCATATGTGCTAGGTGAGCTTTCTGTCACAGAGCTACAGCCCCAGACCTGATAGTGCTAATTTGGAAGATCTATATTTAAATACGAACACTAAAAAAATCTTCATAATAGACCTATAGCCAGTTGTGGAGGCACACCCCTGTAATCCCAGCACTGGGGAGCCTAAGGCAGAAGGAGCTTTGTGAGTTCGATACCAGCCTGGGCTACAATGTGAGCTTTCCTGAACTCCTCAAAAAGACAAAAACAAAACGAGCAACCTCCCCCCCCACCCAAATCCATAATTTATAGACCCTCTAAATGCCTCATAAAGGTTGAATGAGCTGTATATTCTAAATGAGAATGCCTAGTGATTTTTTTTTT
>NW_004524661.1:11265323-11271308 GCF_000260255.1 Octodon degus | reverse complement strand
TTTTATTTTTTTGGCGGAACCGGGGATTGAACTCAGGCCCTTGCGCTTGCCAGGGAAGCGCTTATTCCACTGAGCCATCTCCCCGGCCCTGTCCAAAACTTATTGTAAAGAAAAAAATCATTAAAGCATATACATAAAAATATAAGCTATGGAAGAACAAAATTAAATAGCATCTTATTCCACATTAGAAAGGAAAAAAAAAAAGGACCAAGTGTGTAAGAAACTAGATTAATTAAAGGACGAAAGAAAAGAGCGATTTTTTGTTTGTTTGTTTTCTTTAAAGCAAAAGACATCTGTGAGAAATTGGAAGACTGTTCATGCTTAAACACAGCCTAGCCTATCCCATTGGGTGTTCTCTCATAACTGTTGCCCACTGTCTTAGTGCAGTTGACACAGCAGTGGTACAATGCACTGACACCTGTGAGTTTGACCCAACACATAGAAATGGTAGGGTAGATGACTGTTCTTGTACTGTCACTTTTAATCTCAAATATGATAAGTTGTTAAAAGGTGAAAACGATGTGACCAATATGGGAATATAGTGTGCTGGTACAGAGGTTTCACTCTGGTGTTGGTGAGGCCATCCAAGAAGTTGTTAAGTCATGTGAAGTAGAAATAAGTGAGGAGACATCGGTGAGGCAATCCATAGTCTGCATGGGTTTGATTTGGGCTGCACACAATACACGTGGGGAAGACTGCAAGTCATGAAGGGGGCAGCAGAAATGGAGGAAGGAGAAGTGCTGTCATTGAAACCCTTGGTAGCACAGGAAGAGGTGTTCGTGGTGATGTGAAGTGTTCACCTTACATGAAATACTGCGATGGTGGACGTGTGTCGATTAGGGCTCCAGGAACACAACACTACTTAAATATCATCAGTGAAAACATTGACACTCTTGCCTTCTGCCACAGATGGTTAGATTGCCTGGGGAAAAGTATCTGATGTGGGCATTGTAAATCCATATCCATAATACGTGACATCAAAGGATCACACACAGTGCAGCTTGAACACACTGTACTGCTGTGTTCAGCTTGTAAAGTTGTCAGCAGAGGGGATGCCTGTTAAAGCTCAGACCAAAGCCACCTCAGCACCTTTATTTTCTAAGCTTTGTTGGAAGACACTGTACCAGAATCAACTTGCAACATGCTGCGAACACGCTCCAGTAAAGGTGGACCTGTGTTATACTTTTGTCCACATTTAAAAGAATTTGATTTTGATCAAAGGCAAACCAATTAAGGAAAGAGCTTTCAGGACTTTCAAATATTCACTGTGTCATGTCTGTGTCCACCACCACCCTATGTAAGAAATGCTATTAAGTTCATATTAGGTAAGAATGACATGTTTTGTTTGGAACACATAAGTCATATTTTTTTGTGTTTATATTGCAGTATTCTCATTTAAATACTTAAATTGGCTGACTGTGTCTTTTGCACCTGTGCCCTCTGGTGTTGCCTTTTAATTTCCTGAAATCCTTTCTAAAAACTAAAGACATTTTCAAATGTAAAAAAGAAAATACTGTTGATGGTATGTTTATAAGGATATTTTACAATGTATTTAACCCCCGTCCTTAGACATATGAAGTAAAAGTTCAACATTCTCAACCAAAATGTCTTTTGATTTTTTTTTTTTTTTTTTTTTTTTTTTTTTGCAGAACCGGGGATTGAACTCAGATCCTTGTGTTTGCCAGTCAAGCGCTTATCCTACTGAGCCATCTCCCCAGCCCCCTGTCTTTTGATATTTTATTTTCCATTGCTAAATACCTGTTTAGTACCTTTATCTCACTCTGAACGTTTTAACTCTTTCACCTGCAGTACATACCATCATATCAGCATTTCTGTAACAGTTACTATGAAATGATCCCCCTGTTCTGTAGCCTTAGTTCAAGGTTATAGAGGACTTCTCTAAACTGTAAAAGACTTAAAACACTACAGTCTGCACGTCCTTCTACCACTGCTTCTGCCTGGGAGAGAGCAACCATGGCCTGATGAGCCTCTAAAACCGTGAGCCCAGTCTCTTCCTGTTGATGTCACACATGTCGGGTGTTTTGTCCCAGTGTCACAGTATACAACCACAGCCACATCAAGGATGAAGATTACTCCGAGACAAGATTTAATTCAATCACCAAGAACTCTGAAGGGCTGCTGTTGGGCATAAGAGCCTCAGGAAAACAGCAACCCTCTGCAGAGCTGAGACCTCTGTGGTTATTTATGTGTATTTCAAGGACATGAGAACAGAGATACAGAAGAAAAGCATTCCGCAACACATTGAACAGAGGCTTTGTAGGAGCCAGGGCTAGAATGGGATGGTTTGTTATGTACCAACCTAGTTTAGACGATCTTATCAGTGCAGAGGGAACACATTGGCCAAGGTGAATATCTTTAACAGTAACTTGCTCTTAATTCTGCTGACCGTTGCCGTGTCTGTAGATTTTACTCTAAACACTAAGACTACATTCCAGGAGCATAGGAACGGTCATTCCTCCAAGCCCCTTTCTCAGTGCACTCAGGCTGGATTACTCCTTTGGCCAGCATCTCCCCACATCCCAGTAATAGAAAAGTGACCAATATAATATGTAACCAGACAGTTACATTCAAAATAACTTTTCAAAGAGCCAGCCAAATAGCTCAGCAGATTAAAGCACCTGCAAAAAATAAAAAAAAAAAATTTAAAAAGCACCTGCAAGCAGGAGGAGTTCCATTCCTGGGCCTGCTGTGCCGGCCGTGCCCCCAGGGCGTGCTGAGCTGGCAATTGACACGGCATGCTGGCATGTGTCTGTAATCCCAGCTTTTTGGAGGCTGTAAACAGGAGAATAGCTATGAGTCTGATCTAGGGGCTAGGGAGATGGCTCAGTAGAATAAGCGCTTCCCTGGCAAGCTCAAGGGCCTGAGTTCAATCCCCGATTCTGAAAAAAAAAAAGATCCTGAATACCCTGTAAACCCTGCCCTAAAATATATAAATAACTTTTCATAATTGTTTCATTAAATCTTAATGCTTGGTTGAGTTTTTCAGTGAATATTTGAATTCAGAGGAAATGTAGAAATTAGCGATATTTTCTAATAAGTTTAAATGGTTCAAAACTGTTGTTAGCCAAATTGAAGTAACATCGCAGTAGAGAGGCAAGGTACACTGCTCAAACTCCTCTGCCAACTTCTCAAACTCTGCTAACTGGGGGGATTTCTTTTCACTACTGTCATGCATGGATGCCCCCAAAGAGACCACAGTGCTACAGCTGAGCACTTTACATTAGTGGCTGTACACCAATACCAACATCAGGTAGAAGCATCTACTCTGAGCTCATGTCTTTTAGACATTGATGATAGGAAAGTTCCCATGAGATGACGCATGGGCTGGCAGAGGGGGCAGTGGAACTAAAACAGGGACTATGAGCTATTAGGCTACTCTGTGAATCTGATTTTTTTTTTTTTTTTTTTTTGTGGAACTGGGGATTGAACTCAGGACTTTGTGCTTGCCAGGCAAGTGCTTACTCTACTGAGCTATCTCTCCAGCCCTATTCTGTGTAACTTGTGCCCTTCATGGCCTGCTTTGCTCAGCCACATACATACCACTTCCACTTACTGGTGTGCTGTGCACATCCAACTTTCTGGCTTGTTCCATCAGACAGCACCCAGCTCATGGGCGACAGCTCGGGCCACGTGATAATTTGGTGAAGTGTAAAATGTGAAGTGTAAAATTTTTACAAAGCCAAAGAGTAAACCAAAGACATCATCTCAGCACAGGTTATCTGCCAAGGACAGCAGGATTTGGTTCACAATTGTAAGGACTCAGAGTCTAGGAACAGTGTCAAAATGCAGAACAATCCACTTTAAAGCAATCTACCTGTTGCAGAGCTTCCTTCTATTCTGGACCCCATTCAAAACTAGCAGGTTTTGAAGTCATTCAGTGTAGCCCACAATGACAGAACCAAATGAAGAATGCATCATGTCCACAATCCAAAGGGGATGCCAGGGAGATGGCTCAGTGGAATAAGCACTTCCCTGGCAAGCATAAGGGCCTGAGTTCAATTCCCTGGTTCTGCCAAAAAAAAAGAAAAGAAACAAAGGGGACTACTATGCATGGAATCTTGGCTGTGGAAGAGGAAAGGGATAGCCACCTACCCTTTACTTTAGAAGCATGCCCTTTGCAACCTGGCCCTTAGACATTATGCTGAGGTCATAGGCCCTTGGAACTTTTGTCAGATTTGTTTCGTACCGGGGCCAGGGAGATGGCTCAGTGGAATAAGCTCTTCCCTGGCAAGCGCAAGGACCTGAGTTCAATTCCCTGGTTCCGACAAAAAAAAAAAAAAAAAAGATTTGTTTCATACCCTCTCATATGCAAATGTCTTACCAGTGTGTCGCATGTCTAGAGTAATAGCTACTTCTCAATGAGTCCAGTCAGCATAATGCCATCAGTGTAATGGGCCATAGTAATGTCTTGCAGAAGAAAAAGATGATCAAGGTCACTGAGTCCTAAATTATGACAAAGAGGTTGAAACTTGATATACCCTCTGAGAAAGGACACTAACGTACTGCTGACCTTGCAAACTCCTGGTCCCCCTTACAAACACAGATGAGGAAAAACGCATTTTTCAGATGAATATTTGCAAACCAGCTATTGGGCTGAGTTAAGTTACTTAAGCAGTGAAACCACATCTGTAATTGGAGTTTCTGCCTAATAACTAGCCAAGATTCACCTATCTTCTGTATAGGTTTAGTAGGCGAGTTGAATGGGGATGTGGTGGGAATTACCACCCTTGCATTTGTCAAGTACTTTTTCAGGTTAGCAGTATGAGTTACAATACTCTTGCATGCTGGACAGCTGCAGTCAACTACAGCTCTTGGTCACCCACGCAATTGGAAGAGAAAAACAACTGATACCTTTTCAGTGTACTATGTTACCAGAAATATATATATAGATATAGTGTTCTCCTATGTTACATCTACAAAACCCTGGTCTGTGTCTCCTTTGCCCATTTAACCATTCTGTTGTTCATGTTGAGTGCAGTTCAGGCATACCCAGCAGAATGATATCTGGTCAGTGATAGACTATGCATACATAATGATCCCTTAAGATTCAAATGGAGCTGAAAAACTCTGTCCTAGTGACCCCCTAATAACATTGAGACAGTGCAGTGTATGTCTGCAGTGACGCTAGTGTAAGGAAACTCATCACACTGCCAGTCGTGTAAAAGTACGTGTTATACAAACAAGCATGAATAATACATAATATTGGTTACTAATTGTGACTTACTGGTTTATACATTTATAGTACTATATTGAATCTTAGTGTTTTAAGAGTGTGCCTTTTGTGAAAGAAATGTTAATGTATAACTGCCGTGTAGCCATATGCAGTGTGGGGAGTACTCAGAATTGTAAGTTCAGTGTCAGCCTGAATAACTGAGCTAGATCTCATCTCAGACAAAAAAAAAAAAAAGAAAAAGAAAAAGACCAGCAACATGTTATGCCATCTCTGAACTAGAAAAGCAGGAAAGAAAGCCTGTGGTACAAGTTAGTGGTCCAAGCCCGAAGGCCTGAGAACGAGGGTGGGTGTGAGTATGGATGTCAAGCACGCATGGTGCAGTCAATGTTTGCTTTTTAAATTGCTCTTTAAAAATTCCTTATATGCCTGGCTGTGGTGGTGCATATCTGTAATCAAAGCACAGGGGAGGCTGAGACAGGAGGTCACAAATTGAAGCCCTGCCTCAGCAATTTAGTAAGACCCTGTCTCGGTACAAAAAATTAAAACATGGGCTGGGGATACAGCCAAGCTCTGAAGTCCTGGGTTCAATCTCCAGTAACCCTTCTTTCCCCCTAAATTCCTCTTATATCCTGGGAGTTAGTACTTTGTTTCTCATGCCTCACATATACTTCCTCCTAATTTGGATTCTGACTTGGTTCATTATCATTATTGTTAAATAATTATAAAAAGTTTCTGTAGTCTATTGAGATTTTCCTTTTTTTTTTTTTTTTGGCAGAACCGGGGATTGAACT
>NW_004524661.1:11252503-11258805 GCF_000260255.1 Octodon degus | reverse complement strand
TTTTCTTTTGTTTACTTCCTGGTATTGAACTCAGAGTTAAATCCCCAGCCCTTTTAATTTTGAGAGAGGGTTTCACTAAATTGCCCAAGCTGCTCTTAATTTTAAGATCCCCTTACATCGGACCTCTGGAATAGCTGGAATTTCAGCGTGCAGCGCAGTACATTTGCAAACCCTGGGTGGGGGCAGGGATTGAAGAATTTTAGTAAACACATTTTGTTATAGCAAAATGTGATTGAAAAACTGTTTCACAACAGGAGAAACAATTGATTGGACCGTGTGCTTTCCAAATCTTGGCTCATGTTTTCCGCAAGAGAAAAATTTTGTAGTTTTAAAAAATTAATAGTGGCTTCTGCCATCTGGTTTTATAAGAATCCTTCCTTGATTGGAAATTAAACATGAAACTTCTCATTGGGTATTTTCGAAACTATCACAGGGAATCAGCTGCCAGTTTACTGCCCTGTGGAAAAGTGCACGCGATTCCGGGATTGGAATCAAAATGCTAATTTAAAAGGTCAAGTGGAGCGGCGCCTCACGTTTGCGGTGCTTGCGCTCCCAGCAGGCAGAGCAGACAAAGCCGCGGCCACGAAAGGTGGACGCCGAGACTCCCCCGATTCTCTTCCCCCGAAATCTAGCCATGCCCGAAATGCCAGAGGACATGGAACAGGTAAGAGCTACCGATTCAAGAAAAGAAGCATTCTGGAGTAAGAGTTGCTTTGAAAGCATTCCAGCAGGCGCCTGGTAAGAAAACAGAATGGATGTGTGGAGAAAAAAAAAAAAAAATACTAGAAACAGGCGGCATTCGTGGATTTACAACCTAATCTTGGGACACCGAAGCCGAGACCAACTTGAGTTACTGACTCAAGAATTGACCAAAACGCAAAATAGATCAGCAGTTTCATTTACCAAATTAAGCCTAACGGTGTGTGCAAAGGGTCTCTGTATGTCGGGATTATGGTGGATTTTACTGTGTTCCAGCTTTTGTCTTTCTGTGAGTTGAATTTGCTAACTTAATGTAGTTCCAGGTGAAGTTGCTAACATCTGTAAAAAAGATGGCGTTTAATTGAGACCCTTGTCCTTATTAAAGAAAATGATTCCAACTGTACACAATCCTGAACCCTAGAACTGTATCCAACTTTTTACGTAGCAAGTATCAAGTCAGATTCTTAAATGGTAGGCGAGCAAACTTTCGTTCCTTCAGTGCTGCTTTGAGAATCACGATGCTAGTTGCTTATGTAAGTCCTTGAATCTTCCAGTTGAAAATGGTTTTTAATTCCTACATTTTAAAGTGAGGTGGGCGAGTTCCGGATCTGTTCCCTGCCCCTTTGTTTCCTTTGTAGTCTGCATTTTATGCTTGCATTGTGCTCGGGCAGCCCTCTAGCAAACGCCTAAGGAATGCTAAATTTTAAGATCTGTAACAGCCAGGGTTTAAAAAAAAAAAAAAAAAAATCAAAGAAATGGAGACCACAGCCAGCCTTCTGTTCTATGGTAAAGAAACTCTGATGTTTACTCGAATGAGGAAATAAACCCTTTGGGCGGTTGGGGAAGGAGAGAAGTCTGGAGTCTTAATCTTTGACATTGAAAAACCTTTTTAAAGGTTGCTTAATCTTTAGCTCCAAAATAAACCAAGAAGGACTAAGGAATCAGGCCTTACGGAACGCCTAGCTGAAGTCACGTTTTGGCCACTTTGCAATCTCCTGTATTATGGGTGCGTCCTACTGTTGGGTTCAAGTGGGCGAGTCCTGTACGGTCTGTGCCAGGGTTTTTCCAGTGTAAAGGTCCCCAGCCCGGCTGGCGGGAGGAGGCTTGAACTTGCGCACAGTAGGGAATCCCGTACCGTGCTGATGCACTCGGGGAAGCCAGCGTCCGGGTCATCGACGAGCGCCGCCGAGCCGCGCTCCCTGGGCGCCTGGCTTGGTTTTCTGTGTTTCCTGGGACTTGGGTCGAGGCGTGGAGCCCAGGCTTCTCATCCGGTGAAATCCGCTAAAAGTCAAGTCTGAGGCTGTCCTACCACAGTTTTTACTGCGGTGAAAGTTTGAGAATCTGCGTTTTCAACAGATGCCCAGATGATTCTCTCCACCTTTTTAATTAGTTGAAAATATCTTTACATTCTTAGAATTTCAGTGACTGTTTTTAGGATGCCAGAAAAACAAATAGTTCCTGAGTGTTGATGACTCAGATGCCAACACTTCTATTTTTGTTCCTCGCCTCTTTCTAAATCTTTGAAAACCCACACATAATTCTCTGGATAATGTCCACTTCTCTCTCCCTTCTTTCCCTTTCACCAGCCATCACATCAAAAATGTTTTATCCCACTTTAAATATGGTCAGTTTTTTATGCATTGAGCACAGTCAGAAAACTTGAAACTGTAGGTGATCCGATTCAGTTCTTCCGTAGTTAGGGAAAAAAACAAAAACCCCAGCAATCTTTCCCATCACAGCTATATCCCTTGCTCGCGCTGCGGGCCTTTGTGGTGTGTACCGCTTTAAGGCTCGGCGCGTGGGCCGGGAGCGTCCCGCGTGAGCCCGCCCCTCTCTGGGGCGTCGGCCAAGCGTGGCCAATGAGCGGGCGGCGGAAGCCGGAAGCGGCGCGCGGGGTCGCCCGGAGCCTCGGGGAGGCGGGCCGAGGGCGACGGCGCTGCGGTGCGCCGACTTCGTAGCGGGGCGGTGCGGCCGGGCCGCGGCGGAGGGTCGGCAGGCATGGTGGGGCGCGAGAAGGAGCTGTCCATCCACTTCGTGCCCGGCTGCTGCCGGCTGGTGGAGGTGCGAGCCGGCGGGCCGCGGGAGCGGGGCGCGGGGTCCCGGCCGGAGTTTGTTTACCGCGGCGCGCGCCCGGCTCGTCCTGACTCCGCGGCTGCTTCCCTGGGAGACGGAGGGGCGGGGTGGAAGTTGCTTCACTTTTCCTTGTTTTTCATCGTCTGTGCGTGGTTTCTCGGTCTGAGAAGTTCGTAGTTTTGAGAAGGAAGGGGAAGCTGGTTTTTCGGAAGGAGCAGCGTCGGGAGCGGCGGTTTCCCCGACTTCGTACCGGGCGCGACGTGAGGAGGCCCTGCGGGCACCGCGGTGACCCGAGCTGCCGCGAGCCCTCCCGCCCTCCGTCGGCGGCGGCCGCGCGGGCTCCTGCGGGGGGTCCCTCCCGGCCGCGGAGATGGTGCAGCGCCGAGCCGCGGACTGCCGGCGCCCCGACCTGTGTGTCTTACACACAGAAGCGCATAGGAGAGGGCGGGTTTTATTAACGGCAAAAACGACATGTTTCCCAAATGTCATGTGTTTAGGGTTTTTAAGTCATTTGGGATTTCGTCATGTTCGAATAGATGCGCTATTGTTTGTTTTTGTGCAGATGCATATGCATGCATCCTCGCGTGTGTGCGCGCGCGGAAGGCTAAGTCTACTGCTGTAGCAATTCAGTCAAGACAGTGCTTTTGCGTGCGTGCTTTTCTTTGTCCAAGATGGTACAGTTCAGAGCTTGGCGCTTAACTTGTTGCTGCGAAAACCTGTACGATTACAATTCACTTATGAGAATGAGAGCTGTCTTTTTTTTTTTTTTTTTTTTTGCTGTCTTTTTTTTTTTTTTTTTTTTAATGGCTTTTTGAGTCACGGTCTTACTATGCAGTTCAGGTTGACTTTGAGCTCTCTTCGTTAGCTGAAGCTTGGGTCCTTCCTGCCTCAGCCTCCCCAGTGTTGGGGTCAGAGGCGTGCACCACCATGCCCAGTTTGAGAGCTGGAGTGATTCCTGCTAAGATCTGGGGTACAATCGTGTAGCAGTTAGAATGTTGTCCAGGGCTCGGGGAGCTGGCTCAGTGGAATAAGCGCTTCCCTGGCAAGCGCTAGGGCCTGAGTTCAACCCCCGGTTCTGCCAAAAAAAGAACATTGTCCACCCAAATGATGAGATCTTTTCAGGAAATTTTTGTCTTGTGTAAATTCTTTTCTTACCCCTCTACTAGACTTGGCATGTTTTTACCTCCTCTCATTCAAGTTATTGTAGAGCTGTTTTCTTGCCAAAATTCAAAGGAAATATTTTGCTGGCCGAAGTTCTCATTTTGATTAATCAATTGGGTTAGAGCCAGATGTTAAAAGAGAGCCAGCTGCCATGAAATTTTTTTAAACTTTTTAAGTGTCTTGAAATTCGGTGAACCAAGAGGTGATCTTTTTTTTTTTTTTTTTTGCTGGCTCAGGATGCCTTAAGGGCAGGTCTGGTTGGGCTTGAGGATCTGGGGATGAACCACGGTATCCTGAGGCTGACTGCCTTCACTTAAGCAGGCACTTAAACAACTGAGCTAATGGGCAGGCCCCCAAGAGGTGATCTTTAAGAATTTATTTTTACGCTGAAATTATCTCTGTGAGCCCTTTGGTTTTATGCTTTTCATAACCAGAAATACAGTATTTGGCGTTCTTTAAACAAGCATATTTGACTGCTAAATAAAGGCTAAAGAACAGTATTGTGTTACTGTATACACGAAGCTTTTGACAGACTAGCATTAGGTGACTGTAACAACCCTTGAAATTCTTAGCCCAAAGGTAGTAAAGTGTAGTGAATTTTTTTTTTTTTATAGTAAAAGTATTTTTTTAAGAGAGGAAACTTAGGGGCCAGGGAGATGGCTCAGTGGAATAAGCGCTTTCCTGGCAAGCGCAAGGGCCTGAGTTCAATCCCCAGTTCCGCAAAAAAATAAAATAAAAAAGAGGAAACTTAGTGTTACTCATCTAGGAAGGATATTTTTTTTTTTTTTTTTTTTTTTGGAAGGATATGTTTTGAAACTGCCGTGGATGTAGAGATTTAAATTGTTTCTCAAATCATAGTTCTTTTTCTTTTCGTAAGAATTTTTTTCATTGATCATATTTTTTTCATTGATCATTTAAAAATAATTTTTCCTTAAACTTTGTGTTTATTGCTTTTAAGTATAGACTTATTGTAAATTTAGAGTAAACTCAATAACATTTTCCATTTGGTTGAATCTGGAATGCTATACTATGTTGTAAGAAACAAATTAATTTCTTTTACGTAAGTTCCTCTGAAATTTTGGGTAGTTCCCAGACCACTCAAAATATAATGAATTTTTTTGTTTTGTTGTGTTTGTGATGCTGGGATCAAACCCAGGACCTTGTGCATCCAGGCAAGAACTCTACACACCTGAGGCACGTGCCCAGCCCTGATAAGTCATTGACATTTTTTTTTTTTTTAATATTTATTTATTACATTTATTTATTGTGTGTGTGGCCAGCTCAGCCCACCAGGGGGCGGGGCTGGCTGGCATGTGGTGCTGGGGATCGAACCGCGGTCCTTGTGCTTTGCCAAGCTTGTTTCAAGTAGGTGCTTTAGACCACTGAGCCATCTCTCCAGCCCAGTCATTGACATTTGAAAGAAAACAGAAGTAAGAAATCTGAAAGCTAAAAATATTAATTTCCCAAGTGCCTAATCAGACAGTAAGATAAGCTTAAAACTTGTTTGGTATTTTTTGAGACAGAGACTTAGTGTAATCCAGACTGACCTTGAGCACACTGTGTAGCCTACGTTGGCCTCCAAACTCCTGCCTCAGCCTCCCAAGTGCTGGGATTACGGTTGTGTGTGCCAACATGCCTGGCTGGAACTTGTACTTTTTTTTTTTTTTTTTTTTTTTTTTTTTTTTTTGCGGAACCAGGGATTGAACTCGGGCCCTTATGCTTGCCAGGCAAGCACGTGCTCTGGAACTTGTACATTTTTATAAAGGGAAGAAAAACATTTTCATTTATTACTCATTTGGACATCATCAGTACAAAAAGCCTTTCATTATTGCCTGAGATCTAGGTAATTATTTGAGGTAACATTTTACATTATTATTATTATTATTTTTTTTTATTTTTGGCGGAACCGGGGTTCAAACTCAGGCCCTTGTGCTTACCTGGGAAGCACTTATTCTACTGAGCCATCTTCCCGGCCCCTACATTATTTTTCTTGGGATTATTGGAATTTAAGTAATGTGGTTGTTGGAATAGTTTATGCTTGGTTCTAACTTTAGAATTGACTTGGAGATACAAGCATGAATCAGAAAACTTAGATTTGAGGCATTTAGTGAACAGTGATGGTGACTCGTATTTTTAAGAAAATACTTTAAAACTAAAGTTTTACTTCACTTTAGGAGGAAGTGAACATCCCCAGTAGGCGGGCTCTGGTGACTGGTGCCACTGGGCTTCTAGGTAGAGCTGTGTACAAAGAATTCCAGCAGAACAACTGGCATGCGATTGGTTGTGGTTTTAGAAGAGCAAGGCCAAAGTTTGAACAGGTTAATCTGTTGGATTCTGAAGCAGTTCATCACATCATTCATGATTTTCAG
>NW_004524661.1:11250251-11252403 GCF_000260255.1 Octodon degus | reverse complement strand
TGCTTTCTAAATTTCATGATGTGTTCTTCAAAGGCTTCCACACGCCAAGATTATTTTAAACATATTTCTTTGCTTGCTTGCTTGGTTTTTTTTTTGCTTTTTTTTTTTTTTTTGCAGAACCGGGGATTGAACCCCAGCCCGAGTCTAGCTAAGCAGGTGCTTTAGTCTGCTGAGCTATCTGGCCGGCCCCTTCTAGGGATTTTTAAATTTTTAAAAATTTATTTGATTTGTGGGCCGGGGAGATGGCTCAGTAGAATAAGTGCTTGCCTGGCAAGCACAAGGCCCTGAGTTCAATTCGCGGTTCCGCAAAAAAAAAAAAAAAAAAAAAAAAAATTTATTTGATTCAAGGTCTCTTGGGGCTTACGGGTTAGCTTGGTTGTTTAAATACCTGCTACGACAAACCCAGTCAGTTGCAGGGGACAACTGTTCAATCCCCAGCTCCACATTCCTCACCGGACCCGCCCTTAAGGCAGCCCGAGGCAGCCAGAGAAAAAATATTAACAATAATGGTAGAGCCAGCCAAATAGCTCGGGGGCCAGGGATTCCCAGGCCTGATGTGCAGGTCCCGACTCCAGGCGCGCTGAGACGGCAATTGCGATTGGGCGTGGTGGCCCGCGCCTGTAATCCCAGCTCTTGGGAGGCTGTAAGCAGGTGGATCACTAGGAGTCCGATCTAGTGTAGTAGTGAGACCCTGACATTTTGTGGACCCTTCCCTAACAGGTCTCTCTGCACTGCACTGGGATTACTCAGCTACCAGTTTCAGTAACTGGCATGATGTGCCCGGGTATCCGGGGCCAGCATGGCATTGGGGGAGGTGTGCAGGAGGTCCTACAGCTTCCCAGGCAGGCGCTTTGACCACCGAGCTATCTCCCCAGCCATTTTTGAGGGACAGAGCAAAGCCATGAGGTGATGTGAGTCTAAGGTGGAAACAAGGGAATGCACTAGGCGGGCATGAGTTGGGACAAAACTATGGTCAACCAATAAAACCACAAGCACAGTTTTTCGGGTAAAATTGATTATATCAGGATCAAATGGGGAAGTGAGCCCACATGAATATGGAACAGGGGCTGTGCTTGTAGGGGGCTGGGTTAGTGACTCTCCCTATCGCTTTCAAGCATTGCTTCCTATTTAGAATATCAATCTTGGATTCCCATCTAGGAAGGCATGTGGGTGTATTCGTTTAATCTTTTGTCTTGAGGTCTGTCCCACAGTAGGAGTGCCTGTCTCTCTGGACAGTTGAAAGCTATCTCGTCTTCCATATTGTCCCCTTGAGGGCCTAGCCCTGTCAGACTGCCTATATTTCTACTCAGCTGCCTACAACAGTCAAATGCTAGGACTGAGAGCATGTGGATTAGTCCACTACTTGGTTTAGCAGATCTTTGGCTATAGATAATGGGAAGCTGCACCATGGGTGTGATGTAGCCTGTTAGGCTCTCACGATTAGGCCCCTCACAACCTGAGGAGAAAAGACTGCCATAGTCCAAAACAGGAACACCCCCTCACTCAACCTGAGAAAGAAAAATAACTTTATCAGGAAAGCTCCTAGGCCTGGTTCTCAAGTTTAATGAAAACCCTGTAAATCTACAGAATGATATGCTGTCAATCAGCAGAGTACCACTGTCACCCTGTATTTCCCTCTCCTCAGTGAGGCACCAGATCTATCCATGACCCGAGAAACAAAAAAATTTTCCATCCTTTTTCTCAGTGAAACACTGCCTTCCTTACCGAGGCTATAAAGCTGCTGTCTTCCTTTGTTCATGGTCAGTGGCCTTCTGGCCCTTGACCAGGTTGGCCCCAGCCTGAAAAAAGGGTCTCACTGTTTGCTCTAATCATGACTAGCCTGACAGCCTGGATGGCGAAGAAACAGAGGCTTTGCTTCTGTGTCTGTTGCTCTTCTTATTGCTGGTGACATAGAGGAAATGAAACCCCTCATCTAAAAGGTACGTGGGACTAGTTTGGGTTCTCTAAAACTGAAGAAGGAATTTTAGTAACAAATGGAGGATAAGAGTAGAACATATTTATTGGGGAAAGAAAGCTGTCCAGGAGAGGGACAGAAGGAGACCACCCCCAGCCAGCGGGATGTCCCCTGGGAAGCTGTCTCTTCCAGGGACTTTTATAGAGTAAAACCATGTGGTAAGGTGGGACTAAGGTA
>NW_004524661.1:11241235-11244716 GCF_000260255.1 Octodon degus | reverse complement strand
CGATTGGTTGTGGTTTTAGAAGAGCAAGGCCAAAGTTTGAACAGGTTAATCTGTTGGATTCTGAAGCAGTTCATCACATCATTCATGATTTTCAGGTATGTTTATTTATTATTATTATCTTAATGTATTTTAGTACAGGGTCTACGGGGTCTTGTTTCATAGATCGGACTTGTGATTCTGCTGTTTGCAGACCCTTGAGCACTAGTATTACAGGCATGTGCCACCATGTTTCAATCCCTATCTCAGGGTGCCTGCCCTAGGGGCGGGGCAGCACCAGCACAATTTATTTAATTTTATTATTTAATTTTTTTATGCTCTATTTTAATGTATGCATGAATTATCCTAAAAAATGGATGTGTTTTTAAAAACGAAGCTTACTCCCAAAAGAAGTCACTGCACTTTAAAGTTCTGACATTGAGCAGAAACAGTATGTAATGCATTTCTTTTAGACTGGCAGGGTATAAGTACTCCTTACAAACATTAGCTTGTGATATTGGTTGACAGAGTAACATGGAGCATTTTATAAAAAAAACTGGTTTATGGGGCCAGACAAATAGCTCAGCAGATTAAAGCGCCTGCAAGCAGGCGCAGGGACGGGGTTCAATCCCCAGGCCAACCTTTCGGGGCCCTGCCCCTGGAGCGTGCTGAGATGGCAATTGAGACTGCACCTGTAATCCCAGCACTTTGAAGGCTAAAATCAGGTGGATCACTACATCTGATCTAGTAGTGAGACCCTGATCACCCTGTAGACCCTTCCCTAAAAATACAAAAAACAAAAAAAAACCTGGTTTATGGATGGGGTGTGGTGGCACACACCTGTCGTGATCCTGTTGCTCAGAAGGCTGAGATAGGATTGCTGCAAGTTTGAGGCCAATCTGTGTTTCATAGTGACTTCAAGGTCAGCCTGAACTGTGTAACAAGACTGTCTCAAATTAAAAACAACAAGAACCCTTTGGTTTGTAGATTGTTTTCTAGCTCATATTTTCTGTGCAACTTTTGCCAAACTGCTAGAATTGGGTTTGAACCTGCAACCTTCTTAGCTTAGCCTCCTGGAGTCCTGGGCTTTTATATGGTGTGCTACCACACCCAGATTCTGTAAGTGACCACTCTGTGCTATATAGATTGGGAAATGAAACTTCTTTTGAACAGAAATAGTGATTTCTCCCCTTCTGATTTTTTTTTTTCTAGGAATATTAAATTACTTTTTCATCTTTAGGACTTACATATGTATTTTCGAGAACTTTGAACCTTGATGGGGAAGGAAAGCTGATAGAATTATACTAAAAATTACAGCTATACAAAATGGTGCCTGCCTGTAATGCCTATAATCTCAGCTGCTTGAGATGCTGAGGCAGGATTGCAAGTTCAAGGCCAGCCCAGGCAGCTTCGCTGTGCGCAAAGACTCTGGGTTCAGTTCTGGATATGGAGTATTCTTAGTAGAAAGAATGTTGATTTAAGGAACTTTTTATTTGACTTAATTTAGGAAAGCTGTGGTTCCTCTGTTTTATTATGTTTTGGGTTAAGAATACATCAATGTTTAACTTCCAGCCCCATGTCATAGTACATTGTGCAGCAGAGAGAAGACCGGATGTTGTAGAGAATCAGCCAGATGCTGCTTCTCAGCTTAATGTGGATGCTTCTGGGAATTTAGCAAAGGAAGCAGCTGCAGTTGGAGCATTTCTTATCTATATTAGCTCAGATTATGTGTTTGATGGAACAAATCCACTGAAGCAGTTCATCACATCATTCATGATTTTCAGCCCCATGTCATAGTACATTGTGCAGCAGAGAGAAGACCGGATGTTGTAGAGAATCAGCCAGATGCTGCTTCTCAGCTTAATGTGGATGCTTCTGGGAATTTAGCAAAGGAAGCAGCTGCAGTTGGAGCATTTCTTATCTACATTAGCTCAGATTATGTGTTTGATGGAACAAATCCACCTTATAGAGAGGAAGACATACCAGCCCCCCTAAATTTATATGGCAAAACAAAATTGGAAGGAGAAAAGGCTGTCTTGGAGAATAATTTAGGTAAGAAACAGCTCTTCGCCCTCTCCCCCTTTTGTTTTGAGGTGGGATCTTGTCTTGTTATGGAGTTCAGGCTGGTCATTTCTGTTTTTCCTGGTATTGGGTATATGTGCTGCCGAAGCAAGCACATTTTTCCTGGTACTGAGGATTGATTGATCAGGCTGATTTTAAATTCACTGTGTAGCCCAGGTAGGCCCCACACTCATGGTAGTCCTCCTGCCTCAGCCTCTTGAGTGCTGGGATTATAGGCATGTATCATCACGCTTGGCTTTCTAATTGTTTTTGAGAACTGGTTTTCGATTGTTTGTTTTTGGACTTCTTTTTTTTTTTTTTTTTCCATTTTATGTATTTGGTACAGGGTCTCACTACAGAGCTTGGACTCATCATAGTGATCCTCCTGTTTTCAGCCTCCCCAGCACTGGGATTATAGGCTTGTGCCACCACGCCTACACTCAGTTCACTAGTTTAGTGCACCCTGGGGGCAGGGTTGGCATGGCATTCAGAACCATGTTTGAATCCCTGATCCCTTAAACATACATCTTTTTAGATAGAAAACAAATCCTAAAGTACTAGCTTTATAATCTACTTTCAAAAAAATAGTGTAATATGATTTCTCATATTGAAGTATTCTGCTAGATTAAGGTATTCGCTTATGTTTTTTCATTTTTCCTGTATTTGTGTATAAGGATACCCCTGGAAAAAAATTTTTTAAAAGAACTGTAAAACTATAAAAGTGAAAGCCCTTCCAAAAAATTGTAATACTTTCTGAAATAGATTTCAAAAAAGAGAAGTCCTCTAAACTGTTGTCTTAAGGAGGTAAGCATAATGTCCCATAAACTCTGCTTTGCCCTATGTCTTTTATGTTTTTGTACCAGAAATCAAACTCGAGATCTTGTACTTGCCAGGCAGGCACTTGTGCCAGCGCTGAGCTATATCCCTGGCCCTACATCTTTACATTTTCTTATGTTTGGAGTTGGCTGGGAGATATCTTATTCCCACCAGCAGCAGCCTGGTATTAGATTCAATGCTGTCTGCACTGAAACTACAGGAAGACTATCCTGTCCCTATGAACCAGCCCCTAATTGAGTGTACCCTGATAGTGGACATTTGGTTTAAAAAATGTTTTTGTATTATAAGTTATCTGACAGAACTCATCCAAGAACACATCTAAACTATAGTCTTATCTTACTGTTTACTTATCCAGTAATTTAATCATAAAGGTTTGTTTACTTGCATTTAAGATGCCAGTTATCCAACGACTATTGTAACCCCTCAATACCAGCTAATCTAAATACCATAATATTCCTTCATCTTTGGTTCCAAGAGTGTAAACCAGAAGCTTAAGTACCATACAGTTAATATATGAGTGAGATAAGGACCAGCCAAATAGCTGAGCTGATTAAAGTGCTTGTAAACTGGCTCAGGAGCCAGAGGTTGATCCTGACACCCCCCCCCC
>NW_004524661.1:11237503-11241135 GCF_000260255.1 Octodon degus | reverse complement strand
GGGGGGGGGGGGGGTATTGAGATAGAGGCAGACCTTTTGGCATTGTATAAAGAGGATTATTGAGTAAGAAGAAGAGAAAAATAGGGAAGGGAGAAAGATTGAAAATGGTCAAGAAGCACTGTGTGTGTTTATCCGTTCTTCCAAACATACGTAACCATTACACATAAAAAAGTAATGTAAACACAAACTCTTCACATAGATGTACCACTTGCTAAAATTTAGGCATGATAGTTTTCTCGGTTGACTGGTGCCAAACCCTTTTGAATAATATTCAGTCAGGGATGTTACAGTGTTACACTTTGGAAATTTAACAGTAAGATAGTACTGTAATCAAATATAGACTCTACCTGGGAGTTTTTCTAGTTCTCCCCTAAAATATTCTTTATTGCTTTTAGTACAATTATTTATTGCATCTAGTTGCTATGATAGGTTTTATTTTTAAAAATCACATTGATGTAGAGAGAGGTTGTAAATGAAAGTAAACCAAATCATAGAACATATTTTAAAATATTCAGGGTCATAAGTGAACTGCGTTATTTTGGCATGTTTTTATTAGAAAGCAATATTTGTACTTTGATACTGTTTAAATCCATAACCAAAACATAGGAAAGAACTAGTCAACTTTCAGATTATCCATATTTGCCTAGGAGCTGCTGTTTTGAGAATTCCTGTTCTGTATGGGGAGGTTGAAAAGCTCGAAGAAAGCGCTGTCACTGTTATGTTTGATAAAGTGCAGTTCAGCAACAAGTCTGCAAACATGGACCACTGGCAGCAGAGGTTCCCCACTCATGTCAAGGATGTAGCCACTGTGTGTCGGCAGCTGGCGGAGAAGAGAATGCTGGTAAGAAGGACTGGAAGGGAGGGCTTACTGTAGCGCAGTGAAAGCCCACTGTGTTTTCTCTGCCTGAACTCTTGGAGTGTTTCAGAGGGAAAGTTGAAGGTACTTGTATACAATTTTCTTTTTTTGGGTATTGGGAGTCAAACTCAAGACCTCATGCTTGTCAGACAAGCACTGTGCCATGGAGCTGTTTCCCTGGCCCCAATATGGAACTACTTAAAAGTATTTTTTAGGGCCGGGGAGATGGCTCTATAGAATAAGTGCTTCCCTGGCAGGCACAAGGGCCTTAGTTCAATCCCCAGTTCTGCTTAAAAAAAAAAAAAAGTTGTTTTTTTTTCCAAAGAGACCAGAAATAGTTTCAAGATAGTAGACTATATTAATAAGGAATGAAAAATAGTAAGTTTATTGTATTGCAAGGTAAGGGAAACGTCATATGTGTTCTGAGGGAACATATTCATCAGCTAATATTTTGTTTGCTGATTAAGTCATACATAGGGCTAAGCAGGCATCTAAGGAATTTGTCAGTTTAGTTACAGTTAAGAATGTGCCACGTGTTCAGGCTTGGTGGCTCACACCTAGAATCCCAACACTTGGGAATCTGAGGCCAGCTTGGCTACATTACATAAGTTCAAGGACACTGCATTACATTACGAGACCCTGTCTCCAAAGGAAAAGGGGTGATGAATATGGTGAATGTTTAAACAGGTTTATTTCATTCAAAGACGTTACCCCACCCTACCAGTACTTCTTTGAGGGCCAGCAGGATAGCTCAGCGAACTAAAGTGCCTACTTAGGCAAGCACAGGGACTGCGATACCTGACAGGTTCGATATCTGATACCATATGCTGCGCCAGCCCTGCTCCCAAGATCGGCTGAGCTGGCCACATAGTCTGAGTGTAGTGGCACATGCTGGGGAGGTTGAAAGCAGGAGGATCACCATGAGTCTGAGCTGTGTAGTGAGACTCTGCAACAACCAAATAGAAGGCCCGGGAGATAGCTCAGTCGAATAAGCACTTGCCTGGCAAGCGCAGGGTCCTGAGTTCAATCTCTGGTACCGCAAAAACAAAACAAAACAAAACAAAAAACCCAAAAACAAACACATTAAAAAAAGAGAGAAAGAAAAAATACTCCTTTGAACACTTACCTGATTTTTCTTGGGGGGACGGGTTCTTGGAATAGAACTCGGGGCCTCATGCTTTCCAGGCACATGGCACATGTCTGAGCTAAATCCCAGGCTACTTCATTGTTATTGTTGCTTTCTAAAGCAGTTCTTAAGTCCTCTGTCTTGTACGCATTAGTTCACCTTTCATGGTTGCCTTAATGTCCTGAATTGATTTGCAGCTTTTATGCTTACTGGTTATTTTGACTTTTGGGAAGAACTCCCACTCTGCCAGATCCAGTGAATAATGTGGGTTGAGGACACACTAGAAGCCCATCTTCCTGCTGGGTGGCATTTGGAGGCAGCAGTCACTGAATTTGTGATCATACCTTGCAGACACATTCAGGAAAGGGGGTATTCTGAGTTGCTTCAGAAAGAGGCAAGAATGATGGCCTAAGTGGGTTCAGAGTAAGGGAGGAAGCATGAAAGGGATTAATGGCATAAGTCCTTCCCTGACAAGTGCAAGGACCTGAGTTCAATCCCCAGTTCCGGAAAAAAAAAAGAGAGAGAGAAATGGTCCTACTAGTGTTGGTTTTAGTTTAGCATAATTTGAAACACTCATTGAATTTTGGAGTGTGTTGTGTTTTTTTTAGAACCAGGATTTTAACTCAGGCCCTACGCTTGCCAGGCAAGCACTTACTCTACTGAGCTATCTTCCCAGCCCCTGGAGTGTGTTCTCATGAAAATCTTTTTTTTTTTAATCTCTTAATATGTTTAGGATTCTCATGAATGAAGCAAAATTGGAGCCTTTTATATTTTTATATTTATATTTTAATTTTAAACATTTTTATAAGGCTAAATTATAAAAATTCTGTATTGCTTTTAGAATGTTTGGAAGTTTTACTTTTTTCCTTTTTGACCTTGAACTCTGTAGCCTAGGCTGGCCTCCAGTAAGTGCTGGTATTACAGCTGTGGACCACTACAACTTAGCTGAGAATATTTTTAGGAATTTATGCATTTTGTGGAAAGCCTGCCAGAACAGGACAGTTCTTTTGTTGTTCTTTGAACTTTTAGATTAGCTTTATTGTCTAACCTGTCATCCCACTCCACTCAAAAGTTTGAAACCATATTGGAGTTTTTGTGTCCTCCTTCTTAGGATCCGTCAATTAAGGGAACATTCCACTGGTCTGGCAATGAGCAGATGACAAAGTATGAAATGGCGTGTGCGATCGCTGATGCTTTCAACTTGCCCAGCAGCCACTTACGACCTGTGAGTTTTGGCATTTGAGACCCTCTGGCTTCCTCAAAGTTCAGACTCGTCCTTTGAGTGTATATTACTGATAATATTATTTTGGATGCTATGAGCATGTTGGGTAACATCTTTCTCAGTGCCAGTTGCTGAACTTTGTAAACTTGCTAGTCTGTCCCTGGTCTGTGAAGTACTAAGTATTGGTGGCTCAGAGACGTGCTGTCTTGATGATGGCAGACAGTTTGCAGCATGTCCTGGTGGGCTCTTGTGTTAAGGGCCAAATAGAATAATAGCCTCAAGATGTGACTCTTTGTTCACTTTTCATTGTTTTGTTTTTATTTTTCTTTAAAGATTACTGACAGCCCCGTCCTAGGAGCACAACGTCCAAGAAATGCTCAGCTCGACTGCTCCAAATTGGAGACCTTGGGCATCGGCCAGCGAACACC
>NW_004524661.1:11234369-11236178 GCF_000260255.1 Octodon degus | reverse complement strand
GTGTGTGTGGCCAGCTCAGCCCACCAGGGGGCGGGGCTGGCTGACATGTGGTGCTGGGGGATCGAACCGCGGTCCCGGTGCTTCAGCCAAGCTTGTTCCAAGTAGGTGCTTTAGACCACTGAGCCATCTCACCAGCCCCTAGATACCTTAGTCTTTTCAGTAGCTGGGATTACAGTTGTGTGCCACCACACTTGGCTTGTTTCATTAATTAAAAAATAATTCTCATAATATCTAATGTCCAGGAAAAAATTGTTAATATATTGTAAAGCACAGTAAGATGCCGTTTGAGCCCCCACTTGAAATCTGGAATGATATAGTACTGTATCAACTTGTATTGACTGATTACTTTAAAATAACTTAATTGTGCTATGCATTTGTGTAGAAAGTTCCTTCAGGGAAACGTAGAGGATCCATATGTGCTATATGATTTTCAGGTGACCACACCTTGGGGCCGGCAGAGATGCGGGTAGGGCCAGGGGCTGAGGGGGATGCAGGCTCGCAGGTGATGAAGAACTCCCAGGTAGTGGCATGTCATCTCAGGCACAGTCTCTACCTGGTCGGTGCCCACCTTGCTGCTCACCATCCCAAGCAGGATGACCTGTGCTGTGGTGTCCACCGTGTGTGGCTTCCCAGTAGGCGGCACCTCCTTTGCACAGGGACATAGTACTGTTGGTCAACCTGGGGCAGTGCCTGCAGCTCCCCTGCGGGAACTTGTTCTGACGGGCCTTCCTCATCCTGGGGCTCTGGTGTCCCAGCAGGCAGCAGGCCAGCCCCGTGGCAGCCCACAATTAGGGCCCAACGCTGGCCCCCACAGCCATGAACAGATTGGCCACAGCACTGCAGGTGACTTAGTCCTTATATGCTTAGGTCCTTAGCGAGGAAGGCAGAAAGTGGAGCGGCTTGTAGGTTTTGGCATCTTTTATTCAGGAGACAGTGCAGCTACTTCATTCTCACTTTTGAAATATTTTCCCATGGTGTGCTTTTCTCTTCCTGCACTCAGTATTTGTTTCTAACTTGCTAATTTACAGAGAATTAGAGTGGGTCAGATTTGTGTAATTTGGTTACAGTAGCAATTTTGGAATTAACTAGGAAAAGTTTACTTTTGCTAACCTTTTAAAATGTTTCCCGAGTACTTCTGAGGTGGGAAGCGTGGCAGTGAGGTTGAATAGTCGCTGAGTTCACTCTGGGTTTTACTTCTGACAATTCATGTAGTATAATGTTGAAATTTGCTGTTGATGGTTTAGATTCATTCTGGAAGAGTTCATTGGTTTTTAGTTTATTTATTTATTTATTTATTTATTTATTTATTTATTTATGGTTCTGGAGGTTGAATCTGGGTCCTCACAGCCATGTGCTACAGGCCCCATATGTAAACACTGGTAGAATTGATTACCAACAGAAAAGCAGCTTGAGATAAGTGTCTGAGTGTGATAGTTCATTTCTCCATCAGACTGTATGTTTGAAACACTGTCCTATGCAGTGATATTTGTGTATTTACACAGATTTTAGTGCAGAATAGCAATTTCAGCCGCTTTAAGAATGAGGCTACCTGTAGCTCTTAAGTACCAAAACTTTTGGAAGCAATAACTGTTGGAATCTAGATTAAATTATATTTCTTTGAAAAACTAAATCATTTTATTAACAGTATGTCAGTAGGCCAGGCATGGTGACGCATGCCTAGAATCCCAGCATTTGGGAGGTGAGGCAGAAGGGTTGCTACAAGTTCAAGGCCAGCCTGGGCTGCATAGTGAGATCTTGCCTCAAAAAGCCAAAAATAAACCAGTGAGAGAAGGTTTTATTATTATTATT
>NW_004524661.1:11229369-11232566 GCF_000260255.1 Octodon degus | reverse complement strand
AAATTTAAAAAAATAAATAAATGAGATTATATCATATTTAAAGGCTTCTACACAGCAAAGGATACAACAAACAGAGTGAGAAGATATCCTACAGAATGAGAAAAAAATTTTGCAAGCTACTCCTTAAAGGGCTAATATCCAGAATATGTAAAAAACTCAAGGAAATTAGACCCCTCAAATTGAAGACTTAAAAGGGCATGTGAAATGAATAGATACTTCTCAGATGAAGAAATATAAATGCCCAATAAATACATTAGAAAATGTTCAGTATCACTGACCATTCAAGATAGGCAAATTAAAACAACCCTGAGATTCCATTCACTCCTGAAATCTTCACAAAATCAAGTAATAAATGGTAGAGAGGTTACAGGAGAAAAAGAGCACTTCATTGTTGTAGAAACAGAAACTTAGCCACATGGAAATCAGTATGGAGACTGTTTTCAAAAAACTAAAAAAACTCATTTGATAGTTATTCCTTTGCTAGATACCTTCATAAAAGTTAAAGATTTCATATTACAATGGTATATACATACTCATGTTTCTAACATCACAATTTATAATTCATAAATCTTGGAACTGGGCTTATATGTCCATCAACTATTTGGCTGGCCCTAAATTTGAGATAAATGGATAAAGACAATGTGAGTACACACAATGGAGTACTACTGTACCATAAGGCGAGATAAATTTGAGTCATTTGTCGGAAAGCAGGTTCATCCTGAGACTGCCATGTGAAGTAAATGAGACATACAAGCTTGCTTATTTATTTGTGTTTTAGGCAAGGGTCTTCAGGGTATTCAGGGTCTCACCAATTCGGACTCATAGTGATCCTCCTGTTTACAGCCTCCCAAGAGCTGGGATTACAGGTGTGCACCACCATGCCCAGTCTCAATTGCCATCTCAGTGTGGCCCCGGGGGCAGGGCCAGCACTGCAGGGGTGAGATTGAACCCCGGCTCCTGCTCCTATTTGCAGGCTCTTTAATCCACTGAACTATTTGGCTGGCCCTAAATTTGAGATGGAGGATTTTTTTTTTCCCCCTCTATTTCAGGGTGCCGTAAGTGCAGGTCTGGTGCAGCTGCTGGAGCTGGGAATCGAATCACGGTCTATGTGCCTGACTGCATTTGCCCAAGTGGTGTATAAGCTTAGAGATCAAAATTTTTCCTAGAAAGCTGACATATTAAAGTGCAAAATAAAAAACAATAGGAGAAAAGGAGAGAAAAACGTTATCGTAATCCAGCATGGCTCGTGTATCAGAATGTGTACTTTGATGTAGCATAATTGTTGTTATGTAGTTCAGTATTTTTTTTTTTTTTTTGGTCTGTTAGTCTGGCTCTTAATCTGTATTTATGATAATTAACATGATAAGGATTTAAAAACTTGTTGATGACAACCCCCCCAAAGATATGTTATCACATATATCAACTCCCACAACAAATGTAGTCATTACATCTTATAAATCTGTACTAGTAAAAAATTTTAAAATGGAGGTTTAGTGGCTGGGGATATAGCTCAGTGGCATAAGCATCTGCCTGGCAAGTACAAGGTCCTGAGTTCAATCCCCAGTTACTACAAAACAAAAAACAAAACCAAATAAAATGGAGGTCTATTTTTTCTTTGGAGTTTTGGGAAGAAACACAGTTTGGTACGTGTATTTAACCCACTGTCGTAATGTGGAGCATTTTACCGTTATTGATTTTGTGGTCTTGGGTTCTGAGCCTCGACCTGTCCTCGTGGAAACTTAGATTTCCTCAGTTTCACACCTTACATGGCAGGCTGTGGTCCTCTGTCTCACTCGAGTTGCTATTCTTTGCCATTAAGTCTTTGGTAGAGTTAATTAACTGCAACTGGAACATTAAGTACCTTAGATAAGGCCCTTTCATACAGATGAAGCACTAGACTAGCCATTTTACTTCCAGCTATTCATATTGGCAGCCTTCACCTGGAAAAAGAAATGCTGGTATTAGTCGTGGTTCCCATTGTTTCTGAGCTATCTGAGTTGCACAGATCTGCATCTTCCTTGAACTCCTGCAGACTTCTTATTACGGGTTCTGAAGATGAAGCTTTGAATTACGGCGCATTCAGTTCCCTGCATCCTGCCAAGAGCAATGCTTAGAAGATGATTTAGGGTCAGCTTGCGTATTAACACTGTTGATCTAAAACAAAGCTATCAATTTTCATCCTTTACTCCGAGGCCCAATCAGTGTTCTTAATAATGGTAGCGTTCTAAGAGGGGACTGGGATCTATTTTCCATTTACGCACTGCATAATTAATTTGATTTTAGCAAGCAGTATTTGAATATCAACTGCATAGGGCGCTACTAACTAAATAGAAAATGTAATACTCGTTATGTATTTTGTATTTGGGCATTTCAAGGATGAGCAGGACATAGAAGATACGATACTATGGATATTTTATCTCCTCACTCCCTCCACAGGGTCTCACTATCTAGACCCAGCTGGCCTTGAACTCATAATCCCTCTGCCTCAGTCTCCCAAGTGCTGGGATTACAAGCATGCACCACCTCTCTGGTTAACATATTATTTTTCTATGTGGCTTTAACAAAGTAGCATAAACCAGTGTCTTAAATAATCCAAATGTATTTTCTTACAGATCTCTAGGTCAGAAATCTGAGCCAGATCTGATTTGGCCAAAATCAAGGTGTCTGCAGGCTACATATCTTTCTTTCTGGAGACACCAGGGGAGAGTAAGTTTCCAGCTTGGCTGGAATTTAGCTGATGGAATTTAGTTCCCTGAGTTTGAGAATAAGGCCCTTGTTTTCTTCCTGCTTATAAACTGAAGACTCATCAACGTAGTTCATTGCCCACTTCCCACATATTAAAGACCAGCAGGCTGAGTTGTGTCTCTCACTTTACTCGGACTGCAGCCAGGAAAGGTTTTGTCTAAAGTCAGGGTTGCATATGATTAGACTGAGGATTCCCTTGTAATCCAGGACATTGTCTCTAACCCAGAGTTGATAAACTTAATCATTTTGCCTCAATGGATTCTGAGAATTTGGGTGTGATGCGAGGTGTGGGGTATGTCATTTTGCCTGCTGTGTACAGTCACTGCAGGTTTTTTTTTTTTTTTGGCAGTTTGTTTACTCACTAAAATTTGCGATGATTTGGAATCGCCAGCTTCAAAGCTCAAACATGACCACCTTTTAGATAATTATATAAATATATTTAATTGGCACAG
>NW_004524661.1:11221278-11229269 GCF_000260255.1 Octodon degus | reverse complement strand
TTTTATTTTTATTTATTTTTTTTTTTGCGGAACCAGGGATTGAACTCAGATCCTTGTGTTTGCCAGTCAAGCGCTTATCCTACTGAGCCATCTCCCTGGCCCAAGAGAAGGTTTTAATTCAGTGTAATCTAGTCAAGACTTACTTTTGCTCAAGGTTTTTTGTTGTTTTGTTGTGTGACGGCCAACTTACATATAGGAAAAGAATCCAAATCCAGTTTTGATGTGACTTCTCCAGTTCCTAGTAGTAAGTGTGCTACCTTCATGTTACTATAACAAAATACCTGATGTGGTTTAATCGAAAACAAAAGGTTTATTTTGGTTTAATATTGTCTGGATGTTGTTATCCAAGAACAAGTGGCTCCATCTTTTGGACTTCAGCTAAGGGCAGTGGATCAGGAGACAGGTTGTGGCTAACATCTGGAGCCAGGAGACAGACGAGCAAGAACAGAAGGAGCTGAGTTCTTGGGATCCCCTGTAAGTGTACTCCTTGACTGATCTAAGAACCTTGCCTGTCACCTCTGAAGAACAGAACCTTCTTGATCCGGATTTCAATATGCTGACCTGTAGAGGACGTTCAATAACGAGACTATAGCAGTAAGTCACTGAGCTTCAAGTCCTTTCTGTGGTTCAGTGAAAGGAATACCATCTGTTTTACAGGTCCATTATGGAAATGACTAGAACAGAGGTATCTGGAGAGGTAGCTCTGGATTTAGCAAATGCCTCAGGGTGGTGGTTTTTGGGATGGGGCACTGAACTTGTTACCATCACTTTCAGTCATAAAATGTTAGGAATTTCATTAATAAGATTGCTAGTGGTTTTTCTGACATCAAAAACAATTTTCAGATTTTCTTTTTAATTTATTTGTTGGTACAGAGTCTCGCTACTCAGTTGGACTGGCAGTGATCCTCCTGTCTCAGCCTCCCCAGTGCTGGGATTACAGGCATGCACCACCATGCCTGGTTCCAGGGCCAGCTTGGTGCACCCAGGGTTTTGGGGCAATTGGCATGTGGTACCAGGAGTGGAACTCGGGACCTTATGCTTGCCAGGCAGGAGCTTTATGCTGCCAAGCTATCACCTCAGTCCTCAAAATAAATTTTAAAAGCTTTCATAGAAAATGAATTATTTTTGTCATACGTTCTGCCTAACGACTTCTGAATGTTCTTTTCTGTATTTTGCCACACACAAATAGCCAACTACTCAAATTTTGCAGCCAGGTGTGGCACACACCTGTAATCTACATCAGTACTTGGGAAGCCAGCACAGGAGGATTCTAAGTTCGGGGTCAGCCTGGGCCATATATAGTGAGCTACATAGTAAGAACCATCTCAAAAATACAGCCGAACAAAAACTTGAATTTATGTGCATGTAATAATATCTTTGGAAATGGGACATACTCATGTTCAAGCGTGTACTTAGGAATGATTTTTATCAAAAGATGGCCATGGAATTACTCAGCCATACCTGCAGCTGTTGTGCTTTCTTTGGCCTCCATTTTGATTCTAATTCGCAGCATGTGTACATACTTCGTATTATTTAGATAGTTCAGCTTTTTCCTAGTTCTAATAAAAAAGATCTTGCTGTTGGAATACATTTGCTTATAAAGGCTTCAGTGTTCTAATGTGAGGTGCTAAAACTTAACCAGGCTAAGTGAAGCACTTCAGTGTGATGAAGGGCTGGTGATAATTTTTCTGCTGTAGTAGTCTACCCAAACCCCAGCTTTCTGTGCTGACTCCGTCATGGGCCCTTGTGCAGGCTGAAAAACTAGTGACGATTCTGGCCTTCAGAAAGGTACTTTGGTAGCTAGAATTTACCCTGAAATTAAGAGGATTAAAACAGAAGAGAGAAGAGAAAAACTTGTTCTGAAATGACACCAGGATTTAGCTAGTTGGATAGTTTGTCCGAGCAGCGTGAGGGATTATCATCATTCATGGCTTTGCAAAAGCTCTTAATTTCACCTGATGATGATCCATTACAGATCCATCATCCAAAATACACATAAGTTGACCAAACTTTTAAACACATGGGCCGGTGAAATAGTTCAGTGGACTAAGTGCCTTGTTAGGCAAGCACAGGGACTGGGGTTCGATCCCCAGCACCACATGCTGTGTTGGCCCTGCTCCAAGGTATGCTGAGCCAGCTACAAAGACGAGGTGTGGTGGCACACACCTGTAATAACCAGCGCTAGGGAGGCTGAAAGCAGGAGGATCACCATGAGTCCAAGCTGCATGGTGAGACCCTATACCAAATGTCTTTTGTGACATGGCCTTGCTATACAGTTTAACTGTGGCCTTGAACTCACTTTGTAGCCCAGGCTGGTCTCCAACTCAATGATCCTTCTAATTCAACCTCTGAGTTGAATTAGAGTAATGGGGATTACAGGCATATGAGTGCAGGGATTACAGGCATATGCCACCATGCCCCGCTTAAAATCTTGAATTTTAATAAGATGTGAATGGTGGTGAATAGATCTCATCTCAACCTCAGATTTTTAAACCTAGTTGGAAAAGAATCACATAAAACATCGATCACCTAGGTACATGTATTTCCGGGAGAAAGGTATATGTGTGTTTGTGCAAAGATTCTTACAAAGAACTGGCTCGTGCAGTTATGGAAGCTGTCAGGTCTCCAGTCCATACAGGGGAGCAGCAGACTAGATAGAGACCCACAGGAGCTAGCATTCCAGCTCGAGCTAAGACCTGATGTTGCAGGTGCAGTGTGAAGGCAGCCAGCTGGAGAGCTTTCACTTGCTCTGGATAGGCCAGTCTTTTTTTTTTTTTTTTAATTTTATGTATTTATTTATTTGTGTGTGTGTATGGCCAGCTCAGCCCACCAGGGGGCGGAGCTGGCTGGCATGTGGTGCTGGGGATTGAACCGCAGTCTCTGTGCTTTGCTTAACTTGTTCTAAGTAGGTGCTTTAGACCACTGAGCCATCTCACCAGCCCTGGTTAGGCTAGTCTTTACCCGAATTAACAGTTGGTTTTGTTGATAATTTTGTTTTCCTACTATCTGTATTTCTCTCTTTATCCTCCAATCTTTAGTATTCTAGTATTTTCTTTCTTCTGCTAGCCTTTTTTTTTCCTGGTCTTTTTGAGACAAGGATTCACTATGCAGTTTAGGCTGAACTTACTTTGTAGCCCAAGCTGGCTTCGGACTCATGGTGATCCTTGTACCTCAGCCTCCCAAGTGCTGCGATTACAGAAACAGGCCATTATGTTTAGCTTATCGTCTGCCAGCTTTGAATTTGTTTTCTTCTGTTCTTCTGGTTCCTCTGGTATAACAGTAGGTTTATTTATCAAGTAGAGGGTTGTAGTAATGTAAGGAAGAGGTCACAAGTGAAGGAATTCAGGCTTCCTCTAGAAACAAAAGGCAAGGCAACAGAATTCCTTGGTGCTCTGGAGAATACAACCCTGCCAAGACCTTGGTTTTGACCCATTTTAGACTAGTGACCTCCACAGCAACAAGATAATTTGTGTTATTTGAGTCCTGACATTCAGAGAAACATGGTATCAATAGGAAACAATCTCTTGATTTTTATTTTTTTCTGTTTTTCAGCTCTTTTTATGTATTGAAAGGTTGGCTTTCCTTTTAAATTTTCCTCCCAGTTTTGCTATTAAGTCTTAAATCCTTCTTTTTTGTTACCACCTTCTTAGTTCCAGGAGCTATTCTTTGTTCTCTTAATGAATGGTGCTTTTTTAAAAGAAAAAGCATCAATTTCATGGATTTAAGGATTCTCATCTCTTGAAATAATAATTTTGTGTGTAAGGTTTTTTGTTCTGTGAGATATCTGTTTCCACCAGATTGCTTTTGCCTAGTCTTGGTCTTTTCATTTTGGTTAAGGGCTTTGCAAAGCTTTAATTTTTGGTTTTCTGATCATGACTGAGAGTGATTGGGACATAAAAAATCTAAGTGGAATTGCTGATTCCATGGGTGCTGCTGGGTGTTCGTGTGTAGGGCCTGGCGTATGCATTGGGGGATGGCTAGCAGCATTCTTGGCCTCCACTCCGTACCAGCTACGTCCCTCACAAATGTTTCCAGAGTGTCCAGTGTTCCCTGGGAGGAAAATTGTGGATTGCTAACTGGTTATCAACTTGTTGCGCCCAACTGAATTGAACTAGCATGGTACTGGGTGTAGGAGGCTCACCTGAGGATTGTTGCTAGCAGCGTAAGAGGCAGACCTGGAGAAGATCTTGGGAGGCTGTTAGGGAGCTGTTGGTGCTGTTGGAGCTGTTGGAAACTGCTGGTTCTCTTGGGTCATTCTGCTGGAGAACCTTGTCATGCTGGCTTTCCTGATGAACTTGGCTGTTTTTGTTGGAGGAGGAGCTCAGGACCTTATTGTTGCTGAGAATGGCTACAGTTCATTTTGGGGGAGCTCTGGTCTTCATCTTGAGCATCGCTTCCTGTTTCTGGAGGGGAAGATGGTGCATTGCTCAGCCTCCTAGAGAAGCTTGTTGTGTTGCCTTTCCTGATGGGAACTCTTCATCGCCGGAGGAGCTCCGGACCTCATTGTTGCTGAGATGGCTGTGGTACTTTTCAGGGGAGTTCTGCTTCTTATCCTGAAGATTGATTCCTAGTTCCAGTTTAGATCCTTCAGTCTGCTAGCACAGATCCTTCATCTCATTAGCATACTTTCTAGTTTCCACCATCACCTGTGGGCTTTCCCAGAGCAGATCTGTGAATCGGGCCTGCATGAGACATTGTCGTGGGCTCCAGGCCTCTGGTTGGACTTGTGAGAGGCATTGTTATGGGCTCTAGGTTTCATCTGGACTCAGGCAGGATATTAGGATCCAGGCCTTCAGCTGGAGTCTTTGGTCTTTAGTGTGTGGACAGATTTCCTGCACTCTTGTATGATTCTTCGGGTGATTATAAATTAACCTTTTTAAAATGTGTCCTCTATTGTTCACCATGCAAACCCCCCAAATTATGATAGAAGTCAACCTGGCTGATTCTGAGTCAGGAAAATGTGAGTGTTCCTTTTAAGTGGAAAACACCCTTGTTCTCATCTTCAGTTTTTCCTTTTAGGTAACATACCATCTCCCAGACTCCCCACTGACTCTCAGGAGGGCACAGGTCTGATGACCTGTGCTCATTTTGTGACTAGCTAGAGGGCCTGGACCTGCACTCCTAAGCTTTTCCCATGAAAGAATGCATGAAGATGAAATTTGATTACAATACAGTGATGATACCCAGTGGATGGAGGTGAGCAGATCAGCCCTGCACTCTCATGCTTTTGAACTACCTGGAGACACAGGAGATAGCAGGGCCAGCAGGGTCATCAGCCTGGAAACTGTCTTCTTCCTGTAGCAGTTGATCACACCTTAAAGATTCCACAATCAGTGATGTAGAGGGTTATTTTTAGAATCAAACTAACTTGTTCTGTAATTGCCTTTTTCCTTAAGGATGTGTAATTTATTCAGTGGAAGCTTAGCTCCTTTACCAGGGTGGGTAAATAATTTTGAACTTCTTGCTCCATTGTGTTAGGGTTCCACGCAGTTCAGAGCTGGTGCTGTCAGCGTTCAGCCTCGCTGGCTCAGCTGACTTCCAGGATCTACCTAGTACCGTGTCATCTTCCGTCTACTCGTCCACACCCCATTCTCTCTTTCACAATAATATTAAGAATAATGAAATACTTAGGAATTAGCCTAACCAAGAAAATGACAGACTTCTATTATGAAAACTACAGTATCTGGAAAAGGAGATAGAAGAGGACATCAGAAAATAGAAAGCTGGGCCGACCAGGGAGCTCAGCAGACTAAAGTGCCTGTTTAGGCAGAGTGCAGTGTGATCCTCAGCATGCTATGCTGGCCCTGCCCCCACCCCAGGGCATGCTGAGGCTGTGCATGGTGGTGCATACCTGCAATCCCAGCGCTTGGGAGGATGAAAACAGGAGGGATTGCTATTAGTCTGATCTATGTAGTGAGACCCTGTACTTAATATATTAAAAAAAAAAAAAAAACAAAAAACAAAACAAAAAAACTGGAAAGCTGTCCCATTCCTGGATAGGTGGACCCCACACACTCGTGATGGCTGTACTTCCAAAGCTGTTATGCAGCTTTAACACAATGTAAATTAAAAAACAAAACAAAACAAAACAAAACAGTAGCATTCCTGACAGAACTAGAGAAAGCAATCTCCTGAAACTCATTGGAACTAGAAGACAACTGGGGTAACTAAAGCAATCCTGGGCAGTAAGGGGAAGGCAGGCAGCATCATAATTCCAAGCTTATACTACAAACTTATATTACTGCAAAGTTACACTACAAAACTACAGTGAAAAAAATTGCATGGTATTGGGGAAAAAAGCCACTAAAACAATAGACAAACAAAAAGACTTGTGGATAGAACACAACAGAGTGCAGAAACAACCCTAGCACATTAAACCACTTTATTGTTGACAAAGGGGCCAAGTCCTTTTATTAAAGGAAAGACAGACTGTAACAAATTGTGCTGGGATAACTGGCTTTCCACATGCCCAAAACTGAAGCTATACCCATATCTTTCGTCATGCACTAAACTAAAATAGATATGGATCAGTGACCTAAATTTTTCTTTTTAAAATATATTTAGTATGGGGCCTACAGGGTCTCACTACACAGATTGGACTCCTAGTGATCCTCCTGTTTTCAGGCATCCCAAGTGCTGGGATTACAGACGGGTGCCACCATGCCCAGCCAGGGATGGAGTCCTTATCCCTGTGTCTGCCTAAGCAACGCTTTAATCCACTGAGCTAACTGGCCAGCCCCAGAGATCTAAATATTAAAACAGATAGTCTGTTGGAAGACAAAATACTTAAAATTCTTGAAGACACAGGCATAGGCAAGGACTTTCTGAACAGAACCCAGTTTTCAAAGGAAATATACTAAGAATCAATAAATGGGATTAGGGGCTGGGGAGATATTTTAGTGGAATAAGCACTTGCCTGGCAAGTGCAAGGGCCTGAGTTCAATCCCTGGTTCTGCCCATAAATAAATAAATAAATAAATAGGATTAGACCATCCAGGGCCGCCGGATCCTGAATAGAGCGCAGGCCCGGTGCGTGAGGTGAGACGACCCACGGCTGCTGGATCCTGAATAGACCCAGAGCACAGGCTCAGCGAGTGAGGTGAGACGACCCAGGGCCACTGGATCCTGAATAGACCCAGAGCACAGGCCTGGTGTGTGAGGTGAGACGACCCAGGGTCCCCGGATACTGAATAGACCCAGAGCACAGGCTCAGCGACTGAGGTGAGACGACCCAGGGCTGCTGGATCCTGAATAGACCCAGAGCACAGACCTGGCGCGTGAGGTGAGACGACCCAGGCCCACAGATCCTGAACAGACCCAAAGCGCATGCCCAGCATGTGAGTGAGATGACCCAGGGCCGCGGGATCCTGAATAGACCCAGAGCGCATGCCCGGCATGTGAGTGAGATGACCCAGGCCGCGGGATCCTGAATAGACCCAGAGCGCATGCCCGGCATGTGAGTGAGATGACCCAGGGCCGCGGGATCCTGAATAGACCCAGAGCGCAGGCCCGGGAGTGAGTGAGACAACCCAGGCCGCGGGATCCTGAATAGACCCAGAGTGTAGGCCCGGCATGTGAGTGAGACGACCCAGGCCGCGGGATCCTGAATAGACCCAGAGTGTAGGCCCGGCATGTGAGTGAGATGACCCAGGGCCGCGGGATCCTGAATAGACCCAGAGCGCAGGCCCAGAAAGAGAGGGAGCCTGGCCAGGGCCCGGGGATCCTGAATAGACCCAGAGCACAGGCCTGGTGTGTGAATGAAACTGTCTGGGGTCCACTGGTTCCTCATTCTACCCAGAGTGCAGGCCCAGTGCAGAACTCTTTAGCAGAACTCTCTGCAAAGAGTCTAGAGACAAGACCCACCGAGCAGATTCAGGAACAGAACATCTTGCCAGAGTGACACAAAGGGCTCAAATATAATGGCTGCAGCAGAAAGAAGTGGAGAACAGCAGCCAGATCCAAACAACACCCACCTGGAGGAATCTGAACTT
>NW_004524661.1:11199701-11213076 GCF_000260255.1 Octodon degus | reverse complement strand
CATAGTTATAGTAATTATATTTATGGGTCATGCCATGACATTCTAGCACATCATAAGCAGCTTTTAATGGTATACTCATCCCCAAAATTGGTTATTTTTGTCTTATTCTTTAATCTTTGGCTAAGATTCCATAGAATAGCAAAGAGTCTACTTTTATCCTATTGACTGTATTCACTCCCCACATGACAGCCATTGCAGTGGGGCAGATGAAAATGGAGCATTGTGCCTTTGCTCTTTGTAGACGCTGACGAAGTCATTTAAATGGGAAGCAAATTAAAAACAGAGATGCTGCCATCGTGTAACAGGCAGATAGCGCCCTTCTTTGCTCTTACCTAAAAACTTCAGCGTGTGATCCTGAGGCAGACTGGGAATACTGTCTACTGTCTTTTATCATGCTCCAAAAAGCAGTTGATTATCTTGGAAGGGCTTCAAAAGCAATTAAGAAAATCCCTTATGTCAAGTTACATTTCAGACAGGACAAATTAGATGTATGGGGAAATGTCCTGATAAAGTGCTTGAGAAATAATGAATCTGTGTACAATTTGTAATTGTTCCTGCAAAAAATTTACAACATAAAAGGGCCTGTTAACCTGAGATTGGAAGCTCAATGATGGATTTTTTTTTCTTTCATTACAAATGCAAATGTCTTATGAAATTGAGCCCAGAGCATTTTTAAATGTCCAAAATGTAATTCAAAACGTTGTTTATTACATTTCTGTCTGGAAGCTTGCTGCATCACAAGCTGCTTTGTAAATGCTAGTTCTCCAGCCAGCAAGTCTGCAGTGAAAAATGGCCGATTTGGCTCACGATGGCAGACTCTGTCCTAAGGGGAGCTCTGTGCCAGAATGGAGGGTTCATAGCACAAATGCCACATAGCGCTGGGGACGGATGGCAACTGGAAAGGCACTTTAGCTGTTAGGTGTCCCCAACTTTGTTTTATTTGGCTTATGCATTAATAATAACATTAACCTGAGACTGCAGGATGGTGCAGATCCCAAATAATGAGTCAATGGGGGCGGAAGTAGGCAGTATGGGGTGCAGGCTGGGGATGGGCCATCAGAAGGAGGTAGCAGCTAGGTGGCATACTATAGCACTGGGAAAATTCAAATGCCGTGTCCTTCCCTTATGAGCTGCTATCTCTCCTCTGAGCAAAATGATTTCATCTCTCTCAAATGTGGATTTTATACTCAACTTCCTAACTTTTGAAGTATGGGTGTTCCTGTTGCTAATTTTTTCCCCTGTGATAAACATTAGCAAGTGGGAAGTTATTATACAATATTTGTAGTCTACTTATTTGTGAATTGTTTGAAGGTCTCTTAAATATGAACTATTTCCAAATCACATTGGGCTCATTTTTTTTTAATTTGAAAGAGAAAAGAAATAGAGACAGTAAAACAGAATTTCAAAGCAAGTTGGTAGGAGAATTACAATAATTAATACATTGTGTATTGTTGTCATTTTTTACCTTGATCCAAATCCCATGGAAGCAAACCAATCATGAAGCTCTCTGAAAAGTCACTGGAAGCCCCAGGCTCAGAACCCAGCTGTGCGACATGAACTCTGAGGCTCAGAGCTGCTGGAAGCTTGGAGTAACTGGACCACAGGGGCTGATGCTCATTTAGGAATCCTGGTTGGTGCTTTGTTTCCTGAAGCCTTTCCTTGAGCTGAACAAGGAGAATATTTTCCTCATGGGAGTTCACATTGTATAGCCTTTATTTTATACACAATTCTTTTTGAAATGGCTCAACACAGAGATTTTTTTTTTTTTTGTCTAATGATTAAGAGACAAAAGCAACTAAGGAAACAAATTGCAGGGTATTCTTACTTACAGGGTGGGTGATCTCTAAGCTTGTCTTCATAAATGCTGTGGTCCACTGTCACTGGTCCATATTATGTGAGCTTTTCCTACTCCTGTCTTCATAGAGAGCAGTAGACTCCTGTGTGTGTGTGTGTGTGTGTGTGTGTGTGTGTGTGTGTGTATGTGTGTGTGTGTATGTGTGTGTGTGGTACTGGGGATTGAACTCAGGACCCTGCACTTGCCAGGCAAGGGCTTATATCTCTCTGGTCCACGCATTATGTCTTTACCTTGATCTCATGTTTAAACCTTGATCATATTTCTGTCTTTCAACAAACAATGTTTATTCTGAATCTCTCCAGACTCATCACTTGATGCAAATACTACTACTTACTAAGTTTTCTTTCTTTCTTTCTTTCTTTCTTTCTTTCTTTCTTTCTTTCTTTCTTTCTTTTCTTTTCTTTCTTTCTTTCTTTCCTGTATTTTAGGGAAGGGAAAACAGGGTATTCAGGGTCTCACTATTAGATCAGACTCATGGTGATTCTCCTCTTTGCAGCCTCCCAAGGGCTGGGATTACAGGCGTGCACCACCATGCCCAGTCTCAATTGCTGCGTACCATGGGGATGGGGCCAGCATGGCAGGCCTGGGATCGAACCCCTGGCTCCTGCACCTGCTTGCATGTGCTTTAATCTGCTGAGCTATTTGAAAGGCCCATTACTAAGTTTTCTGAGCCCCTAAATAAGCTCATTTTTGCTTAATCTAAATCTCTAATTATTGTCACTGTGGTCATTTTGTGACCAGCTGGAGGACCCTGAAACATGGTGAAGGTAAGTATGTTAAGTCTTAGGTCTTTGGTGAGTTTTAGTTTCTTCAGCAGGAAAAGAGTAATGTGTGAAGGAAACAGAAATAACCCTAGTAAAAGTTCCTGCAGAATTACAGGACCTGTCCTCTAAAGGCCATCTGTTCAAGGGGTGGTCCCAGTTTATGATACTATCTGGTGCTGGTGGAACCTTTAGGATATGGGGCCTTGTGGGAGAAGATAAGGTCACTGGGTGTGTCTTTGAGACAGTGGGACCCCAACTGTGGCCTTTTTCTTTGCTTCCTGGCCCCAGGGAGGTGAATAGGCTCTTCTGCCATGTTCTCCTGCTGTGGTGTGCTGCGCTGCCACAGCCCCAGAGCAGCAACTTGGGTTGAAACTCTGAAATCATGGGACAAAGCTTCTTCCTTTATTATTCTTTATTTTTTATTTTTTTGGCGGAACCGGGGATTGAACTGAGATCCTTGCGTTTGCCAGTCAAGCGCTTATCCTACTGGACCATCTCCCCGGCCCCTCCTTTATTATTCTTGATTGCTACTATGCCGTAGTGGTAAGTGCTCAATGAGTTTAAGATATTAATAACTAGCTCTCCCTTTCCCTCAATGTTCTGTCTTCAGCTATTGAATTGGAAAGGAAGTCAACTAATTCTCATGGGTGAGTGAAGAAGGTGGTTTATTACATCACGTCTATTTTTGGTACCTGGAATCGAATTTAGGACCTTGGAGTTGCCAGGCAGGCACTTGTGCTGCTGAGCTATATCCCTGGCCTTCCTCTTTTTGAGTTGAATTTCTCTCTCTCTCTCTCTCTCTCTCTCTCTCTCTCTCTCTCTCTCTCTCTCTCTCTCTCTCTCTCTCTCCTGACAGTCTATTTTGACTGACACATAGCACCAGATAAGACTTTAAAATCATCCATGGAGCTAATGGTAGGGCACAGAGGGGAGTAGAGATGAAATAAGATTGGCCATGGCTTGACTCTTGTGGAAGCTGTGTTACAAACATTAATCATACTCTTCTCTCAACTCTTACATTCTGTTTAAATATTTCTTCAATGTTCTCTTAAAATATGGAGGTAAACCTAGGTGATGAGTCGTCTTTCTTTTCATAGAGGCCACCTATGCTGATATTTAGAAATTGTATCGTGCTGTGTGCTTGACAGATTCTTAACATCTGTATGGGTCCCTGTGACCCTCAGCATGCTTCTCTGTCTCTATCACTTAGCACACGCTTGGTGCTGGGTATCTTGCAGAGAGCTGGGCCTCTGTTTCAGCCAGGAAGCCAGCCCACCTCTACTTGTGCTGCTCCCGTCCCTGGCACCTGAGCTGCAGAGTCTTCAGTCTTGGCTGAGCAGAAATAAGGAAGAGGGAAGCTTGCCTCAGTCTTCCATGTGGTAGGGATAGCCTTTGTGACTTTCAGTTGTCAGGAATGTGGCCATTTGGAGATTATTTTCTAGACTGAAGATGTCATGTATATCTTGCTCTGTTAATTCAGAATCGGACACCTGCGTATTCTCTTGAATCCAGCGTGGAGTGACAGACTTGGGACACATGATCTCATGCCTCTGGATCTGAAGTCGAATCAAAATCTGTGCAGGTGACTGGCCAGGCTTCTTTGCAATCCTCTTGGTCACAGGCTCACCCATCAAGTCACCTGCCTCACTTGAGTCACCAAGAGGATGGTAGGCAGTCACAGGCACATCTCTGACTTGGCTATAAATAATCAGTCTCCTCTGAGGAAGTCATGGGTGGCACTCAGTCTGGTTAGTGAATGGTGTGATCCTTAGACTGTGCTTATTGAAAAGCCTCTCAGGCTGTTCATGGTTGAAGATTGACACTCCAGAGGCCTTACCAGCCCTTCATCACCAGGTCCTCTGCGGCCTCCCAGGTCTCCAGGAAATCTGCTGCTGTGATCCCAAGGCACAGGCTCGAAACCTATGGGCCAGTGAATGCGGGAGAGGCCCAGGCCATTGACCACTAAGGCCTTCAGAGCCTGGCTGCATGGAGTCCTCACTGGGGACTCCTGGTAGAAAGTGTCCTGCACCAATGAATGGATCCTCTCATCTCACCCTACTCTCGCTGACCTGGCACTGGATTCCTTCTCCTACCTCACTCTCATTCTTGTGCAGGTATGCACAGTCCAGTGCTGCTGGCTGCACCAATGGCCACCATCACTGCATTTGTCCCTTCTCCTGGAGAGCCCTTCCTGGAGCCCAGGCCAACCAGTGGAATCTCCACCATGGCTGCCCCAAGGTTCTTTTTTTTTTTTCTTTTAAATCAGTTATTTTTATATTTTACTTACGTACTCTTGTTAATGTGATCTTCAGAAAATGTTTTGAATGAAGAAATGAAGTGGAGCAGTGCCCCCCTGCTGTGGGTTTGTATAGTATCATGAAGAGCTGGTGGGCCAGGCTGGTGCTCTGAGGGCAGCAGCACACGGCCAATGCTTCTGCCCAGCGGGAAGCCTCCCTACCTGAGGGGCCAGCTGTTTCCTGCAGCACTCTGTGTGGTGAGAAGCAACCTCTGCAAGCTGGGTCTTTCCAGGGAACCACACGGTCTATTAATTTTACAATGGCAAGTAGAACTGCAGATGGCAGCGTGCGGGAGCTGGTTGCAGGATCAACACAATGAGCTGAAAATTTTCTGGGGCCAAAGTGGAAAGTTTTATCTTTTCTGTTATGTTTATCATATAGCCATTAGCATTCCAAATTATTGCCAGTTTTGCTACACTTATTGTGTATCATAACGATATGAAAAAGTTGTGTCCATCGGATTTCAGCCTTTCCTCAAGTGAGCCCTCACATTATTTTCTTGACCAGTTTAGATAATTCTTTTCCTCCACACCCTTTTTTTTATGTGGCTTTCCCATATCTGAGCATGTTAATTCACACATCTCTTGCATATGTACTGTGCCTAATTTTCAGCATGTGAGATTATCAAGAAAAATAGCATGATCTTCTCATTAGGATTTTCTTTTCATAGTACTAGGGATTGAACCCAAGGCCTTCACACTGAGCTATGCATCCAGTTCTTTCTTGTAGTTTTTAATCCTGAGACACGGTCTTTCCAAGTTGCCTGGCCTCTTGACTTGCAGTCATCCTCGTTTTCTCTTCCGGAGTGCTGGGGTTACAGTCCCAGATCATCATGCCCGGTTTATGACATGTCATTTTGATTTTTAATTGTCAGCTTGACCGTATTGAGAGACGCCCAGAGTGGTGATCAGATCACAGGGGCTCTGCACTATCCAGGAGGTTACTCCACTGAGGTTCCTGCTGAAGGTGGTCTTTGCAGGTGTGCAGCTTGGGCTGCGTCTTTGCAGGACAGACTTCCCGTGGTGCTCTTCACACTGCTCAGTTTCCCAGGAGCCCTGAAGCCAGCGCTTTTGCTCCATCCTTTCCCCCCCAGTCCCCGCCTGCTCCCTAAGGACTGAAAGTTCTCAAACTGTGACCCAGACAAAGCTCTTCTCTTAAATTGCAGGTGCCAGGTATATTTTTCCCAGCAACAGAAACACTGGCCATTATGAGAACTCTTCAGAGAGATGTAGCTGAGGCCCTTTTATATTTTACTTTGAGACAGGCTCTCACTAAGGCTTAATTTTGTAATAGAAGTACCAGTAAATTTAGTTATGCAAATGAAAGTCACAATGGTTTGAAATGAGAGGGGAAGCATCAACTATGTGATGGCACATAGTTGGATTGTAAGCTAGAATTAGGTATCAGAGTAAATAACATGGTAAGTGTAAAATGTTAAAGAATTGAGTCTAAGAATCACTTGCTGACTTAATTGCTCAGGCAACCTGGTCTTTTTGCTAACTGGTAATGATTGTTTACAATTTATGGCTAATAATATTCTGAAGTTTGTCATCTTTGTGAATTTTTGGGGAGGGGGTACTGAACATCTCACACTTGCCAGGCAGGCGCTGTGTTGCTGAGCTATATCCAATATTATGGCTTTAAAATTTTTTTCTTAAAATATATTCTGTAGAGGTCTAGTGAGATAGCTCAGCGGACTAAGCGCCTGCTTAGGCAAGCTCAGGGACTGGGTTCAGGTGCCACATGCTGCGCCAGCCCCACCCCCCAGTGCGCTGAGCCAAGATTGGGCATGATGGTGCACACCTGTAATTCCAGTGCTGGGGAGGCTGAAACAGGACCACTAGAAGTCCGAGCTGTGTAGTGAGACCCTGTACCAAATACATATATATTTTTTCTGTGAAATGAAGTTGTCAGCACTAAGAGATTTAAGGTTTTTCATTGTGTTGCCAAAATTAAAATATATTATCACTGTATGAGAGTAATAGTATATTTGCTTTTATCTACAGTGTTGTTTATTGTTATAAAGTGCTATGTTATGAATAACTTCTACAATTAAATATAGATAACTTAAAAAATAAAATTAAATTAGAAAAAGATGATGAGGCTAGGCTTGAATTTGTAATCCTGTATGTACTCAAATGTACTCAACCCAATTATCTGGTATTATAGGCACGTTCCACTGGTATCCTTTAGGAATGAAGTAAGTAACAAATGTATTTTTTTTTAATTTTGTTTGTTTTGTTTTTTAATGAAAATAATATCATATGTTTACTCTTTTAAAAATTTATTTTTTAAAGAGAGTACAAAATAGTATTCAAACAAAAAAATTACAGGTGAGGGGCTGGGGAGATAGCTCAGTAGAATAAGCACTTGTCTGACAAGCGCAGGGTCCTGAGTTCAATCCCTGGTACTGAAAAACAAACCAAAAAAAAAAAAAATATATATTTTTTTTCTTAAAAAAAAGAAAAAGAAAAGAGCAGCAGGGAAGAGAGAAAAGGGGGTGATGTTCAGTTCTCTCTAGGCTCTCAAAAACAAACCAAAAAAAAAAAAAAAAGAAGAAGGAAAGAAAAGATGGAAATATGAGAAAAAACAAGGAAGACTGAAATAAACATTTATAAAAAAATTGATTATTAAAAAAGAAAAATTACAGTGATACAGAATTTCACTTGACAATATAATAGGAATTTCACAGTATTTGTGGTATGCATAGTGTTGTCTTCAAGCTAACAAACGTAAAAATGTTATGCATACTAATATTTTTCTGACCAAGAACTATTGCCAGCTACCAACTATCTAGTTACACCTCCAGAGATCATGTTTGCATAATCTAAGCAGATGTTTATGTGTATATTCATTTTAAAAATATCGTTGTGTATCTGCTGTTTGTTGAGTCTTTTTCACTGAGCGATGTTTGGTAGGTAATTTCATATATATATATATATATATATATATATATCCCATTATTTGTATGTGTGTGCTGCATTAGTTATAAAAGCATCATGGTGCTCCTCATTATATGAAAAGTTGCTTTCTTTTCTTTTACGGAACCAGAAATTGGGCTCAGGCCCTTGCGCTTGCCAGGGAAGTGCTTATTCCACTGAGCCATCTCCCCAGCCCCTGTCCTTTGTGTGTGTGTGTGTGTGTGTTTTAGGGAAGGGTCTACATGGTGTTCATGATTTCACTAGTAGATTAGACTTGTAATGATCCACTTGTTTACATCCTCCTGGGAGCTGGGGTTACAGGTGTATGCCACCACACCCAGTCTCAGTTGCTGTCTCAGCATGCTCTGGGGGGCAGGGCTGGCATGGCAGGCCCAGGGATCAAACCTCTGTCCCTGTGCCTGCTTGCAGGCACTTTAATCCGCTGAACTATTTGGTCAGTCCCTATTACTGTCTTGTTTTAACCCTAAACAGGTCTATTGAACATCCTGCTTCATCTTTTCAGTCTTCAATTTAAATGAGTTTTAACAGATTAAAACAACAATAACAACAAAAGAACTGCTCCTAAAGGGAAAACTTTTAGTAACATTGACTATTTTAACACAAGCTCGCAACAGCATTAGAACTAGTTTTATGTTTTAGAGGGGATGGCATTTATTTGGATTTATATTCTGACCTTTAAAATTTTTTGGCGGGGAGCCTTACTAGGGTAGCCTTGCTAATTTACTAATAACATAAACAAATGCTAGGACAGCAGTAAAGGTGTTCTGAGTGTGTAGTCATGGGGGTGATTTATTTATTTATTTTATTTTAAAGAACAAAAAAATAATAAAAACAAAGGTATGAAATTTCAAAAGAAGATTGAAGGAGAGTAACAATGGTTAGCACTTGTGTATTGTTACCTTTAATGCATTTGCTCATATTACAAGATATATGCATGAAAAATTGGTCAAACAATATAAGCACAGATGAGTTTGGGTGAATTCAGGGTGGTATGGCCATAGACACAATATTTTTTTTTCAAAGTTTTATTGATAAACAGATAGCAATGAGACAGTTTCAAATCAAATCGGAAGTACAGTTTCAACAAATAATACACTGCATATATTCTTCTTAGTGGTTAATTGCTGTACAAGATGCGGACTTGTGATCCTATTTACAAACACCATTAGAACAAATCATTCTATTCATTAAGAGAATGCAACTATATATCTATCCCAACCTCTTTGAATACACAGATACAAAATGGACATTCATTGGTATGCCCCATTTTTTCTAAGTTCCGTTATTGAATATTATAGGTGTGTAAACTCAGCAAAATATTCTAAAAGAGTCCAGTAGCCCATAATAGCATTGGGTCTTCTGTTTAACTGGCATTGTCAGAAATTATTGACCTGAGTCCCCCACAGCTCATCTTAACAGCATGGCTTTATTTCTTATATTTCGACTTCATACTTTTCTACTGGATGGTTAAGACCAAGGTAAAGCAGGACCTATGCAACAAGACATAGACACAATATTAACATAAACCTTTCTTTACAATGAACTAATAGCAGTACGTAGTACAATTTTTTTTTTTTTTCAGACACTGGGAATTTTACTCAGGACCCTGCACTTGCCAGGCAGTTGTTTATTCTACTGAGCTATCTCCCCGGCCCCAGTAGTATAACTATCTTAATTATCGTGTGTGTGTGTGTGTGTGTGTGTGTGTGTGTGTGTGTGTAAGCACTGCTTTATTTTTTCTTTTTCCTTCCTTCTTTGTTCCCTTCCCCCATTCCAGTTTCTCTTTCCTTTTGAGCACCTCCTTCCCATTTCACAGTATCTGTTGTGTATTTGGGTCTTTTTTTTTTGCAGAACCGGGGATTGAACTCAGGCCCTTGCGTTTGCCAGGCAAGCGCTTATTCTACTGAGCCATCTCTCCAGCCCCTAAGCGTCTTACATTAGGGAAACAATACCATATTTAAACATGTGAGACTGATTTATTTTATTTGTAAGTATGGACTCAAGTTGCATCCATTTCCCTAGAAATGTTTCAAGTTTATCTTTCTTTTTAGCTGAGCATTACTCCATTGTATAGAAATACCACAACTTTTTTTTTTATCCATTTCTCATTTGATGGGCTGTTTACTCTGTTTTGGGTTGTTGCCTAGATTTTGCTATGATGAATTGAGCTGCTATAAACATGGGTGTACATATCGCTGTGGTCTGATGTTTTAATTCTTTAGGAATAGCAGGTTAACTGGGACCTGTAATCCTAATTTTGTGAGGAATCTCCACATTGATTTTCACAGTGGTTATACCAGTCTACATTGCTAACAATAGTGGAGAAGAGGGTTTTTTTTTCCCCAGTCCTCCAGCATTTGTTATTGGTTCATTTCTTGGTGGTAGTCATTCTTTCTGGGATGAGATAGAATCTCAGTGTTGTTTTAATTTGCATCTATCAAATGACCAGTGATGCTGAACATTTTTCACATATTTACTTGGCATCTACTTCTTTATCTGAGAAATGCGTGTTTATGTCATGTACCCATTTTTGGATTGGGTCTTTGAATCTGTGGGCTCTTGATTTTTCCAATTCTTTGTATGTGCTAGGTGTATGTCCTTTGATTGAAGGACACTTAGCTAAAATTTTTCCCACTCTGTGGATTTTCCCTTTTTTTTTGGAGGGGGGGAAACTGGGGATTGAACTCAGGCCCTTGGGCTTGCCAGGGAAGTGCTTATTCCACTGAGCCATTCTCCAGCCCCAAGCCATCTCCCCAACCCCTTTTCTTTCACTCTGTTATTTTCTTTCTATGTATTTCAGCTTTTTAATGCAATGAGATGCCAGTTGTTGATTCTTTGAAGTGTTTCCTATGCAGTTTGAGTTTTGCTGATGAACTCTGCTTATCTGTCTCAGTTACTTTTCTCTTGTTGCTGGGACCAATACCTGACACCCAAAATTAAGGAAGGCAAGGTTTATCTAGCTTACAGTTAGTAGAGATTTCAGTTCATACTCAGCTGGCTCCAAGGCACATGGTAGAGGGCAGCAGTTCATGGCCATGGAAAACAGCAAAAACAAATGGGAGGAGCAGTGGAAACAATGGCTACAGAGAGCAAGTCTGTCTCCCTTATGTTGAATTTGGGCTATCCATCCCAGACTGGGTATAGCACTCATACCCATAATGCCAGCATCACTCACACGCATAATCTCAGTGGATCATGAGTCAACCACAAACTCTAGAAGCCCACCTCATGACTTACATGAGGCATTAAGGGGACAACTAGATATGTACCATAACACTGCCCCTATCTCTTCAAGAAATCTACCTACTTTCTCTTCCAGTAGGCTTAGTGTTTCTGTTTTAATATGTGGATCTTTGATCCATTCTGACTTTATGTTAGTGCATGATGGTAGACATAGGTCTAGTCTCTGGCATGTAGAAGGCCAGTTTTTCTAGCACCCTTTATGAAAAAGGCTTTCTTCCACTAGCTATACTTGGCCCTTTTGTCAAAGATAAGGTGGTTACGTGTGTTTCTGGTTGTGTCTGTGTCTTTTAATTTGTTCCTCTAATTGTTAGGTCTGTTTTTTTTTTTCCAATGTCATGCTGATTTTATCATAGTACCTTCATAGTACAATTTCAAATCAGGGATTGTGGAATGCCTCCTGTCTTGCCTTTGTTGCCCAGGGTTGCCTTTGCAATTCTGCATCTGTTCTGGTTTCAGATTAATTTTAGGAAGTTTTTTTTCTAGTTCTATGTGGTATGTTAATGGTTGTTTGATTGGAATTACATTAAATCTCTACAGCAATTTTGAGAGTATGGCCATTTATACTATGCTGGGTCTTCCTATCTATGAGCAAGAGGTATCTTTCCATCTGCAGCTGTCTTCTTCAATCTCCTTTTTCAGAGTACTATAATTTTCAATATATAGATTCTTTACTTCTTTTGTTGTATTGGTTCCTGGAGGTGATTTTTAAAATGTATTTGGTATAGGGTCTCACTATGACTTGACTCGTAGTGATCCTCCTGTTTTCAGGCTCCCCAGCTCTGGGATTACAGGCTTGTGCCACCACACCTGGTCTCTGGGAGTGATTTTTAATAAGATGGTGCCCCTGTGTGTCATTGTCACCAACAACAGATATAATTCCTGCCCCACTGCTCTGTTCAGATCTGAAATTGGGTTTTGGCTTCCTTGGTGTGTGTGTGTGTGTGTGTGTGTGTGTGATCTTTTCTGTTTTGTTTGGTAATTTTATTGTAAAAATACTTGACATGGATATAACAATTTAATATTTTTAATTGTAATACAGTGTTATTTATTTTAAGGACTGTAGGCACCCCTCCTGGTCCTTGTCTTGGTCCAGGAAGTCTGTATTTGTAATCCCAAAAATGTATTATTGGAATCTCACCAAGTTAATTCCAATCTACCACTCTCAGAGCAACCCACAGCGAAAATAAGGACACTAAAGCATATTTATAAGTATGAGGAGTCAAGGGACTCTAAGTCCAGCCATAAAGATGGTTTTCTGGGACAAAAAGGCCAACCCAGGGCCACATCCAGGTTTTATTCAGTGGAGAAGGAGGAGCGGCTAGAGCATGAATGACTGAGAACTGTGGAAAGTATGTGAGCACTGTGAGCTGGGCTAGGTAGAGGCTTGTACTTACCTCTGTCACATGCAGAGAGAAGGATATGCAGAAAAAGTAATTTGGATTAAACTATTGAGATAACATCTAATGTTTTGGGGTCTGGTGCTTTAGCTCTGATGTATAATCTTTCAAGTCCCAGGAAGCCATAGCCTCTATCTCCAGACTCCATCCCAGCCAACAGCATGGAGCACTGGCTCTTCGTCCTGTCTCTACCCTGCTCATATCAAAGAGCAGCAGGTGTGGGCTATCAGGGAAACATGCATGCCATGTCATCTTCAAAGACTACCACTAGCACCTCAGCTAGATCAATATCCATTGCTTAAGGCCAATTGAAAGGATAGAGAGAAGTCCTACCTATCTCTGTGCATATCAATATAAGGAAATAGGGTCAAGCTCAGCCAAAATGGAAAAAAATTGATCTTCTTTCAAGGAGAGCTGCTCAGGTGATCCTCCACAAAGTACAATATTATACAGTAAATATTTACAACTTTTGTAATTGAGATTTTTATGCCCATTCATAAGCAGCTCTCTGTCTCCTCCTTTAAGGCAACTATCGATTACTTTGTGTTTCTGTGAGCTTGACTGTCTTAGGCATCTCATATAAGTGAAACCATGTGGGTTCATCCTTCTGCGATGGGCTTATATCATATAACGTGATGTCCTGTAGGTTTACCCATATTGTTGCATTTAGCAGGATTTCCTTCCTGAAGGCAGAATACCATTCCACTATATTTATATGACTTCACTTTGTTTATTTTTCTGTAGATAAACATTTTGGATATTTCTCTTATTTTTCTTTTTTTTTTTTTTTTCATTTGTGTATTTGGTACAGGATCTCACTACTCAGATTGGAGTCATGGTGATCCTCCTGTTTTCAGCTTTCCCAGTGCTGAGATTA
>NW_004524661.1:11196806-11197671 GCF_000260255.1 Octodon degus | reverse complement strand
TTCTTTCTTTCCTTCTTTTTCTTTTTTTCTTTTTTTTTCAGAACCAGGGATTGAACTCAGGCCCTTGTGCTTGCCAGGGAAGCACTTATTCCACTGAGCTATCTCCCTGGCCCTCTCCAATTATTTTCTATTTCCCATTTTAACTGATAATTTTCTATCTGTAATGCAATAAGAGCTGTTTGAGCATTATTCCACAAATTTTGAGATGCATATATTGTTGAAAATACATATTATTTTTGATGTTTATATTCTATTCAGAAAAATTTAGTGCACTTATTCAGCTAAATGATTATATACATTATACAATGGAATAGAAACCCTCACATTGTGTGAAGTGGCATTATTCTACTTGACAGATGAGACAAACTCAGTGACACTCACCAAAGTTTTGCAGCAAGTAGAGTTGGAACTGAGCTACATTTTATTCAAAGTCTATGTTATTTTGTTGCTGCCACACTACCTCTATATCTTTGAAAACAGTGGATCAGGATGATATAGACATGCCTGCACCACCTATGCCTACGACCACCTGCACCCTTTAAGAAGAATAATAGTCCCAAGCCATTTGAGGTAACCTTTCTATATGAGGATTTAGAGACACACATTATAGTGTATACTCATCTTTTCATATTTTTAAATTAATTTTTAAATTTTTATTAGTACATATTTGCTTTTACTAGTACATAATGATAAGTTTGTCATGAGGAGTTGGTATAGGTACACAATAAATCTTATTCTTTTTATTTCCCCTTTCCTTCCATTTCCTTTGTCCTCTGTCCATTTCTTGGTCCCCTGTCCATTTACAAAGGACCTATATTCTTTTTTTTTTTTAGAGATTTTTTTTTAAATAATTTTTTTAATGTAT
>NW_004524661.1:11194540-11196056 GCF_000260255.1 Octodon degus | reverse complement strand
TCTCTCTTTTGGAAAGACAGTTCTATGAGTAAGCGTTAGTGACACTCTTAGTAACTGAGTGCAGTTTTCTTGCTTAAGAATGAATTGGGAAAGAAAAGCACTAAGAGTTTTGGGGGAATATTTGGATACTTAATGGCATCAGTTGAACCCTTTGATTTAGTTGTAGTCACTTTAGAGGGTTCCATCTTTCATTCAGGACGATGGTAGCAGCTATGTCGCTGTTGCTGATTTTGCTATGGCCGTAATCCTGGGGATTGCTCCAAGACTATTGGAAGTTGCTGCAGCAGAAAGCTCAGCAGAGCTGGCCAGGCCTTCCCAGTACTCCATGGGGACCAGCACATTTACAGAGCCAGCAATGCTTACTGGTGGAAGCAAGGAGAATTCTAGCCTCTTGGGTAGTATCTTTTGGCTGGCAGCCCTCCAAGTCAGACACACTGTTGATGTTACCTCGTGTAGAAGAAGAAACCCTCAGAAGCTAATTAAAGTCAAGAACAATATAGACATTTTTCCTCGACGTGGCCACCTAAAATTGAAACAGGACCTTTGGAGCTATTGGTATGAAGGAATAGACAAGGAAATAGCAGAAATCACATGACACATAGGGGAATCAGAAGGGACCACAGACTGTGGCCTTGTACCACAGGAGAAGCACTATCTGGACAAGATCAAGGCTGGAGGACCGTTGAGCAAGACAAGAAGCAGCTATCCTGGTTCACCCAGGACTGACCCCCAAAATGTTTAAAGGATAGTTTCACAGTACAGCATTTCCTCTGAACACAGATGAAGATGCTTGTTTTTCAAACAAAGCTTTGCTTGTTTTTGAAATCATCAGTGCAGTTTAAAGCATAATTTAGAAGCAGTTTTATGTGAGATATTTTGAAGATGTATCGTGAATAAACCCTGACATAGTTTATGCAAAGCTTCAGTGGATTAATGTCTGTTTCTATTATGCTGTCTGGTTTTCAGGAAATATAAACATAAAACTCCAGAACAAAAATAAATAAAATTCATAGCAACTCCCCCCCAAATCAAAGCCCTCCTTGGAAAGAGGGCTCTTTTCTAGGGATAAAAGTACTAAGTAACTGTAGATGTGAGAAAATGAAGATGTGCTCAGAAAACAATGGGAGTGTGACAAAGGGACATAGGAACTAGCTTGAAAAGTGTCCCCATGGTCAAATCTGGAACAACTTTGTTTTGAAAAAAAAAAAAAAGGACAGCGATGGGTTACAGCCTATAGAATAAATATCTTTTTTTTTTTTTTTTTTTCCTTCCAGAACTGGGGCTTGAACTCAGACCCTTGCGCTTGCCAGGGAAGCACTTATTCTACTAAGCCATCTCCCTGGCCTCCCAGAACAAATATCTATGAGTCCACACCAATCAAAATAGGTAAGGGAAAGCAAATCAGGTACTCAACAACGGAACTTAAAAAAATTGGGGTATAACTATGAATGTCCATTTTGTATCTGTGTATTCAAAGTGGTTAGGATAGATATATAGTTGCATTCTCTTAATGAAT
>NW_004524661.1:11186401-11192877 GCF_000260255.1 Octodon degus | reverse complement strand
TTTTTAAAAGTTCAGAAGAGTTTTTTTTTGGGGGGGGTTGGGGCTGGCTCTCTATGCCTTCAGGGCAGGTCTGGTAAGGCTTAAGGATCTGGAGATCGAACCACAGCATCCTGATTGCTTAGTTTAAGCAGTCACTTAAACAAGTGAGCTAATGGGCAGGCCCCTAAATCTTATTTTAAATTTTACTATATGTTCAAAGAGGTTGCCTTATTCCAGAGAGGACTTGAAGTGGGATGCTTGAGACCTGACCGCAGATCAGGAGGAATAATAACAAAATATGAGAAATCGTTGTGGTGGTTTTGTCTTAAAAGCATACACTAGAACTCGGTAATTACATGGTGCAGGAGAGTGTGCCAATTAGCCTCAATTTGGACTTCTAAAAATAATTAACATTTGACAGATAGTATGATCAAATAAACCAGAGAGCAGACACATTTTTCCCCAACGGGATCTATACTTAGTTTGAACCTTTAATAAACAGTTTTTCTGTAGTGAAGTAGTTTAAGGAAAAGCAAACAGTAGGGCATGTTAAAATATCCATTAACTAAATATCCTGAAAGGGTATAAAATGCCTCCAGCTGCCAAAAAACAATTAGGCTGCAAATATGCCTTTGGTTACCTAACCAACATTCCCCAAACATTTAGTTCTAATTAATTTTCTTCATTACACAACAATGCCTCTCCTAATTACACTAGAGAAATTCTATAAACCTACTAGCTATTCAGAGTTTTTATTGCACAAATGATTCTGGTAGGTCTCTATTATAAGTAAATCCTCACTCTTTAATTTATACATACCTCACCTCGGCAGACACAGCTACTTAGTAAACTCTTGACAGCCAGGCAAACTAATCCTGTATGTGACCATATTTCAAATTAGTAATTTGAGTGAGATGGAACATCAAGGATGAATAATTTAAAACCTATCAAAGGAAGGGTGAAAAGTACAAGCTTAGGAAACATGTAGCACCTGAATTCATACACATGTTGCCAAGGCTTGGGATCTCTGGTTCAGCAACAGAACTTGACTTCAAGGAACAAACCCCTTGTGCCTTTGCTGAGCTCCTCAGTGCCAAAGTTAGGACTGGAACCCTCCAGGTGCCAGGAGCAGTTCAGCAATTATGAGGAGAGCATGAAAGGTTGATTGGGTCATAGAACCAAAAGATCTTCAATGGTAGGCAGGGACCGTCTCTCAATAATTGAGGAAACCAGAATGAGGTGGTGATAGGAGACATGCTCAGGGTCTTACAATTTGGCAGAGATGGGAGTAGAAGGAGGATCCCCAACTTGGAGCTGAGAGCTGTCTACACAGTGCTTGTCTACAGACAGTTTTGTCCAATTTATTAAAGATTGTCAGCTTGCTGGTGACATGTTTGAACATTAGGTCAAATTTGGTCCCTGCTAAGTAATTTTTGGTTTCCTCTCCAAGCACATACACATTTATGGTCTTAGTTTTCAGGGTTTTGGAAGGTAGAATGTGAAGCAATTAGTACAAACACATCCTTAATGCTTACTTACAACTCTAAGCCAACTGATGGTATTTTAGAAGGTACTTCTTAGACTTACAGTATGTGGATTAACCAATCACTTCAGCCCAGGTTTATCAACCCATTTCTTGATTGTTTTTTCTTTTTTATGAATATGAATTTCTTTTCACAATATTAGGTTAAAAATAATGAGTTTTGCTGCTCAAAGTGCTCTGTGAATCAGCAGCATGATTATCACTCGGGACATTATTAGTGCCTCAACTTACAAGCAGAATTTACATTTCAACAAAATCCCCAGGCAAATTAAATTCACAATGAATTGTGAGCAACATGGTTCTGCAGCTGTGGCCCTCAAATTTCAGCACGCATCAGGTTTGTCTGAAGGTACACTGTCCCTGGAACCAGCTCCCCAGCAGGCTGGGGCTGAGGCTGAGAATTTTCATTTCCAAGTGCATCAGGAGGGATCTGAGACAAAACCTCCTTGACTTTTGTCGTTGACTCTTTGCTTTATCTAGGAGAGCTAGCTTTTGGAGATTTATTTTGAAGAAGATTTTGGTAGCCAGAGATATCAATCACCATCACCACCGTTCATACAATATGGATGTGTATAGCTCTTTTAAGATGATTTCAGATTTTTTTTTTTAAATCTAAGAACCACAAGCCAGCAGTTCATTTTTAGAGGAAGATCATTAAATAGTGAAGATTCCTGGTTTCTACTAAAGGAACAAAACAAAAAAAACCCCCTCACATTAGTGAGTCTTAGAAGAGGCTCAGAAATCTCTATTTTTGATAAACATTCAGATAATTCCGAGGCAGGTCTATGGACAAACTCAGAGAGGTGCTGACACAGGGGAAAGAAGGTGCCAGCCTGCTGGATGTCTCGAATGAGTTTGTATTCTATAAAATAGAAGAATGAATTTTAGGAACAACAGGTTAACAGAAGAATATATTTACTGGGGGAAGAAAGCTTCTGTCTGAGTGGGTTGCCAAGGACTCTGCCTTTTCTAGGGATTTGATAGAGCAATACCACAAGATGCGGTGGGTCTGAGGTAGGGAAAAATGGGAAATTGCAAGGTGGGCATGAAGTGGGATGAAACTACAGCTAACCAGTAAGATTGTAAGTATACTTGCTTAAGGAAAATCAGGATCAAGTGGGAAAGCAACTTACGCAGCCAGCAGGCATGAAAGCAGAAGAGGGCTTTTCTTGTGGGGGTGGGTGGGTGAGTGGTTCTTCCTGGTTTCCTCAAGGTGATCAATACCTGTTTAGGAACCAATCCCAATTGTTTATCCTTAGGAAGTATATGGGTACATTTGTTTTGTCTTTTGTCTTTTGACAACGTCTGGCTCACAGCAGAGGTGCCTGTCTCCACCAGATTTGCAAAGCATCTCATCTTCTGCACTGGCTCCTTTGAGAGCCTAGCCATATCCTAACATTTTGTCTACCTTAGCCACTTTGGACAGCACTGACAGAACTGATGGACACGGGAGGGAGACAGCAGAATGTTTCCTCTCAGCAGTGGAGTATCAGTGTTCTTCTGGTGAGGCAGCAGGTGCTTCTCCTAACCTAGCAATTGAGAAAATCAGTTGCCTGGACCTTTTCCTTAGTGATGCCCCAGTAAAGCCTACAGTCTCCTCTTTTCTTAATTACATCTGGGCAGCAGCAAGTGCTCTGGCTGCTGTGCTCTTCCGTCTCTCTGTTCCTCTTACAATAGTAATGAGCCAGGCGTAGCCATCCATCTGGTTGATATGAAGCTACCAAAGGCTGCAGACAGCAGAGTAGCAAGAGACTCTGGAAGATAATGTTGACCTCAGTCTCTGCAAGGCAGAGTGAGGGAATTAACTGTGTTTTTGTTTTTGTTTTGAGACAAAGTCTGTGTAGTTCAGGCTGGCCTTGAACTCACTATGTAGCCCAGGCTGGCCCCGAAGTTGTGGCAATCTTCTTGCCTCTGCCGCCTGGGTGCTGGGACTACAGGCATGTACCACTGTGTCCAGCTGATTTGTTTTAATAAGACAGGAAAGTGTTGTTTGGTGGTGGGAGGGGATACAGAATGTAGACAGCTCTTGGTACCCACAGGATGTGCCCAGGGATGCAGAATGTAGACAGCTCTTGGTACCCACAGGATGTGCCCAGGTCAATAGAGATACTGACCTTAGTATTGGTAGCTGTGAAATGGGGAGACAACAATACTTAGCTTTCATGTCAGGGAAAGAGGGGATTCCAGGAGGTAAAATGAGACAAAGCACTAAAATGCAATGGAAATGTTTTGTTAGTTTTTGAGCAGCATTTCTTCTTAATTTTATGCAAAATATAGGTGACCACTTTTCAATTTCATGAAGACCTGACACTTAACAATTAGTGTTTTCTTTTCTAGCTAGCAGGTCATGCACTTTAATTACATGATTGCTTTACTATTTGTAGTCATACAATTGAGTGTTGTTCTGCATTCAGTTTATAAAACAATACAGCATATTCCACAACATACACTATCTAACTCTTAAACATTAACCTGTACTGAAATCACCTAGGAAAACTACACCCCTGGGCTCCGCCCTGACTTAGTTTCAGTGGGTATAGGAGGGATCTGAGAATTTATAGTTTTGGCTAGGTCACTTTCTTATAGTTTTTTTTTTTTAATGTATTTGGTATAGGGTCTCACTATGCAGCTCACACTTGTATCGGTCCTCCTGTTTTCAGCCTCCCCAGCACTGGGATTTCGGGTGTGTGCCACCACGCCTGGGAGTGGGGCACCTGTGTTGTTGGCAATTGAATCCTGGTCTTTGTGCTTGCAGGTGCTTGGTCCACTGAGCTATCTCACCGGCTCTTTGGTCTCTTTCTTTCTTTCTTTCTTTCTTTCTTTCTTTCTTTCTTTCTTTCTTTCTTTCTTTCTTTCTTTCTTTCTTTCTTTCTCTCTTTTTTGTACTAGGGATTAAGCTCATGACCCTGCACTTGCCAGGCAGGTGCTTATTCTACTGAGCTATCTCCCCAGCCCTAGGTCACTTCTTGATTATGTTTGTTACAGCATTTTGAGAACCACTGAGTTAAAAGAGTACTTTCCTGATTATAAAATGCAGACAAGGGCCGGCAGGATAGCTTAGCGGACTAAGCACCTGCTTAGGCAAGCGCAGGAACCAGGGTTCGGTCCTGGTCCTGTGTGCTGTGCAGACCTTGCCCCTGGGGTGCACTGAGCTGGTGACTGAGTCCGGGCGTGGTAGCACATGCCTGTAATCCAAGCACTGGGCAGGTGGAAAACAAAAGAATCACTATGAGTCCGAGCTGCATAGTGTGACCCTGTACCAAGTATATAAATGGAAAAAAATAAGTAAAATACAGAGCAAACATCCCTAATTTGAAACTGGAAGTACTCTAGAATGGGAAACTTTCCGAGGGCTCATAGGACATCTCTAACCCCCCACTCTAAACTTGAGCTCAGGTGACAGGTTGAGGTAAAAAAAAAAATGCAGCCGTTCTATATAAAATTACTTTCAGGCCACGAATGTAGTGTGTATGAAAGATAAATGAATTTTGTATTTAGAATTGCGTCCCATCCCGAAGATATCGCATTTTGTATGTGCGGACATTCCAAAATTTGGAACAGACCAGACCAAAACACTCCTAGCCCTAAGCATTTTGGATAAGGGATGCTCAACTTGTCTAAACTTTTCATCCTTGCAAAAAGCTAATCTCCTCCGCCTCAGACTCCTACTCCTGGGCTTTAACATGAGGGCAATCAATCGTTCACCAGACCTAGAGCTGAGCGAGGTAGCGGAAAACACGCACCCGTGACCTTGGACGCTGCTCTGTGAGCCGCACCGCGCCGAGCATGACTTCTCTCTTCTGTGCATTATTTTAATTCTGAAGAGCTTACCAGTTACCACAGGAGTCTATGATAAAGCGGCGGGAGACCAGATAGTTCCTATAAAACACTTTGTGAATAATTACTGAGCAAAATAAACTATAAATGCAAAACAGCACTGCCTGAAGTTCCCAGGTGAGACAGTAGCCGCAATCCTGAAAGGAGAAATTGGGATTTACATCTCAAATGCTGAGAAAAGCTATTTTGTTGGTTCAGTCTTTTTACAGCCAGCTCAAGGCAAACCTGACTTCCACTTGATCAGAGGTGGGATAAAACTTGGAACTCACCACCTTCACTGCATCACTATACCAAGTTTGAAAGTAGTATTCTCAGAACGTCGTCTGTGCATCGTCTGCAGTAGAGCTGCCTTGGAAACCTGTTTCCTGTGCTTATTAATGATGGCCTATCCTTGTTTCTCACGGCCAAGAAAAAAATTGTTGGTTCTGTGGCTGCTTTGACCTGCCGGACTGTGTGTGGGATGCAGTTTCCAGGGCCACAGGGAAGATTAAAAAGAAAAAAAAATAAATAAAAAAGACCTACTAACAGGCTGTTAGGAGCAAGGTCTTGGAAACTCATGTTACCAGAGCTTCAGATACAGTCAGTTTAGAGGCCGTCCTCTGGCAACTTCTCCACCCGCTCCAGCACATGGAACTTTGAGACTACTGTATTTTCCTTGAGGCAACTCTGTGTGTAGACATTAATAAGATATAAAGAGAAGTGTTGTGTTCAGAAGCTCTTCAGTTTCTGGATAGCTGTGAAGTCCCAGCAGAGCCTAATCTTGCAGGCACCTGCCAGGGACACAAGGATTCATAATGCCCGAATCCTTTTGGCAGCAAGGACAGGCTCAAGTGTAACTATGAGAGAAACACCCGAGGGGAGAGGAAAGCCCCAAGGTGGTGGGTGATTGAAACAGCCATGGTGTAATTGACCAAGTCCTAAGGACCTTAATAGACTAGATTAAGGGGTAAACTTGTCTTTGTTTGTTTTCTTTTACGCCACTGAGGATTCAACCCTTATAAATTTTAATTCTGAAAAGAAAATTGTTTTCATTAAACTAGTTTATCTCTAAAGATAGGATGTGATAAGTGTAGTTAATATGGTCTTATTGTGGAGTATGGAATCAAGCAAAGATTTT
>NW_004524661.1:11177022-11177617 GCF_000260255.1 Octodon degus | reverse complement strand
GTGCTGGGGGATTGAACTGTGGTCCCTCTGCTTTGCTAAGCTTGTTCTAAGTAGGTGCGTTAGACCACTGAGCCATCTCACCAGCCCCTTCATGCCAATTGTGACCTGATACACAGTTATCATTTCCCACTAAAATGTATTTTCTGATTCTATTTTAAAAAATAGCTTCATCATTTCCTGTTTTATTGATATAATGGCTTATATAAGTCACCATAAATAATAGGCTGTAGTACCCTTTGATGATTTCCAGCAAGACTTCTTTATTTTATACCAGCGGATTGTCCTAACTCTTGCCTAGCATAATGTTCTCATCAGAGGAGATGCATTGTTTACCCCCTCCAGACCACTTAAGCTTTCATTTCATGCCTAGAGGCCTGCTGAAAGCAAATGCAACAACCTCAACCCCCTGTATCTCATTAATTAATTTATTTATTCAAAATACATTAAAGAAATTGTGGTGCCTGAGTCATAAATCCTGTCTTCCATGAGTTTTACCCTAAGGAAGCTCATGGACAGTATACAAAGACAAAAGATTATGTAATAAAGAATAGACATAAGAATCACTTAAATCAGTCTAGACTTACTGGTCTTAATG
>NW_004524661.1:11175050-11176667 GCF_000260255.1 Octodon degus | reverse complement strand
TCTCTTTCTCTCTCCTTCCTTCTTTCTGCCAATGATGCATTTATATGGGTTCTCCTTTCAATTTGAGTAGAATGCTGTTTATTGTATATTTCTTGCGTCAGACACATCAAAAAAAGGGGCCAACAAAAGCCTGCCCTTTGGGGGTGTTGGCTCATGACACACATATTGTGGGCAAAAGCTGGACCTTTACATCTCAAGAGAAAGTGACAGATCCCACTAGTATCTGCTCTGTGAGACAACAGAGGAAGAGAAACCCATCCCAGAGAGGTTATGATACCACATTGGGCTTTCAGATGTCTCTTCATAGATGAGCTGCTAATTAACTAGAAATTTGGCTCCCATGAGGTCAATAAAAGACTTACACTTTCAGAAGTAAATTTTACAGTGACTTTTGGGGCAATTTAAGAGACCAGTGAAGCATTTTGCTTTCCAATCCAAGTTCTTTTCTGTTAGTGCTAAAGAGAAAAATCTCTATGATCCATTATATTTCTAAGCTTCACAAAGTACTTTCTCATCATTTTTCTGTAATTTGAATCTATATAAGCTTAAAGAGAGTGGCAGTCATATCTTGGATTAGTTTGGGTAGATCCATTTGACCTTTGCATATTTCCATTGCACCATACTTTTATTTGATAACCAGAAGAAGTTATTTTGATTCTTATATAAAAATTCCTTAAGCACTATAATAAAAAAAAAGTGACAATTATTTCCAAATAGCTCAGTGGATTAAAGCACCTGCAAGAAGGCGCAGGGGCCTGGGGTTCAATCCCTGGGCCTGCCGTGCCAGCCCCACCCCTGGACACACTGAGGCAGCAATTGAGAGTAGGTGTGGTGGTGCACACCTGTAATCCCAGGTCTTGGGAGGCTGTAAGTGGGTGGATCACTACCAGTCTGATCTACGCAGTGGGACCTTGAACACCCTGTAGACCCTTCCCTAAAAAAAAAAAAAAAAAAAGTGACAATTATCACTTATTGAATATTGCCATATTATAAGGAAATATATTTTTACCTCTATTTTTAGGTCTAAGGAAGTAGTGTGAGTTAAAAATTGTGTTTGTCTGACCATTGCAGAATCAGTTTCCTTAGTGTGGTTTGGTTAAATTGTTGTGAGTTAAAAAAAGTGACTAGATAAATTCTGGGTGGCATTGTGTAGGTTCTTCCTGGGAGAGGCTGTTCCATGTGTGAAAAACTTTTGAGGGTCTATTTTTAAAGCTGAAATGATAAACTGAAATGAGACCTTTCAGAAGTTCTGAAGGAGCCTACAACTTGGCCATCTATGTTGACGCACGTGACACGCTTCCTGTGCAGCTCTGTGGTGCTTTACAGCTCCCTGTGTGACAGGTCAGAGAAAAGCCTGCAGGACTGCCACAGGGGCTCTGGGCTGCAAGGTTCCCAAGTGCTACCTTGCGTAGGTTAAGCAGGAAATATGTTTATTAACAACTCAACTTCCATTCACTTTTTGTTAATCCCCAATCAAGCTAAACACATGTTTCTGAACTTTGGATTTAACGGATATCAAACAACAAGTTTTATCAAGGATTTTCCTTTACGTACTTTGAGAAACTACCAACAAATTCAAATTCATATATGTGTATTATATAATGTGTGATGTATTAT
>NW_004524661.1:11172868-11174950 GCF_000260255.1 Octodon degus | reverse complement strand
GGGGCTGGAGAGATGGCTCAGTGGTCTAAAGCACCTACTTGGAACAAGCTTGGCAAAGTGCAGGGACCATGGTTCGATCCCCCAGCACCACATGCCAGCAAGCTGCGCCCCCTGGTGGGCTGAGCTGGCCCCACCCACACACACACACACACACACACACACACACACACACACACACAATAAATAAATGTTAAAAAATTAAAAAAAAATAAATGTAATGCTTATATATTATCCATATAGGGCTGGGGAAGATACCTCAGCAGCACAGTGCCTGTCTGGCAAGCATGAGGTTCTGAGTTCAACTCCTAGTACAAAAAAAAACAAAACTATATAAGTCTGTATATTATCCATATATCAATCTGCCTCACTTTTTAAATGTCAAGCTTTTCAGCTCTTGTGGACACAACCATGCTTCATTTGTAATAACCAATGTGCTGTCAGGAAAATCAAGCCTATTGGTTCACTTATAAGAGTTCTCATGCCTAAAACTGAACATTATAACAAGTCAATTTTTCTTTCTGTATTTAGCACAGGGTCTACAGGGTCTACAGGGTTTCATTATGTAGAACTTGTAGTGATTCTCCTGTTTTCAGCCTCCCAAGTGCTGGGATCACAGATGTGCGCCATCATGCCCAGTCCCAATTGCTGCCTCAGTGTGCTCCGGGAGAGGGCTGGCATGGCACACCGGATAACAAGTCGGTTTGGGGTGCAGATAAAACTAGCATGTCCAGGAGTTAAAAAAATGCATCTTTTTTCCCATTTTTTTAAGAAAGAAAATTTACAGATATTCACTATAGAAAACAACAGCAAAGTAAACCATATAGACAAAAAGGTTTCAATGTTTCTGGCTATTAGAGAAATACAAAATTAAAGCAATACTCATAGTCTATCTTATTTCAGAAATAATGGCTGTCATCAAGAAATCAAACAATAACAAGTGTTGGAGAGGCTTCGGGTGTGGGAATGTAAACTAGTATAAAAATAGTGAGGTCATCAAGGAGATTCTTCAAAGAACTAAATCTAGAAATTCCACTTGGCCCAGGTATTATCCTTTTAGGTGTCTTCGCAGAATATTTGAAGACATATTACAGTGACGCCTGCATACCATGTTTATAGCAGGCAACAGTTTGTAGTCAACCTTCAACAGGTCTCAATAATGTTCTCTAGGACTATGCTTTTGTAGAGCTCTTGAATACATTGTCATGTATTATTACTAAACTACTCTCTACCTTTTCTGGTGTTAATGTTTAAGATTATGGACGATCTATTTTGTAGAATATAACTCCATGTATGTTTCTCCAATGCGCCTTCACAGTTTGATTCAGTTGATGCATTTTTGGTGAACATATCAATACAACCACAATCTCTAGTTGTTCTGTCTGTGAAAGGGCTGCCTGCATATCAGAGGACAGAGGCTTCAGTCAAAAGGTGAAGGGGGAGCTGGTGAGATGGCTCAGTGGTCTAAAGCACCTACTTAGAACAAGCTTAGCTAAAGCACAGGGACTGCGGTTCAATCCCCCAGCACCAATGCCAGCCAGCCTGCCCCCTGGTGGGCTGAACTGGCCACACACACACACACACACACACACACACACACACACACAAATAAAAATTAAAAAACAAAAAAGGTGAAGGGGTTGAGCTCACTGGGGAGACCCTGTGAGCTGATGGCAGGCAGCTGCAGGGTCTGCGCTGGAAGGCTGAAGAATGGGTGCTGGGAGACTGGAGCAGGCGTCCAAGGCAATGCTTGTTGGTTGCTGGGGGTCTTGTTTCTTTACTCACTTAATCATCCGTACAGCCCAGCACTGTGAGAACTAAGCTGCTGGGAATTTCTTGTTCTACTTGACACTGCAAATAGCTATCTCACTTTTGGTAGAAAGTAAGAGAGGCCTTTGATGTAATCTAAGTTTGTTTGTTGTACTTGCTGTTTGATTGGCCTTTTTCCTCTGGAAGCTCATGTCCTTCTGTTTCAGAGAATAATTAAAAACAATTTTCAGTTTTCTTTTGAAAAGATTTCTAATTTTCTTACCTGTACTTTATTTTCTGCTTCTTTTTCTTCTTTCTCCTTCTTCTACTCCTCCT
>NW_004524661.1:11165590-11167881 GCF_000260255.1 Octodon degus | reverse complement strand
TTTATTTATTTATTTTTTGTGTGGCCAGCTCAGCCCACCAGGGGGCGGGCGGGCTGGCATGTGGTGCTGGGGGATTGAACCGAGGTCCCTGTGCTTTGCTTGGCTTAGCTTGTTCTAAGTAGGTGCTTTAGACCACTGAGCCATCTCACCAGCCCCTCACTTCTTTTACTTTATTAGGGGAACTCTTTTGGATAGACTCTTTCTTGAAGACTCTTTTTCTTACCTTGAATTCTGGTTAGCTTTGAAGATGTGGTTGGCATATAGTGACCTTGTTTTTTTCATTTCATGATCATGTTTCAGAAAAATTTACTGCTGGTCTAACTACATTCTGTGATGTCCAATACATTTAATACCCCTCTTTTATCCCCCCTTTTGAATATATTATGGATTTATGAAGAGAACTTATTTAAAGGAAATATTCTAATTAAATTAGTCTGAGCTTTTGGGCTTTTCCCAGTTGTGAATGAAATGTAGGATTGATATCTTATCCTTGAGTAAAATATTTACAAAAAGAAATGACCATGTTTAGGCTGTTGAAGGAAATGTCCTTGGGTGCCATAATCAATTGAAATATTGATATTCCAATATAGCCAAAGTTGGGTTTAGTTCAGACAGTTCTCTGAATATTAATAAAATATAGGATATAATTATATTACTACTTGTTTTCCAGCTTGATAAATTTTATATCTTCTTGGGACTATAACTATTTTGCTTGGAAAAGAATTAAACTTAGATGCATGCTCAGAATTTCTTCCTAACTCAAAGGAGCTATGAAGTATGAATGGAATCCTTCTTTTCATGAGACAGAGGAGCAGCAGCATCAGATAAGAAATGTGTGTTTATTGTGAACTTGTCTTCAAAAAATTAGCATGAAGGGCTGGCCAGAAGATAGCTCAGTGGACTAAAGTACCTGCTTAGGCAGGCACAGGGACTGGGGTTCGATCCCCAGCATGCTATGCTGATCCTGGCCCCTGGCCCCAGTAACCATCCTGAGATGGTGACTAAGACTGGGTGTGTAAGCCCAGCACTTGGCAGGTTGAAAGCAAGAGAATCACTACAAGTCCAAGCTGAGTAGTGTGACTTTGTAGACCCTGTACTAAATTTAAAAAAAATTAGCATGAATATATATTTAAGGAACATGACAGATTACTTAAAATTAAAAATATCTAAGAAAATCCAGTTGTATAATCTCAGCTGTGTCTCACCTGTTCCCACTGAATTCCGCCTGCCTCACCCCCATTCAAGGCTGTCTAATTTATCATTGTATCCTCTGATCATTGAATGTGGTGTCTTCAGAGGTAGGTATTCAATAAATAAATGACTTTAATTAGAATTCAAAGCAGTTAAAGTTTCTCAAAAGACCAATATGCTTCAGACAAATTTAGAGCAATGAACAAGATCAGGTAAGAAGATGGAATGGATCCAGTTACCATAAAAAGGATATGTTAACTGTACACAAAATAATGTAGAAGTTGAGAAATATGCCTATAATATAAAGCAGGTTATGTCATGGTGGAGTATCTCATTGTACAAAGCAAACCGGAAAGAGTTATGTTTTAGATGTAGAATTTCCCACAAACCCTCATGTGGGACTTTTAAAACCTGATTGGATCATTGGGGTACTACGGTAACCTGGACATCAATCCACTTTGGAGTTAATACCTAAATGTGCTCTTAGGAGAGGGGTCCTAGTGGAAAGGGGCTTGTCACTGGGCACATTCCTGAGGCTGTATCCTCCCTGTTGGCATTCTGCCCCTTCTCTCTCTGCTTCCCAGCTGTGCCAAGGGAAGAAGCTTCCCTTGGCCACAGCCTTCCACCAGGATTCCACCAGCTTAGTGGAATTCGTGAAGGGAAGGTGACACTGGGATGTTCATTTTCCACATTCTTCTGTATTTGGATCAAGTCCAGAGTGACCAAACCTTTTTTTTTTCAACAATGTTCAACTTTTTAAAATTCAGAATATTTGTCTCATTCATGTAAAATAGTTTGATACAGTACATTATATGTTATAGGGTTTTTAAAATATTTTTTCTTTTTTCCATAATTTTATTGATAAATAGCACTGAGACAGCTTCAAATCAAATTGGTAGGACAGTTTCAATAATTAACACATTGCATACATTCTTCCTAGTGGATAATTGCTGTATAAGATGCAGACTTGATATCCTATTTACAAACACCATTAGAACAAATCCCTCCATTCATGAAGAGAACGTAACTATATATCTATCCTAACCACTTTGAATACACAGATACAAAATGGACATTCATCTGTATCCCCTTTTTTGTTA
>NW_004524661.1:11162917-11165490 GCF_000260255.1 Octodon degus | reverse complement strand
TCCTCCTCCTCCTCCTCCTCCTCCTCTTCCTCCTCCCCCTTGTCTTCTTCTTCTTTAAATGTATTTGGTATGGGGTCTCACCAGCTTGGACTGGTAGTGATCCTCTTGTCTAAGCCTCCCCAGTACCAGGATTACAGGCATGTACCACCACACCCAGTTTCAGGACCAGCACAACACGCTATACTGGGGATCAAACCCAGGTCCTTGCACTTATCAGGCAGGTGCTTAGACTGCCAAGCTACCTCCTTAGCTCATCTGGTCACTTTTAACTAATGGATTTTATTTTTAGGGCAGTTTTAGGTTTATAGGAAATTAAGCAGAAAGTACAGAGACTCCCTAAATCCCTTTATCCTCACAGCCTTCTTTATGGACAGGCATCAGAGTGGTGCATTTGCTGCAATCAATGAATGTAAATAGATATGTCATTATCACTTGGATCCTTAGGGTACATAAACTTCAGTCTCAGTACTGTATATTTTATGGGTTTTGACAAACATATAATAACCTATATCTACCAACATAGTATAAAGAATGGCTTTACCAATCGAATAATCCTCTGTATGCAATAACTCCTTTCTCCCTCTTAGCTCCTAGTGGCCATTGATCTTTTTACTGTCTTCATGGTTTTGACTTTCCCAGAATGTTATGCCATAGGAATCATACAAGTCTGCTCAGTTTTAAGAACAGAGCTCATGTGTGCATGAATACACACACCCCAGGGAGAGTAGGGCTTGTCAACTGTGGTCATCCCTATAGAGTAACTTCACCCTCTATCTCATTAGACTACCCCAAGTATCAATGTTGTGTGGTTCTTCCTTGGGCTGGTCAAGAGACCCTTCCCTCGAGGATCTCTTGCTACTTTCTGCCAAGAGGACATAATTCAAGATGTCAATGTACTGATTGAGCCAGAGGAAGAAGAGGGCTGGGGTCTCACATATTGCTTTGTAGGCTTTCTCTCAACTTGCCTTGTATTGCTAGAGACTCTTGCCTGGGACTCTTCCATTGGCCTTGTGTGCAGGGTATAGAGTAGACACTATGACACTAGTTTCAAAATAGGCTCTATCAATTTTCTAGCTTTTGGGTCCTGTTCTTTTTTTCATAAGAATCACATTGTTTCTTTCTTTAATTTAATTTAATTTAATTTTTTTGGGTCTTATTCTTAATGTGACTCACAAAATAGCTAATGTCACAGGCTCCTGTCTTCTCAGACCTCCCTTCCACCAGCTTATGGTTCTGTTTTCCCAGGTTTGCCAGAGCAGTTACCACTTCATTTGTTTTTTCAGAGCCCACAATTTCATTTTAACTTTTTTTCTGTTTTTGTTCTTGTGCGTTTATGTTTTTTCCTTTAGAATCTCCTTGCTGTGGATGCTGGGAGTTTGGGGAGGAAATAATAAGATAGAATATGTGTACTGTATCAGCTGAATTTTACTGAAACTGTCCCGACACTTTCTTTGTGTTATGTTTTTACTCCCATGTTGATGTGGTATCCTGTTATTTAGGACACTCCCTTCCAGTTTATCTTTCTGGTCCATCTTTCAGTGGAGGGAGACTGATTTCTGTTCAAATAATGATGCTGCTGCTGGCACTGTCTTTGTGACTCAGGGCAAACCATTTCATCTCTCCTGGCCACAATGTATTCCTCTTATTTATTATTTATTTATTTTTTTGTATTTTAGTACAGAGTCTACAGGGACTCAGTATGTAGATTGAACTCCTAGTGATTCTCCTGTGTTCAATCTCCCAAGACCTAGGATTACAGGCGTATGCCACCATGCCCAGTCTCAATTGCTGACTCAGCATGCCTGGGGGTGGGGCTGGCACAGCATGTGGTGCCAGGGATCCAACCCCAGCCCCTGCACTTGCCTAAGCAGGTGTTTAGTCTCCTGAGCTATCTTGCAGGCCTTACATTGATTTTTATTTATTTATTTATTTATTTATTTATTTATTTGTGTTTGTCAGCTCAGCCCACCCTGAAGGCGGGGTTGGGGCAGCATGGAGTGCTGGGGATCAAACCATGGTCCCCTAAGCTTGCCTACTCAGATGTTCTAGACCACTGAGCTATCTCACCAGCCCCTTACATTGATTTTATATCAGTTCACTCACCTGTTCTTTTTTTTGGTACAGGGGATCAAACTCAGGACTTTGTGCTTGCCAGGCAGGGACTTATGCCACTGAGCTATCTCCCTGGCCCCTGTTTTTGAAGAATGTGTTATAGTGATGTCGTGTGGCTCATGTTTCGCTGCTTCATGTACTTCACAAGGCTTACTTCTGATTTTAGTGTGTTTGCTGCCAAAGTGAACACTGTTAGGGCTGGGGAGATGGCTCAGTGGCATAAATGTCTGTCTGGCAAGCACAAGGTACCAATTTCAATCCCTGGTACTGAAAACCAAGCAAAATCAACTAACCAGCCAACCAAAACAAACAAACAGAAACAAACAAATAAAAAAAACTCGAACTGAGCACCGCACCTGAGCTCCTAGTGATTCTAATGTCTGTCAGGATTCATCAGGTGATAATGCTATCTTTTCCAGAGAGCTTTCCCATTACATTTTATTTTATCTTTTCATTATCTC
>NW_004524661.1:11162053-11162817 GCF_000260255.1 Octodon degus | reverse complement strand
TAAATATATATATATATAGTTGTTATAAATTCTGCTCTTCCCCCAAAAATTCTAAATGCTGCTGTGTGAGAATGAATTCTTACTTGGAAATAAGGTCTTTGCAGATGTTATCAAGTTCAGAGGAGGTCGGTAGGGTGGACAGATATCCAATATGACTGGTGTCCTTAGAATAAGGAAATGCCAGGCCAGGGAGACAGCTCAGTAGAATGAGCACTTGCCCGGCAAATGCAAGGTCCTGAGTTCAATCCCCAGTAATGAAAAAAGAAAAAAGAAAAAAACAAAAAACAAAAACAAGGAAATGTCACGTGAAGTCAAAGACACATACGGAGAGAGCCAAGAACAGATTTTGGAGCGACACCAGTGGAAGCCCATGCACTCCAAGGATGGATGGAGCCCTCACCAGAAGGGAGAAAGAGGTGAGGAAGTGCTCCATGCAGAGTCTCAGGGGAAGCACAACCTGCTGACACCATGGTTGCAGGCTTTCCACTTTTGGGACTGTGTAAGAGTCAGGCTCTGCTGTTGAAGCCTCCCAGTTTGAAATAGTTTGTAATAGCAGTGTCCACAACCTAAAGCAAAGGCTGCTGCCTGGATGTGTTATTTCATTATTGGTAGGTAAATGGTGAGTTTAGAATTATATCACTTCTTTTTTTTTTTAAGCATTTTTTATTATTTTTTTTTATTTTTCAACAAACAATACACTGCATATATTCTTCTTAGTGGTTAATTGCTGTACAAGATGCGGACTTGTGATCCTATTTACAAAC
>NW_004524661.1:11150725-11154921 GCF_000260255.1 Octodon degus | reverse complement strand
CAGGGAAGCGCTTATTCCACTGAGCCATCTCCCCAGCCCCCTGTTTCTCCTTTTTAGCTGTTGGGAGTAAACCTGGTGTGAACATCCGGGCCCAACTTCTTGTGTGACCATATGTGTGTACTTCTGTTTGGTAGGTACCATGTAGTGGAGCTTCTGGGTGATGTGGTTATTCTGACTCAGGCTTTGTGGAACTACTGAGCTGCTTTCCATGGTGGCTGCACTATTTTATGTTCTTAATAGCAGTGTGTTCTGGGAATCCTTGAAGGATATGCTATGGGCTATCTTTTTGGTCATGGCCACCACGATGGGAGTGAAGAGACAGGCAAACATATTTTCCCCTAACCCTTCCCTCTTTTATGTGCTTGACAACAATTTGTGCATATTTTTGGAGAAATGTCTATGCAATACTTTGCCCATTTTTTCTTTTTTAAAAAATTTTTTATATTTATTTTTTAACTTTATTGAGAAGCAAATAGCAATGAGACAGTTTCCAAACCGATTAGTAGGACAATTTCAATAATTAATACATTGCGCATTGTTGTCTTCGTAGTGGTTATTCATGGTACAAGATGCAGACATGATATCCTGTCCAAACACTATTAGTACAAATCTTTCTTCTCATTGAATTAAGAGAAAGTGGTTCTATATCTATCCTATTTCGTATATACAGATACAAAATGGTCCTTCATTTGTATCCCCTTTTTTTGTTCAGTTTTGTCAGAGATGGGTATTCCATTGTCATTTAAATATTATAGATGCACGAATTCAGCAAAATAATCCAATATAGTCCAGTAGTCCATAATAGTAGTGGGTTATCCATAGGACTGGCAATGTCAGAAGTTGTTGACTTGAGCCTTTCACAGCTCAGCATATTAATATGGCTTTACTTTTTATACATTGTTTTTATACTTTTCTGCTGGATGGTTAAGAGCAAGATAAAGCAAGACCTATGTAACAAGAAATGTAACTTTGGTATCTGATAAGTTCAGTCAAATCCCCTTAGGATTTAGGCTGAAACCCTGTACTGCAGTTTGTAGATCCTTTGTTAGTGTCAGCCATGTGGATGAGTCACGGCTATTGCTTGACCAATTTGCTCTCTGTGAAAGACTGAGAGAATGTTTTCTCTCCATGTGACTCTCCTTATGCACACTCTACATCATTGATCGCTTTCCTCTGTGGCCCCATAATCTTCTTGATCAGAAAATTTGGGACATCACTGAGTTACAGGATGTTACAGTACAGATTCTCTTAATACCAAAAATCCAAAACCAAACCAAAACAAAACAAAACACCAAAAAAACCCCTAAAACCAAAAAAACAAACAAAACAAAAAAATCTAATGCCCATTTTTCAATCAGATTTTTTTTTTTTTTTTGGTGTTGAGTTGTAAAAGTTCTTTATGTATTCTGATGGAAGAATATCTGATTTAAGACCCCTATCAAATATCTGATTTAAGATATATTCTATCATTCCATTGGTGCCTAAAAGTTTTTTTTTTTTTTTTTTGTATTTGGTACAAGATTTTGGTGCAACTCAGACTCATAGAGATCCTCCTGTTTTCAGACTCCCTGGGACTGGGATTACAGGTGTGTGTCACCATGTCCGGTCTTGGTGGCCAGCTCAGCAAGCCTGTGGGTGGGGCTGGTGAGGCATGTGGTGCTGGGATCAAACCCTGGTCCCTGTACTTGCCTAAACAGGTGCTTAGTCTCCTGAGCTATCTCGCTAGCCTTGGTGCATAAAAGTTAAAAAAGTTTTTTTTTTTGAGTCAGACTCTCACTATGTCATTCAGTCTGATCTTGAACTCACTATGTAGTCCAGGCTGGCCTCAGACTCACAGCATCCATCCTGCCTCTGCCTCTTGAGTGCTAGGATTACAGACATGTACCACCATGCCTGGCAAAATTTTTAGATTTCTTAAAGTCATATTTGTCTATGATTCTTTTGTTGCCTTTTTGAAGTTTTATCTCACAAATAATTGCCTAATGCAAGATCACAAAGGGCTTTGTATTTTCTTCTAAGTATCTGACAGGTTTTTTTTTTTTTTTCAGAATATATTTATTGAGGGAAAGAAAGCTTTTGTCCAAGAGAGGGTCAGGAGACAGGCCCGAGTGGGTTGTTCCCGGAAAGCTGTCTCTCCCAGGGATCTTTATAGAGGAAAACCATGTGGTGAGGCGGGTCTAAGGTGGTGGAGAACTTAGGAACTTGCTTAGGTGGGCATGAGGTGGGACAAAGCTATGGTCAGCCCATGAGATTACAAGCACCATTGCTCAGGTAAAATTGATTAAATGTAGTACCAAATGAGGAAGTGAGTCATGCAGCAAGTGGGCATGAATATAGGACAGGATTTCTTCCTGTTGGGAGTTGTGTTAGTGACTCATTTGGGCTCTTTCAAGGTGATTGATACCTATTTAAAATTTTTTTTTATTTTATATTTATTTATTGTGTGTGTGTGTGTGTGTGTGGCCAGCTCAGCCCACCAGGGGGCGGGGCTGGCTGGCATGTGGTGCTGGGGGATCGAACCGCGGTCCCTGTGCTTTGCCAAGCTTGTTCCAAGTAGGTGCTTTAGACCACTGAGCCATCTCTCCAGCCCCATACCTATTTAGAATATCAATCCCTGATGCCCATCCCTAGGGAAGTATGTAGCTGTATGTTTCCTCTTTTTTCTTGAGGGTATGGCCCATAGGGAGTGTCTCTTTCAAGTTGCAAAGTCACCTTGTCTTCCATCTTGTCTCATTGAGGGCCTGGCCCTGTCTGACTGCCTGTAATATTTCTATCTAATTCAGGTGCCTACAACATTCCCCCTCTGAAGAAGTAACCTGAACTGCCATGAGCGAAGCATGGGTGATGACCACTCTGGCTTCTTCAGGCTGAAAGGGGTTGTAGTTGTTGACCAGCCGTCAGAGATATTCTCCAGAGGTTCTATCTAAAGGCCTTAGATAGACATCTTAGGTAGGTGGAATTGCTTTAAATCTGGAGAAGACAAAGCCAAAGAAACTATTAAACATACATGGGCCAAATAATAACAGCAGTAGGATAATTATGAATACAGTCAAAATGATTTTCATCAAGTAAACTGTAATGACTTCCCATAAAAATGATAAAAATAAGGCTGGTGAGATGGCTCAGTGGTCTAAAGCACCTGCTTAGAACAAACTAAGCTTGGCAAAGCACAGGGACCGCGGTTCAATCCCCAAGCACCACATGCCAGCCAGCCCCGCCCTCAGGTGGGCTGAGCTGGCCACACACACACACACACACACACACACACACACACAATAAATAAATAAACAAATAAATAAATAAATAAATATTTAAAAAAATGATAAAAATAGGGTCCAGAGGAACTCAGCATTTTACATACCATTGATTTAATATCTTTTGAACAGCTATTGAGACATTAACAGAAAGATCTTTAAGTTTGCAATTATAAAAAGAGTAGTCAGAACTTTTTGTAGGTACATTAGCAGAGATCTCTTAAATGTGCGGTTTAATCCCATTTTTATCTTCCATGGCCATTGTGTATTGTCTCAAAAAAACTGGCCTTTTACTTCTCACCAACTCTACTATTACTTGGGGCACATCGATTGCCAGAAATAGGGAAAACACTGAGTACCTTCCAGTTTGCAAGTGGGGCCACTGGCTGGGTAACTACTGACACATCTGCATGGGCATCTATTAAAAGTTTAAAAGACTTTCTCCTTATATTGGCAGTTAACATGGCTTCCCTTAGGCAGAGAGAGGAAGACTCATGACTACCTCAGTCTGAAATTTCCTCTGACTCTATCATGAACACTTTTTTTTTCCTTCTCCAGCAGCTTTGGACATTTTTGCTTGAAATATTCCTCCTCTCTGTCCAGATCCAGGGGAACAGCTCTTTCCCATTTCCTGACTGACCTTCATTCCTGTAGGCTGCTAGTGTCACTATTCTCATTTTCTCTCTATAATTCCATTCTATATCTTTTCTACTATAAAACACCTCAACTCAGACAAATTTTTTAGTGCAAACCCTTCTAACTTCTGCAGCTTGTGAGTATATGACAGTTTTAATCTTTCACTTAAAAATCTAGTTTGAGTTAATTTTTGCATGTGGATATACAGTTATCTCAGCCTTATTTGATAAAAAAACTATTTGCTCTTTATTGAATTATCCTGACATACTTGTTAAAAAAAGTCAGTTGATTTTTAGACTCTTTAAT
>NW_004524661.1:11140417-11150445 GCF_000260255.1 Octodon degus | reverse complement strand
AAAAAAAAAAAATCCCCTCTCCTACTGATACAGGGAAACCTCCAAATAATGACACAGGGAGAAAAACTAATCTCCTAACCTAAAAGGTACCTGGGACGAGTTCGTGTTCTGTAAAACCAAAGAAGGAATTTTAGGAACAAACAGAGGTTATGAGCAGAATATATTTATTGAGGGGAAGAAAGCTCCTGTTCAAGAGAGGGACAGGAGGGGGGTCCGAGTGGGTTGTCGCAAGGAAACTGTCTCTTCCAGGGACTTTTATATAGGAAAACCATGTGGTGAAGTGGGTCTAAGGTGGTGGAGAAGACATTGGGAACTCGTTTAGGTGGGCATGAGGTGGGACAAAACTATGATCAACCAATGAGATTACAAGTACCATTGCTTAGCTAAACTTGATTAAATCCAGTAACAAATGGGGAAGCGAGTCATGTAGCAAGTGGGCCTGAATATGGGACAGGGCCTCTTTCTGTTGGGGGTTGGGCTAGTGACTCATTTGGGTTCTTTCAAGATGATTGATACCTAATTAGAATATCAATCCCTGATGCCCATCCCTAGGTAAGTATATAGCTGTGTTTCCTCTTGCCTTGGTCTTGAGGTGTGGCACACAGGGAGTGTCTGTCTACATGAGTGTCTGTCTCTTGCAAATTGTGAAGTCACCTTGTCTTCCATCTTGTCTCCTTGAGGGCCTGGCCCTGTCTGACTGTCTATAATATTTCTGTCTAATTCAGCTGCCCACAACACTCCAATTCCCTGAATCTTTCGGTTCCTTTCCCTTTTGCAAAAGTGCTCTCTCCATGTTTCTTATCATCTATATTTGATTTTGCATTTTTATTTTAGTTTGGATTTTTTCATATAAGAGAAACCATGCCATATTCAAGCTCATGTGTCTGATTTAGTTTAACTAGCACTCTGGTCACACGGTGCATTTGTTTCCCCACAAATGACTCACATTCATCCTTCTTCATGGAAGATTAGGTCTCCGTTGTGCTAAGTTCCATATTTTCTTCAGCATTCATGTGCTCATGGACACATACCCAGCTTCCAAGATTTAGCAGTTCCATAAACAGGAATAAGCATGATTCACTGCTGTAGCTTTGTAATACGCTTGGAAATTGAAATTTTTGGGTCCTCCATCTTTGCTGTTTGTCCAACTGTCTTGGCTACTTGAGTGCCTTGCATTTCTGTCTGAATTCTAGGGTTAGCTTGTTTTGTTCTCCAGCAACAGCAGTTGGGATTTTGATAGGGACTGTGTAGAATGCCATGCCTTAGTTTTCATTAAAACAATAATATTTCTCTTTTCACTAGAAAGTCTGTTTTCAAGATGCTGATGCTCCTAGTAGCAGCTGAATCTGGTGGAGTGCATGAGCCTCTCTCTTATCACCATCAAGATTTTTGCCTCGCCTCTTTGGAACATAGCACGTCAGTGGCTTTACACCTGGGCTGGTGAAATGAATACTTGTGCAATAGTGTGAAGCCAGGCCCTGTGTCTGGTTTTGCTGGGCAGTACACCTCCAGGCTGAGCCCAGCAACTGTAAGTGGACAGCACTTCAGGAGTTGACGAGCACTGTGGCCAGTTCCTCTTGCAGTGGAGAGCAAGGGCAAAGGGTATGTGGACCTGCAGTGCATAGGGTGATGTCACGAAGGGTGGCCTAGGCGCTGAGAGCTCAGCTTGGCCCAGTGGGAGAGTACACCCCATTTGGGATTCCATTTATATAAAATATCCAAACTCTAGGAATTGGAGTAGGAAGTGGCCAAATAGATTCTTTTTAGGCTGATGAAAATCATCTAAAATTAGAAGACAGGGATGATGGTTGTACTCATTAATTTTACACTTAAAATTGAATTTTATGGTATGCAAATTATATCCCAATCAATATATGTGGAAAAAAATCCCTCCAGCGTGAGACCTGGCTCTTAACCAATTTTAGCTTTTATAGCAGAAAATGATACAGTCAAGGCAAATCAAAGGGGCTACATTTTATTGGTTAAGAAAAGAAAGTGGAAGGAGAGTGATGAAAAGAATTAGCAAATCTGTCCAGAACAATTGGGACTGAAGCTCATAGCAGTGGTAATGTGGCACTAAAGGCAAAGATTCCTGCCAGGAACAGGACTAAACCAGGCCCCGGATGTAAGTGTGGAGTGGACACCATGTTGAAGGAGGGTTGGGGGCTGGGAGCTTAATCCCACTGTGCAGACTTTGATAATGGAGGTATAAAGCAGCATGTAGACTGGTGGTGCAGTAGGCCTGGGGCCCCAAAGGGCAGGGCTGGTCACCGAGGGTGGCGGGGATGAGGGCCTCTGCCAGAGAAATGTGATGGTGTGAAAGCCTTCCTGTGAGCAGCTGCCATCTCACACTCACCCTTGACTGGCCAGTCTGCGGGATGGCTTGGAAGGGAAAGATAAGGACTGGTGATGGCCCTTGACTGGGTTCAAGGGAAGAAGTGAAAGCTCACTGCATGGTGGTGGGTCATGTTGGCCAGCTCTCTGACTCCCAGGCCTGTCCAGTCCCCATGCCAGAGAGTGTGCTCCCCTCATAATCTCAATCTGAATTGCAGGCTGAAGCTTCCCTGCTCCGCTCCTTCCTCTTGTCCCAGTCCAGTTGACAGTTAGTGACCTGACTTTCACAGCAGGCCCCCTTTGCTTTCAGTGCCAGCCTCCCAGTGCCCTTTGGCACGTGTGAGGGGCTGGGAGCTGTGCTCAGATCTTACCCTGCACGGGCTTCTTTTCACACCAGCTCCAGAAATCAGGTCGTCTTTGTCCCATTCTATAGGTGAGGCCCACAGACATAGAGGGATGTGCTGAGACCATACAGCTAGCTCATTAGTGGTGGAGGTGGAAGTTCCATTTAAGCCAGTCTTAATGCCCAGACTTGTTTTCTCAGGTACTCTGCTATGTCTTCTTAGCAAGTATCCATCTCTGATGGAAATCCTTACCAGAACAGCCCCTCGGCTGGATGTAAGTGAAACAAGCATCAGTTATTCTACCCTTTCTGAATCAGGTGAGCAGGAAGGCCCCACTCATTGTGGTGATGGGGCCATGGTGGTGTCAGCAGACAGAACTGAGTCTCACAGCAGCAGCCTGCAGTCCTGAGAAAGGCGCTGTGTCTGTCTGGAGGCAGCAGCCAGCCTCTCAGCTGCATCCCTGACCCTGGGCACAGTGGCAGCGATGGCAGGCTCCCCTGAGCACAGGAAGGGGGTCCTTTCTTTGGTGACCTAATGGATTGATTTTGGCCCTTCTGGAGGATAACTTTGCTCTCCTATGCTGTGTCTCATACACTCATGTTAACCACTGTGGTTTAGATTATCACATAAATAATCATATTGACCAGATATAAATCTTAGCATTGAGCCTAAATCCAAACTACAATGTTATGACAAAAGTCAATCTTGGAAAGATTTTGAAGCTCCAGGGAAGAAAGGCTCATGGCAACTTAACCCTTCACAGGGTGGGGATAAGGATGCAATTATCTCTGTTTGGCAGATCCATTAGAGAAGCTTCTATCTGAAATGCACCTACTGCCTTTCTTATGGCCGTAGATATTCCAGTTTAATTTTTTTTTTTTTACAGTTTAGTCTATTTTAATAGCAAACTTACAGGAATAGCACAGAAGGACAGACAACATTAAAAACATGTACTAGCATGTAAGACAACTCAGAAAAGTATAGCAGCTGGAAGGAATCCACTGTAGGCTAAAAATGCCACGAACACCATTTAGTTGCTGTCAATAAGAAGTTTACTTGGTTTTTTTTTTAATTTTTTTTATTTTTTTTTTTTATCCAAATGCTGGAGTTTTCCAGAAAGATTTAACAGATTCTTATTTATAATTGTTATCAAGTTGAAGAGCTGAAACTTGTTCACTGAAACATTTTTGACTTGCATTAATTTTTTTTTTTGTGGAACCGGGGCTTGAACTCAGGCCCTTGCACTTGCTAGGGAAGTGCTTAGTCCACTGAGCCATCTCCCCAGTCCTGCATTAATGCTTTACATCCCGTAGGAAGATACAAATTCATACACATGTGAAAATGGAAAAACTGCCAATACCTGATTTCTGTCCCGTATTTTCCACTTGCAGTCATGTACTTAGGTGCCTTTTGACCCCATGCGGGAAAAACAAAACAAAACAAAACAAAACCCAAAAAAACCCCCTAACATTCAAAACTACCAATAACAGGCAGAAGAGGGAAAAAATAATTTCGGAGAATGAAATGCTTCCCACCATAGTGGACTGTTACGCATGTTCTCCACGCATGCGGCGTGCTAGTTGGGTATCTTTTGCATAACTGTTACACGTTTGCCATGGATGGCGCACAAGTTGGGATCTTCAAACAGTCCAACCAGAGAGGCCTCGCTTGCCTCCCGCAAAGCACCGATCGCTGCGCTCTGGAAGCGCAGATCGGCTTTGAAGTCCTGAGCACTTTCTCGAACCAGATGCTGGAAAGGAAGTTTGCGAATCAGCAATTCAGCGGACTTCTGCTCAGGTCTAATTTTACGGAGCGCTGCAGTCCCAGGCCTGTAGCCATGAGGCTTCTTCACCCCTCCAGCAGAGGGCGCACTCTTACCAGCGGCTTTTGTAGCCAGTTGTTTCCTGGGCGCTTTCCCACCGGTGGGTTTACCTGCAGTCTGCTTGGTACGAGCCGTGGTGCAGAGACCTCCCTATCCCCTTCTCCTTTCTTTGGTTGGAGCTCGGCGAGCGGGAGGCGGTGCTGGCGATCGAGAGCGAGGGCAGCTCGGCGGGGGCGGCTGTGAACACAATTCTCCAGTTTAAATTGTTGATGGATGCAGCCCCTGTGTCCTCAGGGGGAGTGGAGAGGACAACAGCACTGTGATGTGTGTAGTTGGAGGTGTCGTGTTGTCCCCATTCTGTTTGCTTCACCTTGCTGGGGAGTTTTTCTTTCCTGCTCTATTGAGGCGAGGAATAGCTTTGAAGTAGTGGAGGTAAAAAGGCGATGAAGTGAGAGGTCAGGTAAGGACCGATGGCAAAAACGTGACTGACTCCCTCGCTAGGTTTCTGAGCTGGGCCTCCATTCTGTCCAGATATTTTCTAGTAAGTTTTCCCCCTTGTTTTCTTCTTCCCTGTGAGACAACTCGGAGGGACTGAAGCTCTGAGTTCAGGGTCTTATTTGGATAGATGTTGTGTTATAAATGATACTTGTATTATTTTTTAAAAAATGCCTCTTCATATGGTGCTGCATGTCATGAACGATTTATATTTGTGGAAAGTATATTTAAAAAATCATCATCTTTAACCTCCTTGGAAAACAGTGCGTTATTTCCTCTGACCACACGAGGGCAGTAGTGTCACATGTAAAAACTGTCCACTACGCTTGGCGAACAGATGGCGCATTTGTTAGACTTCATTGGATGTATTTTTCCTTTATTGAAGCACAGGGGAATTTCATATTTGCAGGTAGGATGGGGAAAGATAGTTAAAATTTTACACCATATTTTTATCCTTTTGTTTATGTTGATAAAGGTAGCAAAGACCGTTGATTTATATTCCTTTTTTTTGAGTTTGGAAGGACTGGTGTGTTAAAACCTGAGGTGAGGGTGTTCACTATCACTGTGACCCCGCCGGAAGGTGTTCTGTTGATTTTGCATTCAATTGGAAATGTCACAAAGATAGGACATAAACCCATCCTTCCCCCGAAGCCCCCAGCACCTTTTAGCTGTGGCTCAAATCCTGTTGTTCCCAGGAAATCTTTGCCTTTCATCTTCCTTCTCATCTTTGAAGTAGGTAGCATCAGGCTGGTTGTCTGTAAAAATGGGCCCGTGAGATTGTTGTTAGCCCTGGGATCTTTTTTTGTTTTTTTTGTTTTTTTGTATTTTAGGGAAGTGTCTATAGGGTGTTTATGGTTTCACTACTAGATTGGAGTTGTAGTGATCGACCTGTTTACAGCCTCTCAAGAGCTGGGATTCCAGGCGTGTGCCACCACGCCCAGTCTCAATTGCCATCTCAGCACTCCCTGGGGGCAGGGCTGGCAAGGCAGGTCCAGGAATTGAGCCCCCAGCCTGTGCCTGCTTGCAGGTGCTTTCATCTGCTGAGCTGTTTGGCCAGCCATAGCCCTGGGATCTTGGGAACACTGAAGGTTCCCTTTCACAGGTGGGCCATATCCTGCTGGGCCCCTAAATATCTCCAGGCCACCTGTGGGTTCTGCAGGTTTAACTCAAAGCTAGTCAGTCAGCTAGTTCTTCTTGGGTTGTGTAATGCAGATCGCAATATGCAGTAGACAGTTGTAGCACCCTTACTGTGGGCATATTTGGTTTGTCATGCTATGCTGGCTTGTACAGGCTTCTTTTTTTTTTTTTTTAATTAGGTATCAACACTTAAATGCAGAATCCTCATTAAAGATTCAGATTCTCTCTCTTCTTGAAACAGACAGTAGGGTGCTGCTAGTCTGCAGGGTCCTCTGATGACAATCAGAGGACAACCAGCTACCTTCTTTGTGACCTTCTGTAGGCAGCGCTTTTAAGGCGCTGCTTTTGTGTCCTTGACACAAAGGGAAGGCCTTTTGTAATCGCATCTGCATGTGTTTGTCAAAATAAAAAGGAAAACATGCTCCAGTGCCCTGGGAGGCTGAGGCAGGAGTATCGCTTAGAGCCAGCCTGGGCAATTTGGCAATTTTGCAAGGCAACTAGACCCTGTCTCAAAATAAAAATAAAGAATAAATGAAAACAGGAAATAAGTAATTGGGTCTGAGGATGTCACACAATGGGAAGGTCTGAGGTTTAATCTCCTGTACTGCACACACACACACACACACACACACACACGCGCGCGCGCGCGCGCGTGAAAAGAGAATTTTACACATGGCCCTCGTGAAGTAGAACAGATGAAGGATATGGTCCGAGAGTTCAAGAAAAATGAGCCTGAAGGTAACACTGCGTGCTGCAGCCTTTAGAGAAATGGCTTGGCCTCGCGAGAAGTCCAGTTCCAGGACCTGGGAGAGCTCCCTCTTCGTGCTGTGCAGGTTTAGGGCTGTTGGCTTTGGGTGAATTACTGCACCAACTCTCAGGGTAGCCCCTCTCTCTTCACCTCGCACAGGCGCAGGAGGCGGGCGCTTCTCCGTCTGGGAAGACCGCTGCGCTCCGCGCGGCCGGCCACGCCCTGGCCGCTTTCACGTTCGGCTCGCGAGCCCGGGCTGCGCCGGCCTGTACTCCCCGAGCCTCCTCCCCGCGCTCCTTTAGCAATTTACAGTTCCCCTCTGCAGGGCAGCGGGAAGAAAGGCTGGAGCGGGAGGGGAAGGCCCTCTGGACCCGGCTCCGACCCGGAAGCCTCTGATGCCTGATCTCCAGCCTCGAGGTGGCAGGAGAGCTGAGCGCAGCTGGAATCGGGCTGCAGAAACAGACAGGAAATCCATTCTTGTTCTGCAGATGCAACCGCAAAACGCTCAAAGCAAACAACAGAGGAAGTTTGCTTTCGTGGAGACAAGCTCACAACTTTACTCTTTCCAAGCCCTCTGTTTACAAGTCAGAGCCGGGGCTCAGCCAGGCTTTCTTCTAGCGATCTCCTGCCCCACGGTGCCGCCTGCAGTGCTGATGCCCGGGAGGCTGCACCGGCTGCGGACTCTACATCCCACGGGGGCGGGGGGCGTACCTGAGACGGGGACCTGCTTCTCTACGTGTAGAAGAGCTGGGGCTGCTCACCACACGGCTCCTCTGTTTCAGATTTGGGAAATGGGGAGATGAGAAAAAAGCTTTTGGGCTTGGTGGGTCGGACATAGACACGGTCAAGCATCCTTCCTGAGAGAGAGGAGACAGGAAAAGGAGGCTGGCTGCTGCTGGCCTTGGGTGTGGCCAACGGCTTGAGACACACTGCAGCCGAGATGTCACCGAGTAATGTTCGATAGTACACCCTAACTGAATGTGTCTGTTAGCTTGCAGTAAAATAATTATAACCACAGCTAGCATTTGGAATAAAAATGTTTATTTTTATGTATTCAGTGCAGGGTCTCATTATGGACTTGTAGTGATCCTCCTGTTTTCAGCCTCCCCAGGGCTGTGATTACAGGCGTGCACCACCATGCCCTGTCTCGGTGGCTGGCTCAGCGCACCTGAGGTCATTCCCAGGGATTAAACTATTGTCCCTGTGCTTGCCTAAGCAGGCACTTAGTCTACTGAGCTAGCATGCCAGCCCTTGATGAATGTTTTAAAACAATAGCACAGACTTTTTTTTTTTGCGGAACCGGGGATTGAACTCAGGTCCTTGCGTTTGCCAGGGAAGCGCTTATTCCACTGAGCCATCTCCCCGGCCCCAGCACAGATTTTATGGATTGAATTTTCCAAAAGGCCTTTCCTGTGGGGAAAATGAGGCAAAGGTGATACTTTCAGCTCATTAACAAAAGAACAGTGGTCCCGAGGCACTGTGGGAACCAGGGCGTGGCAGGCTTTCCCGCCCACCAAGGGCCATCTGATGTCAGTATCACAGCCGAGACTGGCTGTTTTGGAGGAATCCAAGCCCAGCATTGAGTTCTTGCTGTGGTGCTTTTGAGCTGCGGGACATTCACTGAGTTACGTCATCTCCTTAAAGTCTAGTTTCCCTTTTGGTAAGAGAGCAGTGGAAAGAGAGTAACCCCATGGCACCCAAGGTTACACAGGGGTGAGTGACGGAGGTGACCTTTAAGTGAACGTGTCTGATTTCAAAGCCCCGGCATGCTCCAGAGGGCACTCCGTCTCTGAGTTAGAGGCAGCTGCCCTCCGCACCACTCTCTGATCTGTCCTTCCTAAAATTTCGTCCTGATGCAGATTTTGAGCTCTTAGATCTTGACCTTCCATTTTTGCTGCTGATGGTGTGATTCCTTGTTCAGGAAACTGCCCTCTTCTGTCCTGGGGGATGTCTAGTTTCTTTGTGATGTGGCCTTTGCGTGAACGTCTGGCAATGCAGTGCCAAACTTCGGCTAAGTTCTGGTGTTTTCCCTGCCTTTTGTATTCGGGTCCTTTGCACTGTTCCTACCACTCCATTTAGATATGCAAAGTCTGATGTGGTTCTCTGTCTTCCCTTATTTTTTTTTCTTCTGATAGTGTTCCCTGAGAGGTTCAGTGGCCGAGGGGCTTTGGGAACTGACTGCTTATGTTCACTGGGGTTTTATGCTAGTGTGAACTACAAATAGCCCATGGCATGTGCTGTTATTTTACAATACAAATGCTTTATTATATGCTGTTATATAGAGTGCTCCTCAAACTATTCAGACATAGGAATCTAAAATTAAAAAAAAAATCCTTCTCCTTCTTTCCTTCCCCTCTTCCTTTCCCTCCCTTTTTCTTCCCTCTCCCCTTTCCTTCCTTACTTTACTCCTTCCATCGCTTGTTACTATTTCTGTCTTTCCTTCCATCATATTTTATTTTGTTTTTCTTTCCTTTTAAAATATCTCTTCAGGCTTGAATGTCATAGTACATATTCTGGAGGTTACAACTCTACTGTTATAACTGAAGTCAGTGAATGGCTAAGTAAGGTGAGCTGAAGGCTGGACTCAGGCTAATTTGGAATCGTGCTGTTACTAACTTGCCTGGTAACCAAGAGTCTGTCCTTTGTCCCGGTCAGTGCATCCTTGCTCTGGTCTCTTGCGCATGGTTGCAACTGCTTTGGTTTGGCGTCTCCAGGTCTGGTATCCTGCTGTATCCCCACCTGGAGTCTGTGTTGCTAGTTTCCCCTGGACACTTTGCCTCTTGGGGTGGGCTTCTTTGGGTGGGTACACCAGTCTTCTCTCTGGGCTCTGTGCCTTTCTGCTCTGTCTTGTTTGCCAAGTGTTTAGTTTAACTTGATTGTGATGGTTAGCCTTGAATATCAATCCAGCCAATTTGCCTGGATTAAGAGTTGTCTAGATTGTCTGGCTTGGTCAACTTTGGTGTGACTAGCTGGGTCCTGAGCATGTGGCCTTGAGAATGTGCCTGGTCCCTGGCCCTTTGCTCTCTGGCCCTTCTCCCCTCTGCTCCTCACTGGCTTCTGCAGGATGTTTAGTTCCCCTGCCTTCCAGACCCTGTCACCAGTTCTTGCCTTGAATCCAGGTACTCATGGACTTAACCCTTTGAAACAG
>NW_004524661.1:11137219-11140297 GCF_000260255.1 Octodon degus | reverse complement strand
TCTCTCTCTCTCTCTCTCTCTCTCTCTCTCTCTCTCTCTCTCTCTCTCTCTCTCCAGGAGTAGGGAGATGGAAAATTAGCACTGTGTGTTATTTCTTTGTGGGAATTGGATTCCCTCTCAAAAGCTTCACTCCCTGGTTTCCCACGTCAGTTCTTCGAGGGCTTGAACTTGGCTTAGAATGCTTTTGCATCTCTCCCCCCGCATAACAGACTGGTGCAGAATACTGTCTGAATGAATCCCTTTCCATTTTGTCTAAAGTTTTATTAGAACTGCTTTCTAGTATGAGCTTTTAATCCCATGTCTAGGCCTTTGAAGCTGAAAGCTACAGGCTGGAGAAAACAGATCCAAGAGCTCAACATTTCTCTCTCTCTTTGTGGTTGATTTTATTTGTTTATTTTGCCTTGGATGACTGACAGCTGGGGACACAGCCTATTAATTTCACCTGGGATGTCGAGCAAAATCAAAAACTAGGCGAGGAATGAAGCATGGCCCTACATTTATTTATGTGAAATCAGAGCGTCTCAGGAAACAGATGCGTTGTGCCGTAATTCCTCTTGGTGGCACTGGAGCCTTAGGTATCATCCCGAGCCCGGCCTCGCACATTCTAAATCCTATTATCTAGGTTAGCTCATCTGTATTCAAAAGATCAATGTTGCATTATTACAAAGATCCTTTCAAGTGTAAAAAGGATGGCACTTCATTACAGAAAGTAAAAGAAACTAATCAAACTTTCTTGGTGAAATCATTGACTTTTTTAAGTAAAGGGCAAATTTAAGAATTGGAAAGTCCAAGCTGCGCGAAAACCCAGTGGTTTGCGCTCGCTCCAGCAGGTGTCTGGCTGTAGCGTGTGGTCTTGGAAAATTGGAAGGAGAAGTACCTTGCAAGGGTCTCAGGGCTCCCAGCTGTCCTCACGTCGCCTGTCACTGTTGGCTGGTGGAGAGATTCAAGGAGCTGATCCTTGAGGTGTGGGCGATAAGAATTGTTATGGAAACACTGGTAAATAGTATGGGTTCACTGCTGTGTGTGCGGTCCTGGGAGTGCAACTCGGGCTCGTGGTGGCGAAGACGCACACGTTCTACTGAGCTGCACTGCAGCTGTGCCCTGCGCTAGGCCCCCGTTCAACAGGCAGTTGCCTCTCATTGTCAGGTGGGGTCCTCTGGGTGGCAGTGTTGATTGGGGTTTACTTCAGGGACAATGGCCAGTGACACGGAAGGAAGGGAAGGGATGGAGGGTGTCCTCCTGCCTCAGCATCCAAAGTGCTGGGATGACTCTTTTAGGCGCTCAGCCTGCTGTGGCCTCTAAGAGCTGCTTAATCACCTCAAAAAGGGCACTAGTAAGTCATTACTTTTTCTTTTTTCTATTCTTTGGTCATACTTCTGTTTTAATTGGCATACAGTACTTATACATATTTATAGGGTGCATTGTGACATTTTAGTGCTTTTGTACAACATTAATGATCAGATCAGGGTAATTGGCACATCGGACACCTTACACATCTGTTATTCTTTGTGTTGGGAACATTCATGGTCCTTTCTATTAGTGTTTTGCTTTATTTTTTGCAAAAGGGCCTCACTATATAGTTCAGGCTAGCCTTAAATTCACTATGTAGTGCAGGCTGGCCTCTAGGTCATGACTGTCCTCCTGCCTCAGCCTCCCAAGTGCCGGGGTGACTCTATTAGGTATTTCGGTATATTCAGTTAGTCCACATCAGCTGAAGTGATCCTGCTGTGCTACAGAACGGCAGAAGTTTTCCTTCTCTCATCCACCCACACCCCTGAACCAGCTAAGCATGCCTGTTCAGCTTCCTCCCCTGATTCTTTCCAGGTCTGCTAACCACTGTCCAACCCTCGACTTCTGTGAGATCAAACTTTTTCGGTTGCACATCTGAGTGAGGCGGTACTTTTCTTTCAGCGTCTGACGTGTTTCACTTAACATCATGATCTCTAGTTCAATCTGTGTTATTGCAAAGGGCAGGGTTTCTTTGTCCTTTGTGACCGTATCTGACTCTATATGTATCATGTTTTCTTTACCTGTTCATCTGTCGTCAGACCCAGGATGAGTCCATGTCTCGTCTATTATGAATAATGCACCAGAAACACTCAGGTACAGATGGCTTTTCAACATAGTGACTTCGATTCTGCATGCTCTGTCCAGCAGTGGGTTTGCTGAATAACATGGTAGTTTTATGAGGAGCCTCTATGTTGTTTTCATACTGGCTTTTGCCACCCGTTTTTGAGCATTCTTCTTTCTTTACATCCTTGCTAGCATTTCTTTTTTGTCTTTTTAACCAGGCTTCTAATTGGAAGTGATGACCTCTCCTTGTGGCTGTGATTTGTGGTTCCCTGATGATGGTTTTGCTGTGTAGCTGAGGTAGCTCCCAAGAGAGGGAACCACTCAGTGCTGCTTGCTAGTAGAGCTTCACAGCTTGAGAAAAATTTCTTTTATTTCTGAAAGTAGAATTTCAGCGGCACATCACAGTGTCCACTTGCCTTCACATTTTATAATAAATGTGCACTGACCAGCTTTGCTTGCAGTCCTGGGACTGTGGGAGTTGTGAACACTTACTGTTAGGGATAAAGAGCAGTCTTAGGTTCAAGGTATTTCTCACCAGTCTCTTTTTGCAAAGACTTGTTGATTATTGTGGTATTCTAGACATAGATCATGTGCTGTACTTGTGCTAATTTACCTAGTGCACACATGAGACACTTAGAAGTCTCACTTGCATTTTTATTTCCGATGGAGAAACTGACATGCACGGTGCTGAAGTTCTGGGAGGGCTCTTCGCCGAATCTGGGCAGGCAGATCGTAAGCTACTCAGATATCAGTTTTGTGATATCCAAATCGTTTTTCATATTCTTGCAGTTGTATTTGAGTCAGCTATTATGTTTGCTTACATCTATCTATTCATTTCTAAAGTTGTATATAATTTTAAGGTTGCACTGTCCAATAATGGTAACTACTAGCTGTATAAGTTTTTTTAACACTTGAAATATGGAAAATCCAAATGGAGATGTGCTGGTAAGTGTAGAATACACATTGGATTTCAAAGATTTTTTAAAAAAAAATTTGCTTATTTAT
>NW_004524661.1:11134517-11136799 GCF_000260255.1 Octodon degus | reverse complement strand
TGTTATATTTTTGTGGTTCTGGAGGTCAAAGCCTGTGGTAGAAATACAAGTGATCCACTACTGAACTATACTTCCAGCCCAGATCATAAAAGCCTATTTAAAAGAATTAATTTCATGAGTGTTTACATTTGAATATGGCTCCTGGACAAGATGAAATTATATATGGTTCCCATTTTATTTTTATTGAAAAGCACTGCTTTGAGATTCTTTCAGTAGGGATGTATTCTTTTTTTAAATGCAGAGAAATCCCTTATTTAGTTTGGTATTGGGCTCAGGTCTTTTGATATGCTTCATTTAATTTGTGTTTATTAATAGGGATTCCATCCATTGAATAGCCACTACTTCCTGGTTGTTTCATGATTGTTGAAAACTAGTTAGAGGCAGCCTGAGTGAGATGAATTAAAGTTCTATTGTTGTAGGGGAACAAGGTCATCAACTTGAAATTAATCAACGGATTTCAAATCACCAGGAAGGGATATTTTACCCTCAGCTTTACAGTTTCAGCATGTAAATTGCTGTTTAGAGGAGAGACTGCAAAATCAATCCAGTCTTTCTCCCTTCAGAAATTAAAAGCAATTTATTTTTATTTTTGGCAAATCCTGGAAAGCACTTATACGTCCAACTCCATCTCCCTGACACCACCTGTGTTGCATGTTTTTTAGACCACTGAGGAAAGAGGTGGGAAAATCAGTTGTTCTGGGTCCCACAAGATCTGGAGGCGACTCCTCTGGTCCCTGTTGGGGAACCCATCTGTCCCCACCTCACACATTTTACTTCAAATGAGTCAGAAACTCCAAAGCTAGAGTTGGCCAAAGCAGCACAGTCTCATGTGGACTCCACCCAAAACCATATAAATCATCCCCGGATCACACCAAACTTGGCCCCCACACTGGGCACAGATTTTCCAATCTGGTCCTGGAGTTTGCCAAAAGGCAGGAGGACCACAGAGATGTGTGCGATGCAGCTGGCTTTTATCCCAACTTCTGTGGTTAGTGAAGCTCGTCTGATCTGTGGTTGGGTATAAAAACAGCTCTGCACTTGACAGACACAGAAGCACCTTGAAGGGTCCTTTCCTCCAGCCCCCCAACAGAAATCCCCTCTCCACATCACTGTGCCACCAAGTACCAAAAAGATCCAAAGATGGCTTGGGAATATGTGTATCAGAAATTCCAAGCGATTGCTTTCCAACAATCATTTGGAAAGGATTGTTGACAATCGTTAACAATCAGTACTGTTATGCTAAACCCTAGCCGGTCTCCAGATGAATCAACCCTTATTTCTTCCTGAGTGCACCCGAAAAGGCTGCCTTAGTTGATAAACTGACTCCAGAGTAACAGTAGCGGGCTTCATTGATCTCATTTCTAGGGCTAGTTCTTGTAAAAACCTTTGTTGGTGTTGCAAAGGAGCAATGCTGATTGGCATTGTCTATCATATCCTGTTTTCCTTGGGTCAGTGCAGCTTATCCCATAGTTTTCAGCGACGCACTGTGTTACATGATGTTTGCCTGACATGTGAAACAATCTGCGAAGGGTGGTCAGCATTTTTTCTTCAGAGCTACATGGTTCCCAATGAACTGCCATCTCTATAGAATGAGAGGCGTTTTATACTCGGCCTGCTCTCTTTTCTGCTTTTCCGTAACTCCTTGAATTAATAACTCACCTGAAAATACATACAATAAGTTTTGGAAACAAAAAGAATAAGCTTTCTAGGAATAGCTCGGTTAAAATAAGCCTCACACCTGGTAAAGGAGTCTCAGCTCCGTCCAGGCAGCAGACCAACAAGGCAAGAGCTTGGGAAATACTGGTCATGCACGTGGGTAGGTTTCTCAACCTCTTTGTGCTGCAGTTTCTTCATCCTTGAACTAGGAGTGAATGACAATAAGGCGCAGTGAACCAGAAGATCTTCTGTGTTTTATGTGGCTCAAATGAAAGAAGACACACTGCGACATGACTGCCGTTGCTTCTGGAGTCCAGCGAACGACCAGACACAAGGCAGTCAGTAGCAGGGGTGGTAGAGAAGGGTCATTGCCATCTTTTTTGAAGAGTCACATCTCTGAACCTTAAGGCTTTCTCAGGTTTTTTTTTACTTAAATAATGGAGAAGGTTCCTAAGAGTGTATGTAAAATCTACCTTTGAACATCTCCTTTCTTTCTTTTCTTTTTTCTTTTTTTTTTTTTGCGGAACTGGGGATTGAACTCAGACCCTTGTGCTTGCCAGGGAAGCACTTATTCCACTGAGCCATCTCCCCGGCCCCTTCCTTTCTTTCTTTTTCCTTTTTTCTTT
>NW_004524661.1:11130546-11134417 GCF_000260255.1 Octodon degus | reverse complement strand
CAGGCAGGCAATTATACCACTAAGCTATCTCCTCTCCCGTATCTCTTTGTTTTTTATGTTCAGGCATGGTAGATTTTTTTAAATTTTATTTTTAATTAGTACATGTTAGTACTACAGAACAGCAAGGATCCTTTTGGGAAATTGATATATGTATTTAATGTATTTTGATTATTTTCAGGGATATTAATCACAGCTCTCCATTTTCCTTCCTTCTACAGACCCTTCCCCATCTTTGCAAACTTACCTTCTAGTTTTTTATGAATTCTTATTTTATTTATGTATATAATCATTTCATTATTTGTGTTTCTCATATAAGAGAAGTGATGTGACATTTAATGTGCGGAGTCTGCCTTATTTGGCTTATCATGTGATTTGCAGTCCCATCCATTTTCCTGCAAATGATAAAGTCTCTTTCTTCTTTATAGTCAGATATTCTGTTGTGTGTATAGAACAATTTTTCTTATCCACTCATCTACTGATGGGCATCTAGGCTTGTATCTGAGGATTAGTTATTGAGAAATTGTGCCACCGTGAACATGGATATAATATGCTGTCTTTCATTTATTTATTTTTTGGAATATACCAGTAGTGCTATAGCTGGCTAGATCAAATCGTATTTCTAATTGTAGTTTTTGGAGGAGTCACCATACTGACTTTCTTTCTTTCTTTCTTTCTTTCTTTCTTTCTTTCTTTCTTTCTTTCTTTCTTTCTTTTTTGTGGAGTTGGGGTTTGAACTCAGATCCTTGTGCTTGCCAGGGAAGCACTTATTCTACTGAGCCATCTCCCAGCCCCCATACTGATTTTCATAGTGGGTACATTAGTTTACATTTCCACCAACCATCTAGGAGAGTTCCTTGATCCTACATTCATTTCATTTCTTTTTTTTTTTTTTCTTTTTTTTGCGGAACTGGGGATTGAACTCAGATCCTTGCGCTTGCCAGGCAAGTGCTTATTCTACTGCGCCATCTCCCTAGCCCCTCTACATTCATTTCACCACATTACTTTTTTGTGTTCTTCATGATAGCCATTCTGATTGGGGTGAGATGAATTCACAAAGTGGTTTTCATTTATATTTCTTTAACTTCTATGAATATCTTAAAAATAAAGCACATATATAATTCCTAAAAAAAAAAAAACCCTCCTGTTTCAATATAGTGTTAGTTGGAGCCATTACTATGAATTTGATTTTTCTTGAGTCTGCATTTTCTAACAAAAGAAATTGAGAATATCAAGGGTATCTTTAGGTCAGACAGAAGTTAATTGTTGGTAAATTGTCCGCTCTCTCAAACACATGGTAAGAGCACAACAACCTGTTCTCAGCCTCTTGTCTCTTTCCACAGGCTCATTTTTAATGCCCAGCCTGACCAGATGCCCCTTATACACACTTGATCTTGTCTGGAGAAAGTGAAGGTGCTGTTTTCCTTTTAGACCCACACTGATTATTGGTGTGTTCTTTTTTTATTTTAAAGATAAAAAATTATCAATGAAACAGTTTCAAAACAAGATCAGGGGAGTTACAATAATTAAAACATTCTGTACTGTTGTCTTTGTAGTAATTATTCAGAGTACAAGATACAGGCAAGATATCTTGTCCAAACAATATTAGCACCAACTTTTCTTTTCAATGAACTAAGAGAAACTAGATGTATAACTACTTTAACTATTCCGTGCATAAATAGAGTTTTTCTTTTTTTTTTTTCTTCCCTTTTCCTTTTCTGCATCATGGTTTGTCTCTTTTTGTGAGCAATTTTTTCATAATTCACAACATTTATTGTACATTTTGGATCTTTTTTTTTTTTCCATTGATGTATTTGATACAGGGTCTTACTATAAAGGTCAGACTCCTCCTGTTTTCAGCCTCCCCAGCACTGGGATTACAGGTGTGTGCCACCACGCCCAGACTTGTTGGCCAGCTCAGTGAGCCCCAGGGGTGGGGCTGGTGCGGCATGTGGGACTGGGGATCAAACCCTAATCCCTGTGCTTGCCAAAGCAGATGCTTAGTCTACTGAGCTATCTTACTGGTCCTTACATTTTGGATCTTATTTACCCATTCAGCTTTTCACAATAGTGAGACATTTGATGTTTATATATATGGTCTGATTTATTTCACTTATGAGTGTGATCTTGAATTGCATCCATTTACTTATAAAAGCCTCCAGTTTAATCCTTCTCTGTGGCTGAATAATACTCCATTATATTAAAAAAAAAAGATCTTCTTAATTCATGCCGTGGTTGGTGGGTATTTGAGTTGTTTCCAAGATTCAGCTCTTACCAAAGTGTGTTGTTTTAAACAGGGGTGCATGTATATGATTGTGATATGATGTTTAAATTCTTTTGGGAAGATTTGGGCATTCTTTGTAGAACTCTGGTGTTGCCTGCTTTGCTATTAACATGTGATCTTCATCTTAGGTCTGTCCTTTGGGAAATAAAGCCATTCTTTCTCCCACATGCCGGTGTTCCAAATATTTGAGGACTCTTATTATCCTTTTTTGGAGCATTCCCTTCTCTAGGCTAAATATAAGTTGTCTCCTCAAACATTCCTTGTGGCAGGAAACAGCTTGTGAAACAGAAATCTCATGCTCCAATTATCTATTGTTGTATAACAAACCTAGTGGCTAAACCTATTACAATATGGTTCATTAGTATGTATATTATAGTAGCATATGCAGGGGTAATGATACTGTGATGTCTTGTGAATTCACATGTGTCTGAACCCGGGTGGCCCTTGCTTGGGCTTCTCATGTGCTTACAGTCAGACTGATCAACAGTCTGATTTGACGTGTGCTGGTTCTCCAAGATGGCTTTGTTCTCATACCTGGGCTCTGGTCTAGAAGGATCTGAAGAAGTAGGTCCCGGGGTAGTGCGGAGCTGGGCAAGCACTCATGGCTTCACAAAGCCTTACTGCAGGGTGGCCTCTGGGTAGCTGAACTGTTTATATGACAGTTGACAACCTCAAGAGACAACAAGTGCAGGCTACCAGGGCCCTAAAAAAATTGGACCCGGAAACTGTCACAGAGCCAACTATGTTCCGTCTTGATCTACATCATCACAGAACTCACTATATTGGTCAGAGCTGCTGCAGAGGCCCCTCAGAAGCAAGGGGGAAGGGGTACAGGTTGATCCATAGGCGCCTTCCGCTCCTTCATAACCTTTTCTGATGCTAATATCTAATGTCACCTCCTAAAACACAGCTAACGGGTTCAAAACAAGAAAGAAGACATAATAATCTGCCAGGCTAATAGAGAAACCAGCATTTTTTTTTCATCTACTGGTTGCTATTGCAATTTATAATCTCCTAATAGCTTTTCTCATAGCTGTCACCCACTCTGGGTGCCCAGTAAACTACTGCTGGCCTCTCCACATCTTCATTTCATAAACCATTATTAGGCTGCCGCCTCATATTTGTATAAATTCCTTCTGGAATCAAAAGGCAGAATTTGATATTTTGCTAATGGAATTTTTATCCTGGCTTTTAAAAAGCAAGTTATTATTTAGATAGTAACTCGAGGATGTTTGAAAAGTTTATGCTTAGCTCAGATGGAGTTTACGGTCTTCCTTTCTCTTGCTAATCCATTGGAGCTAGAACGAATCTCTTAAGACACACCTATGGTGGTTATGCTCTGCAAAGAAATTCCTCAGAGACTGTGTTCAGTAGCTTTCTGTCACTGTGGCAAAAATCCCAAGACCACCACGGTATGGGGAAGGTTTGTTTTGGCTTATAGTTTCAGAGGTTCCACTCCATGAGTGATTGGCCCAGTTGCTTTTGGATCTGCAGAGAAGCACAACGTCATGGTAGAAGTGTGTGCAGGGCAAAGGCTACTTATGGAGAGAGAGAGAGAGAGAGAGAGAGAGAGAGAGAGAGAGAGAGAGA
>NW_004524661.1:11125258-11130446 GCF_000260255.1 Octodon degus | reverse complement strand
AGAGAGAGAGAGAGAGAGAGAGAACGTGTGTCCATGCCCTAAGGCCTGTGGCCTTCCACTAGGCCCCTCCTCTTAGAGTCTCCACTGCTCCTCCCCCTCCCCCACCCCAGTCATAGCACCAATCTGAGAATGGAACTTTTAACACATCAAACATTGGGGGACATTGCAGGTCCAAACTACAGCAGAGGTCCAAGATGTCGTCACGAAAAGGTTGGAATTTATCCATGAAGTACAAGGTTTTTGTTTTTGGCCCTGGCTATCCTCTCCTTTTCACATTTTTTTTGGCTATGGATGAGAGAAGCAATAGTATATACCCTTAAAAAATTCTCAAAGTATTTGTTTATAATATATCATTAAAAACTGACTTTATTTCTAGTAACTTTTCTGACTTGTAATTTGTTTTAATAGATTTTTCTGCACACATACTGGATGTTCTGTGTGCATGTGGCCATTGTTTAAGAGTAATGACAATTATTTTTTCTACCTAATATTTGTGTATTTTATCTCGTACTGGATCGTGAGCTCTCTCATTTAGTATGGAGTAGAACTGGTGACTGGAGAAGCTGGGCTTGGTGCTGACTTCAAAGGAAACAATTCTGACTTTTTGTCATTAAATATTCTTTTTGCTGTAGGTTTTTGTTTTGAAGGTATTATTTGTCAGATTCAGGCAGTGTTTTTCTCTTTTCCAGTTTGCTACTTTAGTTTTTATTGTATTTAATATATGCAAACAATAACAGCTGTACACACTCATGGGGGAGAAGTTATATTGTGATTTTTAAAATAAAATGCAGAATGACAAAATCAACCAAACAAACCATCCAATCATGTTGCTATTAGTTTTAATGTCTTGCTATCATTTTAAATGTCTGAATGGGTGTTTTTAAATTTTTTGCTGAATAGATGATCATAATTCTCTCCTTCAATCAACAATATGATAAATTACAATAATACCTTTCTGTAGTTAAACCCATACTTTATTCCTTTTTATTGTGGAGTAATATTACATTTATAGGTCAGTCACAAATTGTTTGTCTACTTACTTGAAAGTGGACATTTGAATTTGTAAATCAAGAAAATTATAATCTACAGAATAAGTAGTTACACATTTGGGTAGTTTTAAAAATCAGATCATAAAAAAAAATCAGATCATCAGGATACCTATCAAGCAACTTGAGAACAAAGTTTATAAGAGTAATTGTAAGACTGTCTTGCTTAACTTGTCTGTTTCTTCTTAAAATTTATTTTTTATTAGTACCCATTTTTGATACACCATAATTTCATTAGTTTTGAGGGGTGCATACATATGTATACAACATCTTGATTATTTTTTTTTCTCCTTTCCCCTTGCTCAAATCCCCTCCCCGCATCCAAAAAGTCAACCTCTGTTTCTTTTACCAGCATTAGACTTTAAAGAATTTATTCTAACGACTGAGCCAGGACTCCTGTGCTTTCTACCAGTGTCACTGAAAGTGAGGTCTGTGAACCAGCACAGTCTGTCACTGGTCTAGAGCAAGTGAACAACAGAAATGGTGAATTTGTTTTCAGAAACGTTGGTAGTAATTTGTCATTGCTGTGATACACAGGCAGACGACTGGGGGGGCCTCTTGTTAATCAAGGTCTGGCCTAGACGAGTGACATCCAAATCACACGGTGAGCTACACATAGTACAACCAGTGCTCACTGGCCTTCGAAGGGATGGAAGTTGATACACAAACAAAAACTGATTGTTTTTCACCAGGGAACATTTAAGAAACAGAGAACTGGGAAGCAGAATGTGGTCATATACAATTCTATGCGTAATTTTATCTGTCTGTCTATCTGTCTGTCTATCTGTCTATCTGTCTATCTGTCTATCTATCTATCTATCATCTATCTATCTATCTATCTATCTATCTATCTATCATCTATCTATCTATCTAAACTATCTATCTATCTATCTATCTATCTATCTACTCTATCTATCTATCTATCTATCTATCTATCTATCTATCATCTCTCTCTCTCTCTCTCACTAGATACATACAGATATAAGTTTAAAAGGATTGGATCAAGTTGTTGGTATACGGACAGATTTGTAACTATTACCCCACTGAAAATGCATCCCTGCAACTTCTTGGAAACTTGTTGAGTTCTACAGTCATTCACCAGACAAAAGCAAAATAATTCTAGAGAGCAATACAGCTTTTTCTTCACCAAGAATGTTCTCATGCACGGACATCAGAGACATCATAGACAATTAGAGATAATAATCACTTAGAGACTCTGGTGGTTTAGACATAATTGCTATATTTTATACCAACCTATATTATACAATTATACTTCAGCTAACAAAGAGTCCCTCTCTGGCTTTCTCTCTAGAAACAAAATTCAAGTTATTAAAACACTTTCACATTGAGCCATACTCGCTGTTTCATTTTTGAAGTTTTTTCTTTTTTAAAAAATGAGGATCTTTTACCTTTTTGATTTTTTTCCTTTCTTCCTCAGAACTGTCACTTTCAGAGGCATGTTTTAGGGTTCTTATCACACTGGACCTCGTGCTTCATAACATGGCTTAATGCACTTCATGACATGACCGTATGTCTCCATTGTGATGTAGGCACTACCAGTCTGCCTCAGCGTTGGAAGGCAGTGGAGATTTCTGATGAACCAATGAATGACCCGGGGGTCTCCCAAACTTGTGCTGGTGGATGCTTAGTTTTATTGGCTGACCTGATCGTAACTGTGTAGATTAGTTATGTTCTAGAATATTAATGCAGAAAAAAATGTTTTCACATTCATGCAAATTATTCTGTGCTAAAGAGACTAAAGGAAATCAGCTTGGCCCTGGAGGAAAAAAGGCAGCAATTTCAAAGGCATTCAAAAACACTAAAATAAATTAACTTCCCTTTAAACAAATTCTTTTAAGTTTTCATGGAAATTTGTGCTTGTATAAAAATTTTTGGCATGTCTTCTCTGGGAAAAACATGTTTTCTCTGTAGGCTTTAGAGATAGGAGGAAAAGGAGAAAGTGAAAGGGAAGGCTCTATCAACACTGGACAGAGGGCCAAAGATGTTTTGGTTGAGTGATTGTCTTCTAAAAGGTCTTTGGGAGCAATCAGAAACTCGGCAATGCTAGTCCCTTGCAAAATTTTCATCCATGGTTTTAAAATATAGGCTGGGTATGAGAAAGTCTTTAATTGATTTCCAGGAAGCTGTACATGCAAAAACGTGGAATGAACAGTTTGTGGAATGAATATGATCCGTGGTGGATTCAGATGCAGAGACATGGCTGAGGTGTTATGGCGACTTTAATACTTCTTGGACCATGGGCCCTGAAGAAAGCCTGGCAGCCCACTTCATCTTCTTGAAGGGCCAAAAGCTAAGCCCAAAATGCTAAGAAACACCATAATCTAGAGTTGGGGAGGTAGAAGAAGTGTATTAAGCAGGCGCCCCTATTCCTTAGCAGGTAGGTGAAAGTTAGAAGTTACTTCTCTAAAAGGATCTGGGGCTATGTAGACAAGGAGTTGGAAAAGCTGAAGAAAAGTTATTAGAAATAGAGGGTACTCATAAATCACATCAATCTAACACAGAGATCATTTAATATTTTAGTAGTATATGCTTTTACTTGGAGCCAGTATTTTTTATTTTTATTTTTTTGTGGCCCTTAGGGCGGGGCTGGAGCAGCATGTAGTGTTGGGGATTGAACTGAGGCCCCTGTGCACTTGCCTAAGCTTGCCTCAGTAGGCACGTCAGACCACTGACCTATCTCACTGGCCTGGAGCCAGTATTTTTGTCGGTCATCTGTAACTATGCATCAGGGTGTCAGTGTTTGACCTGCACAGAAGAGAAAAGACTAGTCCTAAAGATGCTGATGGGAATTTGGCCTCACTTGCTTCAAATTGACGTAGAAAGCTTGGAGTCCAGAGACAGTCTACGGCCATACCACCCTGAATGTGCCTGATCTCGTCTGATCTCAGAAGCTAAGGGTCGGGCCTGGTTAGTACTTGGATAGAGTCTGGAGGCAGACAGTGGTGGACTGAAACCTAAATACTAGCTCTGGGAAAGATGAAGTAAAATGAAATGGGTGAAATAGCAGAAGATCTGGTATCTAGTCCTTATTTTATTTATTTATTTATTTTTTTGTGGAACCGGGGATTGAACTCAGGTCCTTGTGCTTGCCAGGGAAGCACTTATTCCACTGAGCCATCTCTCCGGCCCCTAGTCCTTATTTTTGTCCATTAACTAATTTTGTGTCTTTGGATGAGAATCTTAGCTGCCTGGGCTTTATCCTCTGAAAGCTGGGAACAGAAATACCAGTCTTGCTTAGTTTGCAAGGTTGTTGCAAGGATGACATAAAATAAAGAGATAGGAAAACATTTTATATTTTTCTATTATACTATAATAAAGTGTCACTATTTGCTAGGAATTATAATGTCCCAGAACTTTACTGTGTGAATAAGAACCACTGAGTGCTCACTGAGAAAACTTTATCTCTAGTAATCCATAGGGCAGTGCAGCCTACAAATTCCCTCACTACACAGCTCCTAAAATTGCTGCACAAAGTGTAGCTGATGTCATTACAAATGCACAACTGAGCTGGTAATCAGGAAACGAACCTCCTACGTCAGAAACTGGAAAGGAGGGTAAGATGGAGAGGGGCTGGGTGATAAAACCACCCCATGCTGAGGGGGTGGGGCTAGAAGTTGGCATTTCAGGCTGGGAGGGTACAAGTTCAGGCTGATGCCCACCTGAAGAGAAGAGTGGGCACTGAGACTTCTCCAGTCTGTCTCTGTGGAGCAGTTTTTACCTCATTAAAAATACAGATAAAAAACAACAACAACAACAACAAAACTTTGGCGGAAGAGAATGGCACAAAGCTAAGCTTTGGGTCTGCAATCTAGGAGGAGGCTGCACAGGCTTCGCCTTTGTGCCTTCATGCCCCTTGCATGGCCCATAAAGAGTCAGCTCCTGAAATGAACTGTGTGTTCCTGAGTTGGGAAAACTGGGATGCAGAAGGAGGCAGACAGATCACTGTGTGGTGGAGGATGCTAGCCTGATTTAGGCGTCCCTGGGTTCCAGATACAGTAGGAAGCCCAGGGTAACACGAGCTCCATTTCCCAAATGTATTTATAAACACAGCCTCCGAAGATTGTGGGGTGTATTGGGTGATCAAAAAATACTGTGATGAAGAAAAATGTCAAAAAAAAAAA
>NW_004524661.1:11118581-11124589 GCF_000260255.1 Octodon degus | reverse complement strand
TGAGACAGGAGGATCACTATGAGTCTGAGGTGCATGGGGAGACCCTGTGCCAAAAAACAAATGAACAAACAAACAAACAAACAAAAAGAAATTCTAAAGGTGTCCATGCTTGGTTCCACCTCTGAGTCAATGGGTTAAAGAGCTACATGTTGATAATTTTTCCTCCTGTAACTCTTTTGGCTTTAGCAGTTTTCTGATCTGAATTGGTAATGAAGAGACCTGATTTTCTTCTTCTGTACTGAGAAACAAGCAAACTGATATCAAACCAGAAAATGCCCCTACTACCACCAACACCAACACCAACAACCAGACCCTGAATCAACATGGAGAGTAGTGGATGAAGTACTGTGCTCTTTCTGTCTTCTGACATCATCTTCCAGGCCCTGCCTGGTCCATGGCTGCTCTATCTGGGTAGACTAAAGGTTCCCTGGTCTGATAGGACCCCTGAGGATTAACAGTGCACAATGCAGGGAGGAAGATGGTCACTTCTGTCCTGTTTGTGTTTTTTTCTGTATTGAACTTGTAGTTGCTGCAGACGGGTTTTGCCCTTCTGAGGAGAGGTGGAGAAGGGGTTGAGGAAGGATTAGATGAAGGTCTCGAGAGAGCAGACACTAGGAAAGTTTTCATCCTGGTTTTCCATCTTGTTCTTTGTTGCCTTTTTATCTTTTGAACTCAACATGGGAAGGGTTTGCTTTTGAAAAGCCTATGCAGGGAAGAGTTGTTTTTCCTATCTTTGAGCTGTTCAGCCATCTGTCCCAATTTCTTCCTGGTTTCCTGTTATTTTCATTCTGCCTTTTATAAAGATTAACATGCGGTGCAACCACATATTCTATTAAGCTTGTCTCCTCACTACTTTATCTCATTAACTGCTTGATCACTGTGAATAAAAATAATCTTCCATTAAAGTCCCAACTTCAAACGTCTCAGAGACTTAGATCAAGCAAACCTTCAACAGCTTAAAAAAAATCTCTTTAAATCCAAGAGGTTCACTTCAAAGGAAAACCTATGGGTGTTCTCAGCCCAGCTGACAGGTAAATAGTCATTTGTAACTAAAGATATGCAAGTGAGAAGAAAACACAGCACACTCTGGAGTTTGGAGCTTCTCTTAACTTCTTCTCTAGCTAAGGCAACTTAGTGCTAGTCCTGGGGTGGGGCTGGACCGGATAACACAGTGGCTCATGTGGAGATTGGGCAGCACCGCTCAGCAGAATGCTGTTTCCTGTTCGTTTCATGGTCTGTGATTCTGTTAACAAAATTAACACACACACACACGCATGCACGCACACACACACACACACAAATTTAAGAGGACAAAGATCACTACTACCAGAAATACCTATTATGTATATTGTCTTGATAATCTTTCTACATCTTAAGTGTGTTCGTGTGTTGGAGGCTTTCGTTGCTTAGTAGATTTTTTTTATAGGCTTGAGCATAGTCATATTTTTAAGTTTTTTGTGGTTTTGGGTCACCTGCCTCACTATACTGTGAGCTATGTAAGGGTGGGGACCATATATTCCCAAGGCTTCACGTAATGTCTAACTCATACTAGTGCTTTATGAACTTTGGTTTGGATAAATAAATCAGGCTAACAAGATACCCCATTACAAACAAATTATTACTTGGTCAACTATAGTTTAATTTTGAGATTTCTTATTGGCTGTTACAATAAGATCTTGAACATTTTTCTTTTTTTCTTTCTTTTGGCGGAACCAGGGATTGAACTCAGGCCCTTGCACTTGCCAGGGAAGAGCTTATTCCACTGAGCAATCTTCCCGGCTCCATTGAGCATTTTTATATGAAACACTTTTATTGTTACTTTAGAAAAATTCCTAAGAATAGAATTAATAGCCTAATGTGTATAGGACACTATAATGCATTAGATACTTACTGTAATTCACAAAGGAACTAATTATTATGCAGTCTGTAGTAGCAAATAAGAGTGATAGTTTCTCTGTATCACTATTGAAGTTGTCATAACTTAAATTCTTTTGGTAAATTTTGTGCTTTCTGAATGATTGTTATTGTCTGTTTTTTAAATTTTTATAGTTTACTTGAACATTTACCTTTTTGGGTTCATAAAAATTTTGCTAATTGGAGTTTTTTTGCCAGGGGTTACATATCTTCCTAGTCTGTAAATCACCCTCACTAGGTTATGTGTGTTTGTGCTTATATTATTGGGGATTGAACCCAAGGTCTTCATGCTGAGCAACATCCCAGACCTTTTAAGTTTTTATTTTGAGGCAGAATCTCTGAGTCATTAAATGGCCCAGTAATGGCTGAACATGCAATTCTCCAGCCTCAGCCTCCCTCTCTGCTGGTATTATAGTCATGTTCCACCACATCTGATTTTAAATTGTTTTTATTATCAGTTGCTAGTGTAGGTACTTGTACAAGTATAAAACAGTATTATTCCCCTTTATTAACTTTGTCTTATATATTTATGAAATGTTTTCTACTTTAATAATATAGAAATAAAAGCTTAGAGAATAATCCAAAGTGAATGTACAAGTGTGTAGGGAGAGAAGGCTGAATTAATTTACAAATATTGCTGGTGAATGGACTGATCATATGGAGGGGAAAGTTATTTACACTTAATAATTTATATCCAAGGACATTCCATAAGATTTCAAATAAAATTTAAAAAGTATGAAAGGGCTGGAGAGATATCTCAGTGGAATAAGTGCCCATTTAGGTAAGCTCAGGGACCAGAGTTCGGTCCCCAGCACCACACGAGACAACCATAGAATCTGGGCATGGCGGTGTACACTTGTAATCCCAGCACTGGGGAGGCTGAAAACAGGATGATCCTTATGATTCTGAGCTGTGTAGTGAGACCCTGTACTAAATACATAAATAAATAAGTAAATAAAATGAAAAGTATGAAAGAATTGGAAGACAATATTGTACTAGTGAATCAATGATTTACCCTATCATAACTGAATATACAAATATGTATGAGTCTCAGAATTACTTTTTCTTTCTGTATTTAGGGCAGGGTCTACAGGGCCTACAGGGTCTATAGGGTCTCACTACGTATCTTTTTTGGTACTGGGGATTGAACTCTGAACCTTGTACTTGCTGGGCAGTTGCTTATGTTGCTGAGCTATATCCCCATCAGAATTACTTTGGATGAAACATATCCTTAGTTTTAAAAGTTTGGTTAAAAATTCTTGTTTTAATTTATGTATTTCTTTCAGGATCTCACTTCACAGCTCGAACTCCTAGCGATCCTCCTGTCTCAGCCTCCCTAACGCTGGGATTACAGACATGTACCACCATGTCTGGTTTTGGTGGCCAGCTCAGTTGGCCTGGGGTGGGACTGGCATGGCATACAGTACCAGGGATCAAACCTGAGTCATTGCACTTGTCAGGCAGGTGCTTAGACCACTGGGCTATCTCCCAGACCATGGTTAGCAATTCTATTAAAAAAAATCTCCTAAATTCAGTTTAGTGTGGAATGAGAGATTTAAACCCAGATGCTGAATTTCAAGGATTTTTCCTGCCTCCTAACACTGTTTTTCCTAGTGAAATTAAGCCAGTGTGAGTAGCAGATGGCAAGGGAGAGAGGCCACTGGGTTTGGACTTAGAAGGCACAGTGTCAGTCTTGAGTTTATTTTATTACTCCTCACATAGTTATGTTATCTTGGAGGACTTTTTCTTGACAAAAATGCCTGCACCATCTACTCCATAGAGTGGGAAGACTGAGTTAAGTAATTAGTATGTATTACTGAAGAATCCTGTATTACAACACTAGCATAATACTCTTTATGTTGCGTGATTTATCCCTGTCTTCCAGAAGTGCATCTTTAAGTACAATTTTTTTTCCATCTTGCCCTCTGAAAAATGTCTTGCATGGTGGCTTTGTTTAATAGTATTTTGCAATGATTGAGGGTTCTGATTCTGGAATCCTAATGAGTTTGGTTGGGAAGCAGATTCTGTGATTCATGTTGTTGGGTCCTTGAGCAAGTTATTTAATTTCTTTAAGTTTCAGTTTCCCCATTTGTGAGAAGTGAAAATAATGGCATCTTTCTTGGTAAGTTAGGGCTCTTTGGTTACATCACTAATCTTTTTTTGCTTATGCAGAAAGAGGGAAATTAGTAAGTAGCTAATCTAACCATCTATCTATGCCTGTGCAGATATCTACATATGTCTGTAGGGCTGGGATGATGAACCTTCAGAGTTTTCAGTGACGACACATAGCTGACTGTGCCACCACTGCTGTAGAGTGAGCAGCTCTCTAGGGGTGGCCAGTATGGAAATGATTCTGAAACTCAAACTATGGGTCCAGGATATAGCTCTGAGGCAACTGTGCCTACCTGGCAAGCACAAGGTCCCCCAACCCCAAAGAAACTCAAGCTATGATCTTATTTTGCCTCTTTTGATAAGGATCTTACAAAGCAGGAATTGGTATATGGTAGAGAGGATAGTGTGGCAGGCCCTAACTTATTTGTAAACTTATCTAATTCAAAATTTAAGTGTTTTATTGCTTAGGGTAATCATGGTTGTCTCAGTTACTACTCTCTTGTTGGGGCAAATACCGGATACCCAAGATGAAGGAATGAAAGGTTTATTTAGCTCACAGTTACTGGAGGTTTCAATCCATATTTGGCTGGCTCCGAGGCAGGGTGGCACAGGGCAGTGAGCATTGGTTCATGGTGGTGGCAAAGAGCAGAGAGCAAATGGGAGGAGCAGCAGCGGCAATGGCAATAGAGAGGAAGTCTGTCCCTCTGTCACTCTTATGTTACATTCAGGCTATCAGCCCCAGGCTGGGTGTAGCACTCATACCCATAATCCTAGCAGTATTAAGACTCATAACCCCAGTGGATCATGAGTTAATCTCAAACTCTAGAAGTCCCTGCCCCATGACTGCATGAGGCTTTGGAGGGACAATTAGACACAAACCATGACAATGTTGAAGCAGTGTGAATTTGTTTTGATTTGACTGTATCTCTAACCTGGATCAATCAGACAATCTGGTGCATGGGCACTTTAATTATTTAAAGCTGATCATCTTACCCAGTCTGATGGGCATAGCCATGTGGGTCTAGGACTGGTAGTCTTCCCACAGTCATGCGAATGTAGAATAGGTGAAGTAGTTCTCCAAAGAAATGGGCTGTATAGGATGAGTTCATAGTCGGGAATAGCCAATGTAGAACTTCTGTGTACAGTTACTTGGTATATGATAAATGCCCAAAAAGAAAAAAAGAGAAGAAAAAAAGATATGTCTTATTCCTCTTGTTTATAGGAATAAAGTTTGTTTCTAGGACCTTGAAGATAGCTTCTACTTTCAGAAATGCTGCAATTAGTCAGCATTTTAATGAGATTACTTTAAACATTTAGGAACAGGCTCTAGCAGGTCATGCCATAAAAGATTTAGGGTAAAGGAAAGAAGTCCATTTTTTCAGACTTACAGTTCCTGTCTTAGTTACTTTTCCTGTTTCTGAGACAGAATACTCAACACATACAAGTTAAGGGAGGACAGGTTTATTTGGCTCACGGTTTGTAAAGGTTTCAGTCCATAATAAGCTGCAAGGCAGGTTGAACGTCAGGCAGGTATCACAGAGGAGAAACAGTCTATGGTAGGCGAAAGGTAGCAAAGCAAGCCAGGGACAAGATAAGCCTCTTTCTGTCCCTTCTATTGTATCCAGGCTACAAGGAATAGGATGCTCACCCTTGATCCTAGAATCCTTACCCCAGCCTTACACCATGAATCAATCCCACACTCTAGATTCAGCCATGTCTGAAAAAGCAAGAGCTATGGTCATACGAGGCTTTGGAGGGACCTCTAGACACAAGCCATAACAGTTCCTCATAATAAATGCTCATTTTTTCTAGGTGTGGTGGTACATACCTGTAATTCCAGCCTTCGGGGAGCTGAGGCAGGATGATCACTCTACATTCAAGGCCAGCCCATGCTACATAGTGAGTTAGACTTACTTTCTTTCTTTCTTTCTTTCTTTCTTTCTTTCTTTCTTTCTTTCTTTCTTTCTTTCTTTCTTTCTTTC
>NW_004524661.1:11063507-11118481 GCF_000260255.1 Octodon degus | reverse complement strand
TTCTTTCTTTCTTTCTTTCTTTCTTTCTTTCTTTCTTTCTCTCCTTCCTTCCTTCCTTCCTTCCTTCCTTCCTTCCTTCCTTCCTTCCTTCCTTCTTTCTTTTTGTGGCACCAGGGATTGAACTCAAGACCTTGTGCTTGCCAGACAAGCACTTATTTTGCTGACCCCAGTCCCTACACAGTGAGTTAGAGGCCAGCCTGAACTACATAGTGAGACCCTGGGAACATTCTTTTTTATTTAAGCATCATCAGTTTCAAGGTGAAGCTTTCAAGTGGCATATATCATCCCAGCAAGTAGGCAAATTTATTGAAATAAACCCAATTACTTTATTCTTAAAGACAGACATCAAGAGACATAACAAATCATGTGCAACAGGATGTATTTGGAGGGTAATTTTCCTAAATTATAAACAACAACTTGATATCCTTGTCTCTCAAGTATCCATAAAAAGAGTTCAAATGAAGAAGCAGCTTTTGCATTTCATGATGTGATTTTAATTCTTCCACCTTGGCTGCTTAAGGATGACAGCTTAATCTTATATCACTGAAAATCAGAAATATCTATATTTCCACGATCACTGGAAGTTCAAATTGGATTGTAAATTCAGATAGAAGTAACCTGAGGCTTATCAGTGTTAAAGCAATGGAACTACATGAGAAAAGAGATTTAATCAGCAGGAAAATTCTGTTAAAAAAATGATCTTTGGCCCAACAAAAGATAGTTGAACTTAGGAGGAAGGAGGACAGGAGACAAGAAACAGAAATAAGGAACATCAAAAAATTGAAAAAGCAACTTCCTCTCCATACCTTGGAACTTCTTTATTTATTTAGACTTAAAAAAAAAAAAAAAAAAAGAAGAACCAACAGAAATCCTGCATGTTTTTCTGGACATCTCCTTATTGTTTTCCTACAATTGGTGGAACTGTGGAGAAATATGTCAAATTAGAAAACAACGCTTGCCAATAACATTGCGCCGCTCTGTTCGTGATGCCTTTCATGGCTGACTTGCCTGCTTGCTCTGTAACTTAGCAGCTTTATTTCTAGAAGCAATTTTCAAAAATCTTCTCTTTTCTTAATGGGAATGTTTGAAAGACCAAGGGAACAATTCTGAAAGCAATTCTGTAGGGCGAGTAAGCCTGGGTGTTCAGTGACACCCTGAACTCAAAGCCCATTTTGGGGCTGGTGTGGTACTGAGGCTGCGGGGCCTGCACATCACCCTGTTCCGATACTATTCGCGGAAGACAGATGTCAGCGTAGAAGTGGTTGCTATTGGAGAATTTTTTTTCTGCTGAGGCAGAATGATGCACTGTAACTAAAACTTTAATTTTAGCAAGAAACATGATTGTTACTGCTTTAATGTCTCTGATTAAGGTCAGGCGCAGTCTTGGCTTGGGAACAATTAAGTTTGTTTTCAAAAATCTATTCTTTTCCTCTTTGAAAGGAGGAGTGGATACCAGAAAGAAACACATTATGTTTGTCCACATTCTATCAGCAGTCTATTTCTGTGGGATGTTCCACCCCAAAACACAGTGGCTTGAAGCAATAACTGTTTAGTTCCTTGTAGCTTTGCAATTTGGGCTGGACTAGCTGGGATGGCTCATCTCTGCCCCATGTGGGGTCAGCTGGACTGGCTCATTTGCCTGAGCTCAGCTGACTGCTTGTTTTGGTCTTACCAGCTGGCTGGGGTCAACAGCCAGGACAGCTTAGGTATCTTTAGTGTTGTTCCTCAGTAGAGTGGCCTGGGCTTCAGTCGTGCTTATGAAACCACAACTCCATACCATAAATCTAAGCCCTTTTAATAAATATTTCTCCCATTGCCTGGACCATTTCCTTTACTTCTGGGGAGCAAGTCACAATGCTTTCAGGGGAGACCCTCCTGTTGTAGCGCTGCTGCTCCAGCAGCAGCTGCAGCTCCTGCCTGGCCCAGCCCTCCTTGCATCCCTGCATGGCAGAGCTGCCTTCAGTGGTGCACTGGGGCTCAGTGTCCCCAAGGTAATGTGGCTTTCTCAGTTGAGCTAGGAGCACCGCTCCTTTACCCTCTGGGCCGTGCTGTGTTTTGGGGTGTCCGCAGCAGTGTTTCTTACCTCTTTTACATTTTCCTTACCTCTCTCCATCATCCATTGCTTTTCATCCATTTCAGACAGAAGCCCATCAGGGCTAGAATAGAACAGATTTGGCAGAGGGCGCCATATAAGTGTATCTTAATGTTGTTGATTGGATGGGTCTGTCAAGCCCCTTCTCTCTAAATTCAGGGTGGATGCTTCTCACTTTCCTATCCATTATCTATTCCACAGTCAGCTATTCAACTAGGGCCCTACTCCCCTCCCCATGCCTCACTTGAACCAGACCATTGTTAAGTGAAATCTGTTCCATTTTAAAAACAAAGAAGAGACTAAGTAAAAGAAATAGGAATTGGACTGCCTTGATTTAGGCTTGGCTGCAGGCTAGTGAGATTGCAGGCCTCCATGTAGTCCATCCTCTGCTTGCTAATCCTCCTTATCCTAAGGAATCAAAGCGATCCTGCGAGGGTAGCAGTGAGTTAGCCCATATGGTGCTCTGCTCTTTCTCACCCTTTTAATTTGGCTCATTGTTCCATCTTAATTTGCAATTGTCACAGCTGCGATTACATTCTTGACATTCCACCAACTCCAAAAAACCCTTGAATCCGAACCCATGGTGGTTTTAATTATATTTTTGTTGAGAAAGGTTATGTTGTCACAATGGGTAAAGCTAGCACTTCGGCAAGGGAAAACATTTTTTTTTTTTGGGGAAAATGTAATTCTAATTTAGTATTAAGCCTCCGGAGGGGCCACGACGGTGGAACCTCAAATGCAGGGGAGTTGACAACTCAGCCATAATCAAGCTAAGTGAATTGGACGGAGCAATGCGAGACATAATTAGCAATTCCGTTCAGCGAGCTGTCTCCTGAAAAACTTAAAATACCTTCCCTGCCTCATGCATATTCAGTGCCTCATTTGCTATTGTTTCCATCCAACAGGTTGAAATTCAAAAGGGAAAAATTCTGAGTTGTCCTTCTCACTCTTCCTCTGTTCTCCTCTGCTGCAGCCCTGTCCCCACCAGGCCCCCTTCGAGCCAACAGGTCAGCCCAGTGCCAGTTGCACCGCCACACGCACAATAGTCTGAGTCTGAGCACATTTTCTTTCCTTTTGTTGGTATCTTTGTCAACCCTCTTTGTGTGTGTGTGTGTGTGTGTGTGTGTGTGTGTGTGTGTGTGTGTGGTACTGGGGATTGAACTCCAGACCTTGTGTGTGCAAGGCAGGTGCTTATGCCTGCTGACTATCTCTTGGGCCCCTCTACCCTCCTTCTTAATTAGCTAAGCTGAGCGGCTCATTTGCTCTGGGGGAATTATAAGCACTTGATTGTTGCAGTCCGGCTCCAAAGGCCTGAAGGCAGAATGAGGGACTCAGTGTTTCCGCGGTGGCTGGGTCAGGGTCCTTGCTTCCTGCTGACCTGGAGACTGATCGCTGAGTCGGGCTTTCCTTCTCATCCTCTCTCCTCGACGGGGCAACTTTCACTCCCGTTTATGTTCCAGGCAGTTGGGCTTTTGCCTATGGATGTGCAGAGAAATCTCAGAGGTCACGAGACTGCAGACATTCTCCATAATCTTTGCCTCCTCCAGGTGGCTGAGTTTAGACCCTCTGCATCAGACGGCTGCCTGCTGGGCCTCGTGGCACACACCTGTAATCCCTGCCCTCTGTAAGGCTGAGGCAGGAGAATCACATGTTTAAACCCAGGCCGGGCAATTTAGTAACTTAGTGAGGCCCTGTTTTAAATTTTAAAAATAAAGAGCAGGGGATGGGGCTCAGTGTGAAAGCTCTGGGCTGTCACTAGTAAGCAAAAGAAGGCTGTTTGCTTGGAGCCCAGGGTGTTGGGTGTCAAATCCTGGTTCTGTCCTTATTGGCAGTGTAATCTTTACTGTCTAAATTTGAGCTGCTATGACAAACTACTGTAGACTAGGGGGCTTAAATGACAGAAAATTATGGGACGTCCAAGACTTAAGGGTCTGGTGTCTAGTGGGAGTCTGCTTCCTCATTTGCAGATAGAGCTTTTTATTGTGTCTCAAGGGGCAGAGAGCGGGGAGAGGGAGCCAGCTCTCTCATCTTTTCTTACAAGGGAATTAGTCTCAAAAGCGCTAACATTACAACCTAGTCCTCACCCACAAGTCTCACTCCTTAATATGATCATGTGGTGCTTAGGATTCTGGCCCATGGATTTGGGCAAGGGTGTCAAACATTCAGTTTATAACCTCAACCAAATTACCTTGCCTCTCCAATCTTCAAGCACTTCATTTGTAAAATGAAGATCATAATATGCCTGTGTGTGGATACTGTTATGAGGATCCAATAAGGTAATGTGTTGGGTGTATTTAGCTGAATGCTGGGGATAGTGATGATGCTTCATCACCTTGAGCCTCTGAAAATCTTTCCTTTTCCTTATCCTTCAATTCTCCACCTTTAAGTTGTGTTTTGCAACATGATTTCAGGAAATAGAAATCAGGTTGAAATTTCAAGAAAATCATATTACTTTCAATCTCTTTTCATGCATACTTTATAGAATATACATTCCTGCAATTAATAAATGTTAACTTAAATTTCACCAATTTTTCCTTTTCTATTACTTGCTATTTAACAGAAAATTTAGGAGTAAATCTTGGTGGTGATCCTTCTTCTTTAATTTTCCTTGAAACTATCTGAGCACATTTTTTCTTTTCTTTTGTTTGTATCTTCATTAACTATCCTTGAGAAAGGCACAGAATTAAGTGAGAAATCAAATAATATTTCACTGCTAAATTTTTGAAAGTATTATCATATAACCTTACATCAAAATAGGCTTCTTTGGATTTTGGCTTTTCCATACATGGAAAATTAGAATAAGAAAAATTTTATGTTACAAGTTCCAGTTTGCTGTCTTAACTTGAATGTTGAGAAATTAATTTTCATACTTTTTAAAGTGGAAAATAAGAAGTTAAGGAATATTCAGGCTTTAAATATTTTAGAGATAGTTGGGGTATACCTTAAATAAAATATTGTATTAAATTGTGATAACTTCAATAGTTTCTTTAAAAAATTTTTTTAAAAAGAGTACAAATTAGAATTAAAATGGACAAAATTACAACCGATACAGATTTTCACTAAAAAAAGTAATGTGAATTTCACAGTATTTATTGTAATACATAGTGTTGTCTTCCCACCAGTTGTTCATATTACCAGATATAAGCATGTGAAATTGGAAGAAGAAAAGAGAAAGGGATGTATTAAGAAGAGAAAAAGTACAAATAATTGAAAAAAGGAAATGAATCAAATTAAATCATTAACAACTTCTTTCCATAGACTAGCAGGAATGCATGTACAGTTGTCCAAATCATCCTGCTTACATACATAGATAAATCTCTTTCCCCCACTCCCTCCTCCTTCTTCTCAACTCAGTAACTCTTTCCATTTGAATAAGTTTATTTCCTTTTCCCAGTATCTATTGTACCCTTCAGATTCCATTTTTCTCTTTCAGGTTCTCACACTAAAGAGACAACATGATGCTTGCACATGCAGATCTGATTTATTTCACTTAAGAATATGTTCTCTAGTTGAATTCATTTAATGATAAAAAAATCAAATTTATCCTTTTTTAAAAATATATTTGGTTGTTGCAGAGTCTCCCTACACAGCTCAGACTCATGGTGATCCTTCTGCTTTCAGCCTCTCCAGCATTGCAATTACAGGCCTGTGCCACTATTCCCAGATTCTGGCCAGTGCAGCATGTGGTGCTGGGAATCAAGCCACCATTCCTGCACTTGCCTAAGCAGGCCCTTTAGTCCACTGAGTTATTTTTCTAGCCTTAATCCTGTTTCATAGCTGACTAATACTCCATTGTATAAAAAACCACATCTTTATGTGTTCTTCAGTTGATAGGAGTTGGGGCTGTTTCCAGGATTTAGCTATGACAAATTGCTCTGCTACAAACATGGATGCACAAATATCACCATGTTATGAGGTTTTCAGTTCTTCTGGAAAAAATATTCAGGAGAGGAATAGCTGACTTGAATGGGTTCTCCAATCGTAGACTTTGAAGGAATCCTACACTGATTTACACAGTGGTTGCATCAGTCTGTACTCCCACCAACAGTGCAGAAGTGTTCCTTTTTCTCCACAGCTTCTCCAGCATTTGTTGTTGGCTGACTTCTTGATGGTAGCCATTCTTTCTGGGCTGAGACGGAATCGTAGTGCTGTTTTAATTTGCATTTCTTGAATGACCAATGATGTTGAACTTTTTTTCATACATTTACTTGCCATTTGTATTTCTTTCTCTGATAACTGTGTATTCATCTCAGATGCCCATTTTTGAATTAGGTCTTTGAATTTGTGGGGCCTGATATTTAAAATTCTTCATATGTTCTAGAAAGAAGGGCTTTGTTGGAGGGACAGTTGGCTATAATTTTTTTTCCCCTAACTTCAATAGTTTTGAGGAAAAATAAAAGAGGAAAGATCACCATGAGGTAAGTCAGAGGAACAGCACTGGGAACTCAGTTCTCTTCCAAAAGGTTAAAATTACCAGAATAGACTGGTATCTGAATGAGTTTACAAAGTGAAAACTGAGCATAGAATGACAGACTTGGGCACCACTTGCTCCTGACGCCAGTGCGTCTTGTGCATAGCACGTCATCTGGGGAAGCTTCCCAGGTAGCCTTTCAGAGTTCACCATCTCTGTGTCCTTTGTTTCCCAAGTAAGTCTTGCTTCTTTGAAAATATTGTAAAATAGTGGAAGGGTAGGATCAACTCCATTATGTGGCCTTTCGCAGCTCCTGGCCCCATTCTTACATATTTTAAGGTGGAAGGAAAGCCTTACACACTAGAGGCAGAAAGAAACCACGACCCTATCTGCAGTCTGCATTCAGCTTCACTTGATGCATGGGGGAAGGCATGTGTGGGCCAAGGCTACCCCCCACCGTGCTCGCCAAAGGAGGGATATCCAGGAGAGGCGAAGATATGAATGAGGCCAGAAGCGAAAGCTGCCAAACGAACATTCTGAGCTCCGTCAATGGAAGGAGGTGCGCCATGAGGTTGAGAATGAGGAGAACTGGTAGTTGTTCAGCTTTCATGAAGAAAACTAAGACTACGAACAAGTTCCAAAGCAGATTCCATTCACAAAAGTGGAGAGTAGGGTAGAGGCCATTGGGCAGATTCTGATTGGACAATAATTAAATCCTCCTGGTACCCTCTCAGCTCTCAGACTGCAGCATGAGAAGCACTTCCTTATGTAGAGTTGAGGAGCCAATAGTACAAAAGGAACAGTAATATTTGGGTGTTTGAACCTCAAAGAGATTTTCACACTGTTAATAGTGAAAAGTGCCATCCCTTGTCTGCATGAGTCAAAGTTCCCAGAGTTTTAAAAGGAATTAATCTGATATTTCTCCTTTAACCTCAGTGGAAGCCCAAATCCTGAAAAGTATTTGCAAAAAGTACATTTTGTTGACAGGTTATTGTACAGGTATAACCTCCCACAAAAATCTTGTCAAAAGCCACCAGAATGGTGAAAAGGAATGATACTGTATCAAAGTCGTGGCTGTGTTTGCTGTGTGGCCTTCCATTTTTTTCCTTCTTTCTCTCTCACACTTTTTTTTTAAAGCAGCGAATCTATTGAGAAACCTTATTAAAAATTGCAAACTGAACAGCATACTTTTTTTTTTTTGTGAACCAGAAACAGATTTTAAATGATAAAAAAACTCCTTTAATCTTTTTGTAACATCTTGACAGTTGTGCCAGAAGATGTCTGCTTTTGCCTTCAAAATATAATTGCTTTTGGTCTGAAATAATTCATTTCCAACTCTTTTTCCTCTTCTAGAAAACCTTGCCCTTTCAGCTGGATATTTTTTTCTTAATTTTGTGGCTCCTTTTTTTGGAGGGCGATGGGAAGGGTTGAGAAACCAGGAGGATACAGAGACCAGAATGAGCATCCTAGCACACACAGTTTGTTAAGCTGTATAAGACACAGCCAAAATCTATGAATTAAGGAATGAAAAATGAGTACATTTTGTCATGAAAGTGAGGTTAACCATCACGTTTTTGAATAGCTAGTGTCATCAGAGATATTTGACCTTTTAATCCAGAGTGTGTTTCTACTTGTTCTGTTTTCAATAACTCAAGTGTTTGTATCGGAGTTTAAATCCATCTCAGCAACTACTGTCTTAAAGATACTGAATCTTGTGTTTTCGCCAATGAATTATTTTATAAATATGAGAGTGAGACCATTATCAGACTTTTATAAATCATGTGTTTGTGGACTTTTGAATGTGACAATTTCTCTTCTGTAGTATAAATCTTAGTAAAGAGGAATAGATGGTCTTGGTCAGAGGGGGAGCATCCATGGTGGGATTTGGAATTCAGTATCAGTGAGAACCCTGAACTGCAAAGAGGCACAGTGCAGCCTTCTGGTTTCTAGGGTTAAGTCTTGAGTTACAAAACACAGAAAAGGAAAGAAACGAAAGAAAAACATAGTGTGAAAGAGAGACAGTAGGGCTGTCTCTGTTGAACACCACCATCAGCTAGTAGTTTGGGTCTTTTTGCAATATGGTGTCTATTTCTCATCTCCTGTTGTAATCTTTGTACAGATCAGCTCTATAAAGTCAGATCCCATGTAGTTGGGAACCCAAAATGCATTTGGAGAAGCAAAATATTTCTCCATGTGGAGGGACTTTTATTTTATTTTATTTTAATTATTTATTTATTTATGTTTTTGGAGAACCGGGGATTGAACTCAGGTCCTTGAGCTTACCAGGCAAGCGCTTATTCTACTGAGCTATTTCCCTGGCCCCCATATTTCTCTGCATGGAAAGGGTGAATGAGAACACATATTAAGCATATATTTTGAAATGAGCTTTGTGTTTGATGTTACTCCCATATATCTTGGGATTCTTCTTGTTGTCTGGTAAGAATGGGCCACCAATGTTCCGGGGAGGATCACTTATGTTAAAATTAAACCCCCAGTCTGTGCTATATATACTATAGCCTCTTAGAGGTTTCCCAGCGGCTGAGAACAGAGATTCAGTCTTGCTACGTAGAGCTAGACGTAGCAAAAGTAAGAAATAAAATAAGAAATAGAATATTTTTCTTTAGGTTCTCATTTTTTTGGGTCACTCAACATGACAGACATGCTGGGCTACAACTCATTCCCCAAGGGATATTCTTTTTGCTTCTCTATCTCTTTTCAGGTCCAGAGATGTCATTTTCACTTCTTTTACAAGTTGTTTTTTAATGTTACCTTCCTGAAATACGGAATCTACTCAGTCTTCAAAATTGTGTTTTTAGGACAACCCTTACACTGTGATTCCTAACTTTACTCTTTCGTGTAAGGACTGTTTCTTTGATCTCTTTCCATCTTCAGGGAGTAATGTAGTGTTACTTAGAACTGCTTGTCTTGTATAATTAGGAGGTCTGATATCTGTGGAGGGTCAGTTGCCTTTTAAAACTAGACTCCATTTTATGTTTTCCTTATAACAGCTTTTCAAATGTTACAGTTTAGATCTGCAATGGCTCCCAGAAGCCCAGGTATTAAAGACCTGCCCTGTGTGGTTACGTTCAGAGGTGTGGCTTTGCGGAAGTAGTTGGATCATGAAGGCTCTGAGCTCATCACTGTATCAATCCACTCATGGAGTCATAGCCTAATGGGCTATTGGGAAGTGGTGCAATTTTAGAAGGCAGGACCGTGTGCAGGAAGTATGTCACTGAGATATGCCTTTGAAGGGTCTATTTTGTCCCTGGCCCTTCCTCTCTGTCTCCATTTCCCAGACACCATGAGGTGAACAGCTTTGCTCCACTCTGCATCACCCCAAAGTTACAGTGATGGGGCCAAGTGATTTCTACCACAGACAGACAGCTCTGAAACTGTGAGCCAAAATAAAGCTTCCTTTTAAATTATTTGTCTCAGTTATTTTGTCACAGTATCAGAAAGCTGACTGACACATCAAGGTAGATAGTGCAATTCTTCATATACACACAAGGAAATTAAGATGTAGAGAATTATTTTAGTATGCTCATATCTGGTACTCTGAACAGCTAATTTGAAAACAATATGCAATATAACAACCATTGTTAAATTCCTAAAAAGAAGATGTAAAGAGATAACTCGCTTCACTGAAATAGTGTATGGTATAGTCAGAAGTTAAAACACGGATCTGGCTGGGTGTAATGGACATGTCTATGGTCCTTTTACCCATTATCTCTTAAACATTCACATGTATTGAATATGTAATAATTGATCAAGTACAGAACCAGGGCTATCCGCTGACAAATTCTAAACTGAAGACAGCAGTAAGAGGTTAAGTCTGAAATACTGTGAGGAGAGATTCTGCGGTCCTGTCTACCTTCAACGGGAAATGATGCTAAGATTTTTAATATCTGTCATGGAAGCATGATGTGGTGACCTTTACAATTATTCATCATAGTCAAATATGATTCACACAGTTATCTAGTATCAGGGCACGGTCATATAGTATTTGCGAGCTAGGACTTGATTCTAGTTTTAAATATACAGCAATTTAACTGTGCTGTCGTTAGGAAATCACTCAAGTCTGTTATTTCATCTTCAAATGAAGATAACAGTGTGTGCTTTGTAATTATTGTGAGAGTTCAATGAGAGAATGTGCTTATACTATATAATTTAGTGCCTGGCACATTAGATCTTCAGGAAATACTATCTATCTGAAGTAAAAGTAGTAAGAAAGGAAGATTTGCCTGATAGAATTCTTACTGGGTTCAATTTTTGTTTCTCTTATCTTTGATTAGCTAACCAAAGGGTACCTGGTTGCCATATTTTTTCATAACACCATGTGAGTAATTATTTTTCAATTTGTTTCCCTGACAGGCTTCTCTTCACTTCCTCAAGATTAGACGTTCTAATTTGGCTAATTAATTCAGTCAGGAATGAGCAGCACATGCTGAATAGGAGACTCTAGTAAAAAGTTACCTGTCCAACCACAGAGGAAGGTATATTATGCTTTTTTTTTTTAAATTTTTTTCAAGGCAGATTACACTTTACGCAACTAAGAGTGTAATATTAAGGAGAGGTGGTAGAGTGCAGGAACAGATGAAACCAGCTATTGCTCTTTTAACTCAAGATGATGATAATTTTAAATGCATTAAAAAATCTTTTATTTATTTGGTACAAAGTCTCACTATGCAGCTTGTACTCCTAACGATCCTCCTGTCTCACCCTCCCCAGTGCTGGGATTACAGGCGTGCACCACTACACCAGGTTTCAATGGCTGGCACTGCATGCCCCGGGTTCTGGGACCTGCATGGCATGTGGTACTGGGGATTGAACCTAGGTCTTTGTACTTGCCAGGCAGGCACTTAGACCGCCGAGCTATCTCCCCAGCCCGATGATGATTTTGTGGATACAATTTCCTTGTTTGTGCTGCTGTCTTGAGTGATAACGGGAATATGATGGGGTGGGGGCAGGGCTGAAACTGAGACGTGAAGCCACAGACTGCTGTTCCCTGTCCCAGTTCCATTAGCACCACGCAGTCAAGTGTTCCGGTATCGTGCGCGTACTTTGGGAGCTTGTAATTGCCCTGTGCTTCAGTCATGAGATAGGTAATTGCTCCTATGGGCCATGGATTTCCTGCTAGCAGCATCTGATTGAAACCAGCCATTTATTGTGGTTAAAAACCCCAGACTTGCTGCAGTGTTTACAGATAAACCTTCTGTGCGACAGTCATTTACTCTACCCAGACATCCATATATTAAAAATATTACACACTACTCCCTCTTTTTTTCTTGAAGACAGAACAACTGTTCTTTTTAGTTTGATTAAATTTCAGTATGTGATGTTAATATTCTGACTCTTATTTTGTAGCTTATGTTTCTAATACAGTTACATATCCTTGGACTTACGTTCTACTCTACACGGCAGACATTTGTCAGTGGCCACATCATTGCAGTTCTAGGTAGGCCCTTTAGCAAAGGTGATTTTCTTTTTTTCATGCACCTAGTGCGCCAACTGTAGGTGCCCTCACGACTTGGAATGTAATGAATGTAATGAAAATAAGTACTTTACTCTAGTGAAGTTTTATGTTTTTGGAATGCAGAAAGAGGACAACGTGTGCATCTTCATGCACACATTATCCGGTGGATGGTGCTACATCATACCACAAGGACAATGACATTCTCTGTCCCTACTTAACTTTTCTCAGTTCTTATTTCTCCACTTCTATTAAAATTAGATTGGGGTGAGTGAGCAGTCTGACATGTATATGTGATTTGAATTTGTCCAGTGGGTCTTGAGATTTTGGGTGGATTTAATTGAATTTGTCTGTGTATGAAAAGGAACATGGATACAATTTTCTGCTTTTTTTCTTAATTCTTGACACAAGAATAAAGGCATGGTTAGGGATAAACTGGTAAGGGATAAGTGTCAGTGCCTTGGACTTGTACAGTCAGAAACTATCCTTCTGTACCACATCCCCCTTTTCACTTTCTTGTGAAACCTGTGTAGCTGGTCGGAGTTCCTGAGTAATGATTGCTCATTCTATAGGAACAAACAGGACGATCTGGTAAGCTTGGTAGGTATTTATAATGATAGGTGTTTATAAAGTCTCCAGATTAATTATTAGAAAAAATGGTCTATTTCTTTTTCAGCCTTTTGATATACGACTTTGCTGTGTAGTTCACACTGGCTCTAACCTTGCTCTGTAGACTAGGCTGACCTCCAACACAGACATCCAAGTCCCTGGAGATCACAGGCGTGCACTACCACAGTTGCTAATACTTTTTTTCAGGTGACTGACTGTGAAGGATTTCTGTTATTATAGTCAGAAAAACCTAGTAAAATTAACAAATGAAATGAAATTGCCATTTTTCTCTGCTCTTTCTCTCCTTTTCCTTTTTCTTAGAGAGAAGGTTTGAACTCCCAGCCTTGCACCAGCTAATCAAGTAGTTCACCAAAGAGCTGGACCCCTAGCCTTTTATTATTTTCTTCATCATACCCTTATCTGTTTGTAACTCTAACTCCCTAAGATGTGTGTAATCAGTTTATCTGTAATGCAATGTTAAGGAATATATTCATTAGGGTCTCACAGCTGTACTCCAGCCTGGGTTTCTGGAATCTCAGATAATGAGTATTGACAGCATTCAACAGTTGAACTAAAGCAAATAACACTTGTTAATAATACATAAATCTTTGAATAAAACCTCTTTTTTGGGAACAGATGGGTAGAATATTACATGTAAGTGAAAAACACGGTGGCTGTTTAAATAAAAAAAATGTATTTCATGAAATACAGTGAAATACACACCACCTTTAACCCTCCTCCATATATTGCCATTCATTTGAACTCATACGCCACTGGTGTTGCCACTTTCTGAACTGGTTCTTGAAGTCTTCTTTCATGGTCTGTTTGATTGCACTCTCGTGGTTGCCTTGGTGTTTTGAGTCAATTCAAGGTATTTACCTTGTGTGATAATTTTGAGTTAGGGGAAGGGCCAGAAGCTGCATAGTGCTGGATCCAATGAATAAGGTGGACGAGGACGTGTGGCATATTACAAGCCTGACTTTCTGCTGTATGTATGGTCCTCAACAGCAGCAGCACTCATTACGGTTTTGATCACACCTCACAAAGACACAAAAGACAACTTCTAGAAGTGTTTTGGGAAGAACCATTAATGATAGGATGAGTGTGTTCAAAGTGAGAAGAATTAAGGGCAATGTATATTTTAGTGTAATGTATTTTTAAAAAATTTAAATGCACAGTATAGATTTTGACCAGCCTTCGATGTTTATGTGCTTAAGAGGAAAGATGAAGGACAAGAAACCAAAATGTGACCCCTGTGGTGTTACAGAACTATGAAGCTTTATTTATTTTAATAATTTCATTGAGAAACAAATAGCAATGAGACAGTTTTAAAACCGATAACTAGCACAGTTTCAACAAATAACACATTGCCTATTGTCTTAGTGGTTATTCATTGCACAAGGTGCAGACATGATACCCTGTCCACAAACACTATCAGAACAATTCCCTCTATTCATTGAATTGAGAGATTGCAGCCGTATATCTATCTCAACTATTTTGAATATACAGATACAAAATGATCATTCATTTGTATCCCCCTTTTTTGATTAGTTTTGTCAGAGAAGGGTATTCCGTTGTCATTTAAATATTGTAGGTGTGTGAATTCAGCAGAATCTCCCAATAGAGTCCAGTAGTCCATAAAAGTAGTGGGTTTTCCATAAGACTGGCAATGTCAGAAGTTGTTGACTTGAGCCTTTTACAGCTCAGCCTATTAATATGGCTTTACTTTATATGCCTCATTTTTATACTTTTCTGCTGGGTAATTAAGACCAAGATAAAGCAAGACCTATATAACAAGAAATGTAGCTTTTGTATCTGATAAGGTCAGTCAAATCCCCTCAGGATTTAGCCTGAAGTCCTGTACTGCAGTTTGTAGATCCTTTGTCAGTGTCAGCCATGTGGATGAGTCACGGCCATTGCCTGACCAATTTGCTCTCTGTGAAAGCCTGAGAGAATATTTTCTCTCCATGTGACTCTCCTTAGGCACACTCTACATAGTTGATTACTTTCCTGTGTGGCCCCATAATCTCCTTGATCAGAAAATTTGGGACACCACTGAGTTACATGATGTTACAGTACAGGTTCTCCTATGTCCTGAATCTTCAATGACCTTGAAAGGCTAGGGCCAAAATGTTGGCTGTTCTTGCAGCCCTTCTTAAAGCCCCATTCAGTCTTTCTTTCTTTCTTTCTTTCTTTTTTTTTTCGGAATCGGGAATTGAACTCAGGCCTTTGTGCTTGCCAGGCAAGCACTTATTCTACTGAGTCATCTCCCCGGCCCCTAGAAATATGAAGCATTTTAGCAGCTCTAACGTTAGTGTAAAGATTTATGAGGTAGTAATTAATCTGTCAAAAGCAATTGCTAATAAAAAGCTAAGGGATGTGAACTAACGAAGCCTTTCTTGTGGATTCAAGTACTTTGCTTGTCTCTTCCCAGCTATTGCTTTCTTTTTGAAGTAGACATTATTTCCATACCTAAATATAAAACAGAGGCATTGGGAGCTTCAGTAACTTTGTTTTGGTCATGGAGATTTATTATAGAGGAATGTCTTGGGTTCTAACCTAGGTAGGCATGCCTACTATGTGCTTTCCATTCTTTCTTTCTTTCTTTTTTTTTTTTTGCTTTCCATTGTTATTATTATTATTTTTTATTTATCAGTTTTATTTATGTATTTATTATTTTTGCAGTATCAAGGATTGAACTCTGGACCTTGCTCTTGCCAGGCAGGTGCTTATGCCACTGAGGTATCTCCCCAGCCCTGCTTTCCATTATTTCATTCCGTTGTTAAATCTGCCTGCCTGTCTGTCTGTCTGTCTGTCTGTCTGTCTGTCTGTCTTGTCTTGTCTTTTTGAGACAGGGTTTCCCTATTCAGTTCAAAGCTGGCCTTGAACTCACTTTGTTGCCCCGTCTGGCCTCAAATTTGCAATGATCCTCCTGACTCAGCCTCCTGAGTTCTGGGATTACAGGTATGTGCCACCACACCTGACTACCATGGAGGTTAAGAATAGGAAACTTTATTGGTGAACAGGAATGGGGACTGGGGGATAGGAATAGCTCCTGAAAGACAGGAGGGTCCTGAAGGGGTTGCCCTGAATTTTTCTGATGGTTTCTCTTCACAGCACATTTCTTTCTTTCTTCTTCTTCTTTTTATTGTTAACCTTTTCAGGTCTTTACTTGGGAGTTCTTTTGGGTAGTATCAGTGTCTGTGCTCTTGGCAGCAGTAGATGTGACATAGTGCTCCGATGCTTTCTTCTGCATCTGCAAGACAGTAACACATTTCTTAAGTACATTTGAATATAATTTAATTGATCAGTATTTGTTTTCACTTGATTTTGAGGAAGTAATTGATTAATTCAGCTAACACTTACTTTTGTATCTCCCATGTATCAGGTACCAATAGCCACTGAGAACACAAAGATGGATGAGATGTGGTCTTATGGGGTGAGATGTGGTCTTATGAGATCTTATGAGACGATGATGATGATGATGATGATAGTGAGAATAGCTAATAGTTATGACTCTTAGAATGCCCCACAAAACTAATGGATTAATGTTTTATCTCCTAATATCTCTCATTGTTATTCTTTTTCACACGTCAGTGATGGGAAAATAGAAGTAGAAAGAAAAGAAAGAACTGATAGCTGGTGGAACTGACATGCAAATCCAAGTAGGCTGGCTCTGGGCTGCGCCTTTCCTATGGCTCTGGCTTGGCGAAGTAGTAGTGGGCAAGGCTACATAGTGGGGTTGCGTTGAAGAGAGAGGTGAGGACTCTGAGTGAGTTTTCTTTGCTAAGTAGCCAGCAAATGCAAAGTTGAAAGATGAGAACAGCAAGGCGCTGGTGTAAATGGAGAACTTGGCACTAGCGGCACCTGGCTGACCTGAGCCTTAAATGCGGGGATGGTTGAGGAGGAGAGCCCCGAGACTGTGTCTACATCAGGAAGGGCCTATTTGCTCATGTTAAAGACTTTAAATTTGGTGTCCTTGGAAGATTTTAAGTTGTGGCATGAAATGATACCATTAATTTTCATCAGGGAATTATGGTCAGCTAATTAGGAAACAGTCTACATTTCAGGGATGTGAGTTAAAGCCCTCAAAAATGTTAATAAGAAGCAATTTGCTTATCTTAACTTTTAATCACTTTGCTTTCTTTCTAATAAAATGGCTAACTAGGAAGTCAGGGCAGTTCCTGAAGCTGAAATCTGAACATGCTGTGCTCATGTGTCCAGGCTACAGAGAGAGCACACATAACCTTGATCACTCTTGATGTCATCCAAGATAAAAATTCATCCTGGACCTGCACTCCACATCAAATTTCAATGGAGAGCCTCCAAGGGGGATTAGTGAATCATGGATTAGCTCTTTTGTTCCCAGGAGTTCATGCTCACATTTCATAGACTAAAATCCAAGTTCCAGGCTTCCAAATTCACATAATGTGTTGTTTGAGACTGTTCAGTTGAGAGAGAGAAAGCTGGGGTTGAGGGGGCCACTGAGTCATGACTTCAGCTGCTGTCTTTCTAAACAATGCAGCCATTCACTTAGAAATTTAAAGCCAACAGCAGTCTTAATCTCTTTTGTTATTTTCTGTCTTAGATTGGCTCAGGCATTATGTGACCCTGGCAGCTATTTTTATTGTCTTGCCTTTGTGTTTTGTGATGATCTTTGTTTACTGTTTCGGTGGAACTTTCTGAGAGATTAACTGATGGGCTCCTGTACCATACTATGCCTGGGAATCTACTGGTGAAATACTACAGGGTCTGAATATGCAATCAGCATCCTAACTGGGGAGCAGACACGGTAATAAGATTCTTTGTTAGTCTGTAAGTAAAAGATTTAGGCCAATCGGAGTCATCCAGAGTTAACTTGCCATAGAAATTTCAATTATTATTGACAATATTTTGAGTTCTAATATAATACCCGAGTGATAGTTCTTATATATTTTGAATGGAAATGCATCTTTGCTTACCTCAGTTTGATTAGCCTGTTAAAATGTTCAAATCATGAAATTCTTAATTATTTTCAGAAAGTTACCAATAAATCCATAGTATGGGTTTACTAGTTAGTCTTAGGCTTCTCATATAATTAAAAAAAACCCTGTGAATTAGAGAATGGCACAGTAGATGAAAAACACTTCACATACATGGGATGCCATTTTAGAACTAAATTATATATGATTTCATTATTCATTATTTATTTTTAAAGAGAGTACAAATTAGAATTAAAACAGAAAAAATTATAAGTGATATATTTTCACTTAACGAAGCAATATGAATTTCACAGTATTTGCTGTAATACATAGTGTTGTCTTCCAACCAGTTATTCATATTACCAGATTATATGCATGTAAAATTGGAAGAAGAAATGAAAATAGAAATGTGTAAGAAATTAAGAAGAGAAAAAGTATAAACAATTGAAAAAAGGAGACGAAACAAATTAAAGCATCAACTGCTTCTTTGCATGGATCAGCAAAAGTGCACAGTGCATTCATCCAAATCATCCTGCTTATATACGTAGATAAATCTCTTTCCCCCACTCCCTCTCCTGTCCTTCTCAACTCAGTCACTCTTTCCTTTTGAACAAGTTCATTCCCTTTTCTCAGTATCTAGTGTACCCTTCAGATTCCAGTTTTTCTCTTTCAGATTCTCACACTAAGGAGACCATACAATGCTTGCAAATATGAGTCTGGTTAAATTTTACATGATTTCAGATGAAAGCAATAGAGAAAAAAAATGTAACAGAGGTAGCAGTGGTAGACAACCTTTGGGTTATGAGGACTTTCTGTCATTCTCCTTGTCTTACTGAGTGTGTGACTTTTGGTGCTTGATCAGGGAAGTATAAGTGAACAAGCAGTTTTAGTTCTGCTGGTAAACTACAAAGCCTTTCTTGTGCAACAGGATGCAATGATTTGCAAGCACATTAAATATGCATATGCCAAAAAGAGTTGTTACTTGTCTAGTTGACATGGTTATGCCTTGTTTCCTAGTTATCATTTTAAATTAAACTGTACCAGAGTTTCATGGGGATGACTGAATTTTTTTTTTTTTTTTTAATATTTTGAAACTAAGGACTCATACTTGAGAAGTTACTCCTCTCAGGGTTTTAAATATTATGGTCAAAGTGAGAATTAAAGATACTTCTAGCCAGTAAAATAACTCAGTGGCTTAAATGCCTACCTGGCAAGAGCAAAGTCCTGAGTTTGATCCTCTGTTCAAAAGAAGAAAGCATATCCCAAAATGCTTCTACTAGTTTGGGGGATTAATATGAAAATAGACCAGTATATTGTGAATAGCATTTGCTTCTCTTTGATGTTAGACATAGTCATATATATATATATATATATATATATATATATATACACAAATTGAGATGTATTTTAGTACATTTCTTGTCATTTGTTTACCCTGCCTAGCATGTATTGGAAGGAAAAATGTTATTTCCAACATCATGAGAGGTATACAGGATACCAAGGAAAAAACGTGCTTGTCTTTAGGGAGCTCACAGTTGCTTTGAAAAAAAAAGAATCCAGTGTACAGTAAATATTGAATCTCATTGCTTAGATGTGTTTTTATTTATGAAAAAAGATAGTTCTTAAAATCAGTTTGCTTCACCATCCCTCCTGAGAAGTGTTCTAAAATAAGGCATAACTGCCAGGCGATGTTGTGATTGAATATTTTATCAAGGGGATATAGTTAATCATTAAATATCTAATTTGGTGCTGATTCAGCAACAATTCTCTGTGAATATTCACAGCTGAGAGTTTCTTTGAGCTGTGTAGAATAGATTTGGAAGCCTGAGGGTAAGATCTGAAGTGTTTAGTTTTGTTTGAAGGCATAAAATGTGGAGAAGCTTTCAGAGATTGCCTCATAATTCTGTGGAGAATTATGCGTTCTGCAGAGCCTTTTTTATTCTCTCTTCATGGAACAACCCTACAAGAGGGGGTGAGAAGGGAAGAACAGCAGCTGTTAAGCAATAAAGTAGACAACTGGTGTGCTGTGCTCAGTGGACGTGGCTCAAGCGGGGCCACCACCGAGGTTCACATGAGTCCCGAGTCATTTTAAAAGGCTGGATCTTTATGAGGGAGCCACCAGCAGGAGGTGCAGATGCAGAAGGGCACTTGGCTCAGTGCTGTCTTCCATTTCTCTTGGCATATGTGTCTATTCAGGGTGGAGGGTCTTGATAAGATAGCAAGATACTAACTCTAAACCAAACCAATGCCAAACAAATCTCACTACCACCACCAGAAACAAGAGTAGAAATGTTTGAGGGTAGTCAATGCCAGCAAATGCTGTCCTTTTAGTACTATTACTTTGTGGTAAACAAATCAGTTTTTTTTTTTTTTTCTTTTCTAGTACATGTTTGCAGTACGTGATGTTTACATCTTAGAACTCAGTTTTGAAGGAAAAATGCTCTACGATTGATACAAGATCTTTTTTTTTTTTTCACTTTAATATCTTTATTTAGCCATACACCCCAAAAACTCATTTGAACATTAAGCAACATTAAAAAACAAGCTATTTACACTTTTTCAATCTATGTCAAGTCTTCAAACTCCAGTATGTTACAATTAACAGCACATCTGTTAGGGTTAGCCCTGCTTCAAGTCACCAGTGACACACTGGACCCCACAGTTCCACATGGAGAGCAAACATGTTGATGGTTTTCAATACCCATCCTTCACTTGCACAGTTCAGACTCCTAGTGATTTCCTGTCTCAGACTCTCCAGCAATGGGATTGCAGGTATGTGCCACCATGACCGGTTCTGGGGTTGGCATGGTATGTGGTACTGGAGGTCAAACTCGGGATCTTGTGCTTGCCAGACAAGCGCTTATGCCATTAAGGTATTTCCCCAGCCTGGAAATATTTTCCATAATATATTTATATATAGATTCTATCTAATTTGCTAGCCATTTAACTGTCTAATGTATCTAGCTGTCTAGATTTAATTCACACATGCACATGTGCACACATACATACACAGATACTACATCCAGTTTTGGCCTTGAAGTATTTATCTTCTACATTCTCCCATGCTAAAATGTAACATGCTTTTTAACTTAGGACTGTACTTCACCAAATGCAATAAATACATACTGCATACTTTACAATGAAGTGAGTCTTCTGGGTCAGATTTTTCCCCTTGAGAAATGACTCTGTTCTAGGTTTTAAGTACATTTGCTTGGGGTCAAGACCACACCATCATTCACTGTGGCTTATTTAGTTTATGGCTTATTTATGAGAGATGTGGGGGAGAGGACATCTTCCACCTGCCTTTTATTTATTTATTTTTTATTTTTTTTCCACCTGCCTTTGTCTTATACTCTTTCTTGTCCTAAGTCCTAGACCCAGGAGCACTTCTGTTTTGATCCATGTTTTGTATTTCTTGAAATCACAATGCAGAATATAATTGAAGAAGGTTTCCCCACTTTCCATCTTAATTTTGTGGTCTAACTTACTGTTTTATAAGTAGGAATATTGATGCCTTCCTCTTAGGGTAGGGACAACTTATTTGGCATATGACAGGTACCAGGATCAGTTTGTAGAACTCAATTCAAAGTGCTTACACAGGGCTTGGCAAAAATAAGGCATTTAGCAAACATTCTACTCTTTTTCAACCTTTGTGCTGGGAATATGAAGATAAGTAAGATTTAGTGTCTGCCCTCAGGGAGCTGGCACTCTCATGGAAGAGAATACCAGGTAGGTAAAAAGCCAGTGGTAATTCTTGTTTAAGGACTTTTGGGACCAAGGAGGCAAGTACTGTCTGTCTTCACTCAGCCATTGTGAGTTGGCCAGTTGAGTCCCGTTATTTGCAGAGGACATGATTGAGTATGTGCCTCAAAATTCACTGAAAATTTGTAAAACATGTTGCAGTGGTGAAAAAAAAAATTAATGTGTAAACTAATTAGAAAATAGAAGTGGACCGGAATAGTTTGCTAGGCTGCTGCGACAGTCCTGCAAGTGGGGTGGCTTAAGCAGCAGAAATGTGTTCTTTCTCAGTTCTGGGTACCAGAAGTCTAATGTCCAGGTGTCATCAAGGTTAGTTTTCTTTTCCTGTGAGGGAGAAACTGTGCCCTGCCTTTCTTTAAGACTCTGGTGATTTCTCACAGTCTTTTGTGTCGCAGAGCTTCTGCTTCCTCCTTCTGCCCTCCTTGTCCTGTGGTGTCGTCCTGTGTGAGTGTTTGTGTCCAAATATGTCCTTCAACAGGACCCTAGTGGTGCTGTATCAGGATCCCTCCTTGCTCCACTGTGACCTCACCTTGTCAAGTACATCTGCAATGACCATTACAAACAATGCCGTATTCAAAGGTCCTGGGGGTTAGGACTTAAGCGTACGTATGTTGGGCAACACAGCTCAACTCATAACGAGGCCCTTTCCAAATCAAAATATATTTCTGACTGGGGATAGAAGGTGCATCCTTATAATCCCAGCACAATGAGAGGCCAAGAAAGAATCTAAATTTGAGCACAGCCTGGGCAACTTGGCACTTAGGAAGACCTTGTCTCAAAGTAAAAAAGTAAAGAGGGGTTGGAGACGTAGCTCAGCTCTTGCTGGGATCAGTCCCCAGTATCAGAAAAAAAGTATTTTAGTCTATTTTCAGGTACTGATGTGGAGAAAACTGATTAGTATTTCTCCCAAATAGAATAGGCATTGGAAATAGATGCATTTTATCCAGAGGAAGATAATAGAAAAGTAGGTATTGGGAGAGAGGGGAAGGAGTCGATATTAATTGGATGTTTTCTGTAGACTAGAAAGGATTACATTCTTTGTCCAAGTTCTTTCTTGTAAAGCCATTCAGTTCATTCAAACCATACTATGAGGCCACTTCCATTTGTAGATGTAGAAACTGAGGCTTGCAAATGTGTCTGAAGCCACAGAGGAGCACAGCTGAAATGTAAAGAGCGATGTGATGAGTGCCTTACTCCCTTCTAGCGTGATATCAACCCGAGAAAAGAAATGAGGATAAGCAGATTGTGAAAGCCAAAGGCCTTTCCGTATTCATGCATCATGAGTGACTCCTGTCAACGTGAGCAACCTCACTCATGATCTTAGTTAAGTTTTACAGCTCTGGGATGGAGACAGACAACCTGATTTCCTTCCATTCTAGCTGAGATCCTATGCTAGGGTGATACTACAAACTCATCCATTTAAACTCAGTTCAAAAAATTCACAACTGTCATTTTGCTACTCCACTTATCACCTTGCTCCTTAGCATGGGAAAAATGATCCCACAGTTGGCTCAGGAGGGGCTCTTGTGGTGGCTCACAGGCAAAGTTTAATTGGGCACTTAAAATTTGACTTTCTTCTTTTCTGCTTAGTGCTGAACACATTCAGTTCCTCCCTCACCCACCGTTTTCCTTTCTTCTTCTCTATTCCTGTCCTACCACATCCATGTCATGAAGATGGCTACTGAAATAAATTAGTTTAATTTGTGAAATCACATTCTGGTTCTTTCTGCTCATGCCAGTTTGCCCAGATTAGCCCAGGCAGATGGCTGTGGAGTTTCATCACTGGTGAGAGAAGAGGGGGCCCTTTCCAGAGACAAAGTACAAGTGTGGGAGAAGTGTCGTTGCTGCCAAAAAGCTGTGTGCCTGAGCTGCTGGGCGAGCCAAAGCAGAACTTCACATCAGGTCGACTCTGCCTTCTGAAGAGAGGGCTCTCTGCGAGCTAGAAGCAGCTGGTTCTGGAGAAAAGATGGCTTGAGACGAATCAGGGGCATTATGAGTCTTAAATTATTTAAGTTCCTCCTGTGGCAGCGAACTGTAATTGCCTCCTATTTCTGTAAATATTAGCAGCTGTGAGCCTTTCAAGTAAGGAGCTAAAACAGCACTCAGCGTATCGTACTTAAACTCTGGAATATTGTTGAATATCTGACCTTGGGCTGTCAAAGCGCACTCATTACCCAACCAGCCCTTCTGCCAGGGAGCTGTTGACTCTCTGAACTGGTGCATTATTTTCAGCCTGGTCTGTAATAGCCTCCATTGATGGAGAATCAGTAAAGGGAACTGCAAGCCACCAAGTAGCAATGTCCTGATCCATTTCCTCTGAAGACCTTGCCTGTGTACCTGCCTGCTGCCTTATTGTTGCTTGCATACCTGTACCTCCTATAGCTTTCAGGGTGGGCCCTTTATTAAAGTGTTAAACTTGAAATCAGCTACCACTCTCCTCAAGCTACTTCATCCAGCAGGCTTTACCTCCTTAAGCTCTATTTTTTTTGTATGTAGTAGATTCTACAGGGTCTCACTACATAGATCGGACTCGTAGTGATCCACCTGTGTTCAGTCTCCCAAGAGCTGGGATTACAGGCATGCACTACCATACCCAGTCTCAGTTGCTGTCTCAGCAAGCTCCCAGGGGTGGGGGCAGCACAGCATGCCAGGGATTGAACCCCGGCTGCTGTACTCTGCCTAAGCAGGGGCTTTAGTTCACTGAGCTATCTGGCCAACCTTCCTTAGGCTCTTGATTTCTCTGCCTTTCATGCCGTACCCAGGCTGATGTTTTCTTTTCAGCTTTCACACCTATTGTAGTTCCACTTATCTCTTGTACTTGGCCCATGCTGGGGCTTCTTTCTGGAATGCATTCAGCTTGTTCCATTACATCTTCATGCCAGTGTGTTATGGTTTAGCTGTCAAATGTCCCCCAAAAGTCAGTGTATTCGGAGGTGAGGATTTTGGAAAGTGGTTGGGCCCTGGGGACTCTGTTTGCAGTCTAATCCACCCCTGAGTTCCTAGTTGAGTCATCAGTGCTATTAGGTGATGAGTCATGGTCAGAGGAGATGGGTGATGACAGGTGAGCTGCAAGGATGTGTTCCTGTGGGCTGGTGAGATAGCTCAGTGGACTAAGTGCCTGCTTAGGCAGGCGCAGGTATGGGGCTTCGATCCCAGGCACCACATGCTGTGCTGGCCCCACTTTCTGGTGTGCTGAGTAGTCACAGAGACTGGGTGTGGTGGTGCAAGCCTGTATTTTCACACTGGGAGGCTGAAAACAGGAGGATCACTGTGAGTTCGAGCTGAGTCTTGAGACCCTCTACCAAAGAGATTAAACAAAAATGTATTCCTGTCACTGGCTAGTTTTTCTCTCTGCTTCCCGCTTGCCATGCACTGAGCAGAGTTCCTCTACTGTGCCACTCTTCCATCCCTTTTCTGCCTCAACAGTCATTCACTGAGGGGCCGGGGAGATGGCTCTGTAGGATAAGCACTTCCCTGGCAAGCATAAGGGCCTGAGTTCAATCCCCGGTTTAAAAAAAAAAAAAAAAAAAAAAAAGAGTCAGCCACTGAAACTGTGAACCCAAACCAGCCTTTTCTGTTTTAAAATTGGGTTGTTTTTTTTTTCTAGTGGCAAGAAAGTAACTAATACACAGCACCTAACTATTTCTGGAATAATCTTTCAGAATCCTTGGGCTGACTGTCCACATCTGGGCTGATAATGCCTTTATTTCCCCACACTTTTAGACAATTTTCCCATAAGAATACACATTGTATTGCATTGCAATAGCCTATTTTTAAAAAAAAATTTTCAAATGTGCAGAGGGTTTCCAAGAGTAGAATAGTGTCAGTCCTATTTGCTTTACTTTAGTTGCAGGTTTCATGGGGAGGGGGGCACATAGAAAGTATTTCAAAAACATTTGTTGGATTGAATTCATGTGCTTACACCTAGCATTGCTGGGGCATAATGCCTGTCAGTCATCCTGTCTTGAGGAGAAGAGGTGGAGCGCCTTACAGATGTCGTCAAATGGATTTTGCCCTTCACCTGCATTGGTACATTTGTTTGGGATAGAATGTGCCCCGATCCCATGCGTGAGTCGTGAATGGCCTAAAGGAGTGATTTCAATCTCATCTTTTCTTGAAACAATGATTGGTTCATGGGTAGCCGTGTGAACTATTTCATGAAACATTAGGGGAGGTGTGTTGAAGGCTCTGGGAAAAATAAGTTTTTTTTTATTAATAGAGACAATGATGTGAGGAAGGAGCCATTTTTATATTTATTACTTTTTTAAAAATTTATTTTGGGGCCGGGGAAATGGCTCAGTAGAATAAGCGCTTCCCTGGCAAGGGCAAGGGCCTGAGTTCAATCCCTGGTTCTGCAAAGAAAAAAAAATATTTATTCAATAAAATACAATTTAAAAAATTTATGTTTGTGCTTTTGCAAGAGATGCTACAAACACTTGGCCACTATGAGAAAGTAGTTCCAATGATGAAAGCAACATGCAAGATGAGCAAATGAAGGGAGGGAAAGTTTTTAGGTAAAGGATGACCTCACTGAATCACTAAATTCAGCCTGGTGCAATTTACCTCTGGATTTTTTTTTTAAAAAAAATTATTTATTTGTGTGTGTGTGTGTGTGTGTGTGTGTGGCCAGCTCAGCCCACCAGGGGGTGGGGCTGGCTGGCTTGTGGTGCTGGGGGATTGAACCGCGGTCCCTGTGCTTTGCTAAGCTTGTTCTAAGTAGGTGCTTTAGACCACTGAGCCATCTCACCAGCCCCAACCTCTGGATTTTTGAAAAGTAAACAATAAAACTAACTTAGGATTTTACTTAGTTTTCTGTCATCTACAGCTAGATTTAACTGATAAGAACACCTTGAAAACTAAAGTGTGTGCATGGTTTTGAGGGTCACTTAAAAACTAAAGAGGTTACCATATTATGAGAAAAGACAGCATAGAAAATCTTTTGGGTTTGGGGTTGAGGTGCCTTTATTTTATCTACAATTTTACTGACTTAGACAAGGTCCTCATCTCTTACTTACTAGTTAGGCAATTATTTCTTTAATAGCAAAAATATATTTGGTGGGGCCAGCCAGATAGCTCAGCACATTAAAGTGCCTGCTTAGGCAGATGCAGGGACCAGGATTCAATCCCTGGTGTGCTGTGCAGGCCCCATCCTTGTGGCACACTCAGATGGTGACTGAGACTGAGTGTGGTGGTGAGCGCCTGTAATCCCAGCGCTTGGGAGGCTGAAAACAGGAAGATCACTCTGAGTCTGATCTATGTAGTGAGGCCCTGTAGACCCTGTACTTAATACATAAAGAAAAAAAAATATTTGATGATCAACTGTGTGTTAGGTACTCTGTTCTGTGTTTATTTAGGAAAACTGGATGATGAGCTCTAAGTACCTTTCTCTGTAAAACTGATTCATGCTTTATTTCCATGTCTTTGAAGGTGGCTTTATGAACTGTGAATCTGTAAAAATCCTACACAATTTCCCCAGAAAATCTGCCTCAATTCCAAGCATGTTTACCATGGGCCTTTCTTCTCATCCAAATTTCTTGCAGATCTCTGTCTGATAGAATTAAGGAAAAAAAGAAAAAAAGCCACAAGCATCTGTCTCTGGCAAGTGTGCCCATGAGTCATATCTCCCTCTCTGCAAAGCAAAGTCTCTGGAAACCAACTGATTAAAAGATGCACATAAAGGATAAGGCAGTCTGTTAAATTTATTTTTAGGTCCAGACCCCTAATTTCCATTCTGCATGCACTTCCTTCTTCACTCACCAGGTCGTGGCATTTGCAGTGTGTAGGGTGGTCCTATTTGGGGTTGCCTCTTGAAGTTCTTTGCGGAAGATGGAGACTTGAGTTGTCACCAGCAGCATAGTGCATGCTTTTACAGTGTGTTGTCACGGGTCCTATTTGTTTGGGACAGTTGTGATTCAGACTACTACAGTTCTACAAGTTGTTTATACGGGGCGGCTGAACTTGATGCCAAACTTGATAGGGGATCTGAGAAGATCACTCATGTTTGATGGGACCATTGAAAAACCATCCCTTCAAATGGGACAAAGGACGGCAAAGAGCTGAACAATAGAGACTGGTGGGTGTCCTGAGGGTATAAATTTGGTGAGTGTGAGCAGTCTAGGGCTTATAGAATGGGCTCACAGTGTGCAGAATCAACGCCTTCTGTGCTGCTGTTCTTCCTTTCTTAGTGTGTGGCTGTGGTGTGATGTTTTAATTTCCATTACCATGTCTGAATTCCAAGAAGTGAAAAGAGAAACAAAAGTAATAGGATTGCAAGTACCTTGCTTTTCAGTTGTGATCAGAAAGCTACATAAATTATTTCTGTTTGTACCCTTCCATGGCTGCTACCTGGTCCACAGCCATCTCCAACTCTGAGGAAGGCTGGCATGCACAGAGATCAAACTTATACTATTAAATGGGTACGAGGCAAGAAATCAGAAATCTCAGACCTTCTATTCCCTAAGGGTTGACCAGGGAGGTAGCAGCTTGGTGGGTCTCAGCATCTGTGTGCCTCTGAATTCTTTCTACAATAAGTCTCTCTGTAATACTCCTCAGGATTTCCCTATAGATGCTCTTATTTAAGTTCTTATCTCTTCTCTCAAGTTCTTTTTATTTTCTGGAAGTGAACATAGCTGTCCTGCCATAGATTTTTTGTTTTTTAATTGGGTTTAGGCCAATGCCATGTGTTAAGTAATAGTTACACATTTGCTTTTGTTCTTAGATGCGGAAAGACAGATTAACACTGAAAGATATACAGTTGTCTCAATATTCTCAGGGGATGGGTGCCAAGACTCGGAGGATATCAAAATATTTGGGTTCTCAACTACCTTATATAAGATTGTGTAGTGTTTGCAAAAAACTCTCACAATCCTATATACTCTACTTTTTCTTTTTCTTTTTAATTTATGTATTTGGTACACGGTCTCACTACACAACTCAGACTCAGCCTCTCCAGTGCTGGGATTACAAGTGTGCACTACCACACCCAGATTTGGTGTTGACTCAGCATGCCCAGGAGTGGGGCTAGCACAATGTGTGGTGCCTGGGATTGAATGCTGGTACCTGCGCTTGCCTAAGCAGGCGTTTAGTCTTCAGAGCTATTTCTCCAGTCCAATCCTATATACTTTATTTTTTAATTTTAAATTTTTTTTGTGGAACCGGGGATTGAACTCAGGTCCTTGCGCTTGCCAGGGAAGTGCTTATTCCATTGAGCCATCTCCCTGGCTAATCCTATATACTTTAAAGCATCTCTAGATTACTTAAAATACATAATGCAATGTAAATGCTCTACAAATAGTTGTTATATTGTGTTGTATAGGAAATAATGACAAGAAAAATACCTATACATAATAATTTTTCTGAATATTTTTATCTGAAGTTTGATGAGTCAGAGGTTGTAGAACTTCTGGCTAAGGAAAGAAGTTCTACACACATTCAAAATATAGCTCTGGCCAGGTGCGGTGGTAACTGCCTGTAGTCTCAGCTGCTGAGGAAGCTAAGGAAGGAATATTGTGAGTCTGAGGCTCACCTATGCAATGTAGCAAGAGCCTCTCTCAAAATAAATAAATCAAAATTTTAAAAAAGTCGGGGGAATGAAGCTCAATGGGAGGACACTCACCCAGCATGCATGAGCCCTTGGTTTCAATCTTTAGTATTGAAAAGAAAAAGAAAACTTTCTTTAGAGGCAGAGACTTTTGCCTCTGAAGGAGAGAGCATAACCCAAGTCCTGGGTGGGTGTGCATCAAACAAAGACATTTAGGAAGGTAGCTTGTTCCCCGGTGAGGGTGAACGCTCCAGAGATGTCTGCACCCTGCTAGGGAAGCCAATCCTCACCCTCTGGGCCTGTGTTTAGCGTTTGGAGCAGGCAGCAGCAGGTAACTGGCTCATTGCATATTCTCCTGGCAATTTCACTCTTCCCGAGAGCTAAGGAGCAGTGACATATTATCTGTCTTTTAACAACATAATCTAGGAATATTCCTCCAAAGAACAGTTCTTGATTTGTACTTTACCTTTTCCTTTTAAGAGATACACTACTGGGGAATTTTACAGTTGTAATATTTCATACTTGACGGACTTCAGTTCTTTCAGTCCATTATTTTGGCTGTGAATTGGTGACATTTGCCCATCCCTCAATGAATCTCCAACATGTCTCTGGGCAGCTCTGTGAACAGAGAGGGCCATACTGTGGTTTTCTTAGTAGAGGGATGTTTTAGCAGTCATATACTATTACATATGTAGTGGACAGTTGAAACTAAATCCTTTATGAGGTGCTGACGGTTATTCAGGGAAAAGAGGCCATTAGTGGAATTTTATTTTCTTGTTGCCTGATACAATTCATGAAGTATTTTCTTGTAAAAACATGTGGAGAATTAAGATCAAATAGTGTTGGGTGTGAAATGGTCAACAAACAGTGCTTGGCTGTCATTCTATTACTGCATGTTTTGCTTTAGTCCAGGGGTGACCAGGCCATTTGGTTTTGGTGTCGCTATTCCCACTCCAGAAATACACCAGCTTTCTGATTTCTACCGCTCTCTTCCATGTGGACAGAGCTGTGTGCTATGTCAGATGTCTTCAGAAGCTAGTTCTCTTCTAGGCAAAGGGTTAATCCATCTCATTCCTTCACTCTTGGAAAACTCTTTAAGGGAATAAATACCAGCAATTGAATAGGGGAGGGAGGGGAATATTTTAGGGCAGGTTTGCTTTTGTTTCACATATTCTTTAGAAGTTTGTTCCTGTCTGACTTCAGAATCATGAACTCCCTTGGGCTTAAAAAAACCTAGGTGATCAAATCTCTCTCTCTCTCTCTCTCTCTCTCTCTCTCTCTCTCTCTCTCTCTCTCTCTCTTTGTATTTTAGGGAAGGGTTTATAAGGTGTTCAGGGTCTTATTACTAGATCGGACTTGTAGTGATCCACCTGTTTACAGCCTCCCAAGAGCTGGGATTACAAATACACACCACTATGCCCAGTCTTAATTGCCATCTCAATGCACCCTGGGGGCAGGGCCAGCATGGCAGGCCCGGGGATTGAACCACATCCCCAGGGCCTCTGCACTTGTTTGCAGGCATTTTAATCCACTGAGCTATTTAGCCAGCCCTTGTAATGATAAAATATTTCTATGTGAATGAAGAATTAAAAGAAACTTCAGGGACAAGTTCTTTAGAAGGAATAAGAAAGTTGAAAAACAAATATAATATAAAGAATTAAGTGGGTTGGTATTATCTATACATCACTATCTTTTCTTTTTATTGTTGAGTTTTATGCAAGTATTATCTGAATATTTAGACTATCTCCCTATCTATCTATCTGGAGGGTTTTTCAGAAAGTATGAATATTGTCTTACTTTTCTTATTGCTGACACAAAATATTTGATACTCGGAGTTAAAGGAGGAACAGTTTACTTTAGCTCACAATTTGTGGGGGTTTTAGTTGCTAGTTAGCTGGTTCTAAGGCAGGGCAGCATGATAGAGGGACATGGGATAGGAGAAACAGTTGATGGTATGGCAGGCAGAAAACTGCAGCAGCAAGCAGCAAGCCTCACCTTCTTATTTCTTCTTCTTCTTTTTTTTTTTTTCTTATTTCTTTCACGCTAAAATCTTATTGGCTGGTAGGGCCTTCCCAATGTCCATACCCAGAACTATGTTAAATCATAGAGTGGGCTAATTTAGCTATCATAGACCTTTAACCTATATTCACACCCTTGATTCAATCACCTGTATAAAGACCCTCCTTTGAGGATGTGGGGCTTTGGGGAAACATCTAGATACACACCATAAAAGATGCTGCAAAGAACTTGATTTTTTCCCCATTATTTAAGCAAAGAAAAGGATGAGGAGGTGGCAGAAAAGATTTGATTGCTGAAATGGAGTTGATGTTTGTACAGATTTATTGATCCATTTTGTTCTGTGAAACTAGTGATATTTTGTAGAATTGGAGCGTTTTGGCAATAGAAATCTGAAGATCATCTTGTTCAACTGCTTTATTTTACACATGATGAAACCGTTGAGGCCCAGAGATAAGTGGCTTGCCTAAGGCTATACAAATAAATTGCTCTGTTGTTCTACTTTTTGGAAAGTAAACTTTTTATTGGAAAATCACATATACTCAGAAAGTGCAAAAAACCTCCCAAAGGGATTAGATCTTTGTAACCAAGTTTTTGATCAACATGAGGTCATTACTGGCTATTTCAGGAGTCTCCTTATGCCTTTACCATATCATTATTCATCTCTCTACTCCTAAAGGCAACTACTATTCTACTTAAATAACTTAATTTTGCCTACTTTTGTACTTAATTGTACTAATCTGTTATTTATTTTGGTGGTGTCTTTTCCTTAACATGAGGTTTATGAAATCAATCCATTTTGCTTGTCAGCATAGTCAGTCCATTTACAATGTGATACCTTATCCTAAGTATAAAATAACACAGCATTATTACTTTCTTGGTGGTTTCCTTTGAATGACTAGGGATTGCTTGTGTTGCTTGTCATGTCTTTCTTGATTATATTGCTTTCGGAGAGGAGTATTTCCTCACAATAAAACTACAAGGTCGTTGGCTGAGTTTGAATGCCTTAAGACTGCAGCAAGGAGTTGAGAGTTCACACCACTTCTGCTTGCTTCCTGAAGCAATGCCTTACCTCTTAGTCCGGCTTTCTCTAAATATTTAAAAATTAGTTGACCAGGAGTCACATGCCATTTTCACCTTCCTTTTTATTCTTCCTTATGGCCTTTTGTTATTAAGAATTGATTTGCAGCTTGGACTTTGAAGGATTCATGTGAAAGTGGTTTGTCTAGAGTAGTGACTTTCCCTGTTCATTCTTTCCAGATCCTCTGGGAGAATCCAGATGGTTCTTGCATTTTTAGTGAAAGAACACTTGCCATCTTGCATAATACGATTGTCTAAAACTGCCCACATGCTTACCATCTGAAGCAGTGCTGTCTGCCAAAGGTGTCAGGTTATCTTTCTCGTGGCTTTAAGAAAGTTGGTATTTCAGCTTGAAAGTGTCACATCAAGAAGCTCCTCTCTTGGGTGACTAAAGCTGACAGTTCTTCAGCTCCTTTATTAAAAATACAATTTACCAATCTGAAAACGAAAATCTAATTATTTAACTGCCAGCAGTTTTCCCCGTGGTAAAATAAACCTTAAGTGTTTACAATCAAGTTAGCTAGATTTTAACCAATTTACTTATTTAACCAAGTATTAAAAAAAAAATCCATACTCTACCTTGTAGGTTCTTCTAAACTCCTTTTATTTCCATTGATTTTGATTAAATAGGTAATTGACAGTTGATCAATAGGCACAATCGTGATGAGCTGCTTTGGCTGAACCTTCCCTGTATCAGGGCTCAGGGAAGAGGGAAGCCAGAACTTTGCTGACATTCAAATCTATCTTCAATGAAGGCAAGCTGGCTAATAAGTATTTAATGGACAGTTGTTTGCAGTTTAATAGAATTAGATAATTCTATTAGAATCTTGTTTGGAGACCTACAGGTATCATATATCACAGTTGAAGACATGGTTAATAATTTAAGTTAAGTGACTAGTAATTAGGAAGACAGTCAGATTAAGTAGGAACTTTTGGTTTTAAGCCATTTGGGAGTGTGTGTGTGTGTGTGTGTGTATGTGTGTATCAGTGTGTATGTGTGAGAGAAAGAGGTGTGTGTGTGGGGAGAGAGAGAGAGAGAGAGAGAGAGAGAGAGAGAGAGAGAGAGAGAGAGAGAGAAGTATAGACCCTAAATCCTTACACAGATTAGCTAATGCAGCAAGTCTGGACGAGCTTTAAGTGTGATAACAAAGCATGAGGCCCCTGGGGTTTATTTAATATCTCATCCTCTCAGTTAATGAGATGGAAAATAGTTCACTGTTTATCTACAGTAGGTTGAGCAGATGTTGCCAATTCCATTTTATGGAATGCAATCTTGGCGAGATTGTCTTCTGCCCATTACCTTTTCATGGCTTCCATATCTCCTGCGTGCTTCTTGTTGGGGGGATGGTGGTGCAGATCCCTTCTGGCCATGGTCTAGACAGGGAAAAAAAAAACTTCTAAGGAGAGACTTAATAGCCACTTCAAGTTCTGAACACTCAGTCACTTCTAATATGGAAAAGATGGTTGGTTGACAAAGATTTGCAAAAAGTATGGGACTTCTACAATATGAAGGCTGCTGACTTTAAGCATCTCTCCTATCAAACTGTTGTTTATGAAGCTTTTGAGTTTGGTATTTTATTTATTTTCTCCTTCTAGATTTCCATATCCTATAACTATGTGGTATATTAATTACATTGGGTTGAAGAAATTAAAACATATATAATTTAAATTTATTATATATACTATTTAAACAAGTTCAACCATTCAGGACCACTAGTTAGTTAATTAGTGCTTTCCTAAATTGTGGAATCAGGAGAAAATGGCTAATTTACAAACATAGTGCAGTAGAACTTTAGTTAAAGGAAATAAACCATGTTAGGAAGTATTCCCATGGGTTTGAGAGGACTTGTCTTTGTCTATGGGAGAAAGCCAGCTGGTAGTGGGTATAAATATACAAAGACAGTTTTTTTCCAAAAAAAAGGTTGGGAGTATGTGGTGTGTGGTCAGTGGTGAAAAGATGATAGGGGTGAAATCTCTGTTTTCTTTACTTGTTCCATTGTGTCCCACAGTGGAACAGCATCTCTAAATGTTATGTTTGTATTGTAGGAAAAATATAGCAGAAAGGCAAGGTTTTTTTCCCCCTCAGAAAGTGCCAGGAGATGTCTTTTCCTCGATCAGAAATTCATCACATGGCTAGCTGTAGTTGAAAGGGGCTCTGCAAAGTATTTTATTTTTTATTTTTTAAAGAGTACAAAATGGCTCAGTAGAATAAGCGCTTCGCTGGCAAGCACAAGGGTCTGAGTTCAATCCCCGGTTCTGACCAAAAAAAAAAAAAAAAAAAAAAAAGCAGCAGCAGGCACATCAGGTTCCAGAATGGTGTGTGCATGGAGAAATTACTCCTCAGAATCAGGGTCAGAGTGCTCAGCGATCCAGGCACTGGACCCCTACTGTCAAGAGAGAAGGAAAACCTGGCTACTGCACCAGCTGGCAGTAGACCTTGGAATCATCCACATGGCAATGGTTTTAAGTGCATTCAGAATGCAGAAGTTCTGAGGTTAAGAAGGCTTCCACCTCAATATCAGAAGAAGGCCTGGGAGGCCAGGCAGTGTGCCCCTGAGAGGGCAGTGTGTGAAGCTGTGAGTGAGAAGCTTATTCAGTGGATACTCCAGAAATTTAGAGGATCCAGGAACGTGGATCATCTAAGGGAAACTGCAAAGAGGGGGCAAAGTCAGCCTAAGAGAGAAGCCACAGGAGCTGCCACCAAGAGTGCCACAGGGGCAGAGCCACATGGAGCTCACAATTTTTCAGAGTGCTTCAGAAGTCCCACAAGGACCTAGAGGATTTAGTGTTTGCTCTGCTGGATTTTGGACTTGTGTTGATCCCAATGCTTGGTATTCTGCTGTGTGTACCTTTTGGAATGGTAATGTTTATTTTGTGCCACTGAATGTTGCAAGTGTTTAACTTTTCTTTTGTACAGGGGCTCGCAGTTAAGAGTTTGCCTTGGATCTTGGAGAAGACTTGGGACTTAAACATTTTAGCAGTGCTGAAACTGTTGGGACTTTGGCAACTCATAGGGATGGACTAGAATGGCTTTTGCATAAAGGGATGTACGTGAGTCTTTGGGGATCCAAGGGTGGAATGTTATGGTTTGTGTATAGTGTCCTCCTAAAAGCCTCATGCAGTCATGGGGCAGCTTCTGGAGTTTGTGGTTGATTACTGTGAGTGTGACTGTTGCCCCTGCCCTGGGGCAGGTAATTTGCATTACAATGGAAGGAGGGAAGAGAAGCCAGCTCCTCAAGCTGCTGCTACCTCTCCCTTCTGTGCTCTTGCTCTTTGCCACCAACAAGAAAGGTTGCTTTCTGCTCTGTGCTGCTCTGCCTTGGACCCAGCTGAATATGGACTGAAACCTCCAGTAACTGTGAGCTAAATAAACCTTTCCTTCCTTCAAAAAAAAGTACAAAATAGTAAAAAAAGAAAAGCATTAGAAATAATACAAAACTTCATTGAACAAAGGAATAGGTATTCAACAGTGGCTGTTGTATTGCATGATGTTATCTTCAAATTAGTTATTTAGGTTACCAGATATAAACCTCTAGCAAATTATGTAGGTTGGTTCATGTCTTAGTTACTTTTCTCTCATTGCTAGGACAAATACCTGACACTCAAAATGAGGGAAAAAAAAAGGTTTCTTTAGCTCACAGTTACTGGAGGTTTCAAGACACTGGAGGAGAGGCTGGGGCCCTACTGTGTCCAGGATGACCCTCTCCACACCTCTCAGAAAGCACAGGCTAGCCTGTTTTAATGGTTTGCATCTGTCTGGCCCTGCCCCTCAGGCCCTGCCCTGGTCCCCCCCCCAACCAGCTGTGTCTACCCAATAACTTACAAGAGGCTTTGAGGAAACAACTGGACACAAACCATAACATTCCACCCCTGGAATCCCAAAGTCTTATGCACATCTCTTTGTCCAAAAGGCATTTTAGTCTGTCTCTAAGAGTTGCCAAAGTCCCAACATTTTCAGAATTGCTAAAAAGTCTAAGTCCCAAATCTCCTCCAGGATCCAAGGCAAACTCTCAACTGTGAGCCCCTGTACATATAAAAAGTTAAATACATCCAAGATTCAAAGGCACAAGATAAATATTGCCATTCCATAAGGTATACACAGAAGGATACAAACCACTGGGGCCAAAACAAGTCCAAAATCCAGCAAGGCAAACATTAAGCACTATAGCTCCATGTGGAACATCCAAAGCAATCTGTGGCAAATTGTGAGCTCCAGGTGGCTCCACCCCTATGGCGTTCTTGTTGTAGCTCCCAGGGCTTCTCTCTTAGGTCGGCTTTGCTCCTTCTTTGCAGTTTCCCTTAGATGATTCATGTTCTTGGCTTTTCCAAATTTCTGGGGTTTCCATTGAATAGGCTTCTCACTCACAGCCTTATAGACTGTCCTCCCAGGGGCACACTGCCTGGCCTCCAAGCCCTCTGAAATCTAGGTAGAAGCCTTCTTAACCTCAGAACTCCTGCATTCTGCATGCACCTAAAACCAACACCATGTGGATAACGCCAAGGTCTGTTGGCAGCTGTAGCAGTAGCCAGGCTTTCCTCTCTCTTGGCTGCAGGGGTCGAGTGCCTGGATGGCTGAGCACTTTGACCCTGATTCCAAGGAACACATTCTCTATGCCGGTGCCCTTCTATAATCTGGTGTGGCTGCTGCCCCCATTCTGGAACCTGGTTTGGCCACCACCTCCATTCTGGAGCATGGAGCTCTGTGGCTTTCTCCCCAGTGCAAAGTCCCTCAACCTTGCAATTCTGAGGTTGCAAAGGGCGAGAACCTGCCACCCTTGTGATGCCCTCAGGAGGGCATCTTTTCTATTCTCCTGTTCCTCCTGGACAATGGAGATCTCAGCTCTATCTGTGCAGCCCACAGCCTTCCTGGAGCTTCCTTTTTGGCCAAACACAACATTTTAGATCATTCTGGTAGGCTCTTTGCTCTTCATTTTCCAGATATATTTTCACTAAGAGCCCCCAACGATAACCATGCCACTGCCTCAATATTTGACTGCTTTGAGATTTCCTTTGAAAGATTAATCAGTCCTCCATGTTTAATCTCACTCTCAGGCAAAGCCTCTGGACATAGGCAAAGTTCAGACAAACTTTCTGCCAAGCCAAAACACAAATGTTCTGGAGTCCAACAACCAGTGCAGTCCTTCTTCCAAGCAGAAACCTCCCCAGCCTGATCTTTACAGGCAGCATTTCTATCAGTCTTCCAGTCTGAGCTCTGACCAGAATTTCCCCTACAGAATAGCCAAAGCTCCAGTGCTTCTCTTGTAGGCAATATCTCCAAACCTTTTCTATCTCTTCCCATTAGCCATTCCCAAAAGCTTGTAATCCACATGGTTAGGTTTAGCCACAGCAGTGACCCCACTTCTCTGGTACCGAATTGGTTCCCACACATGGAGGAGGAGCAATGAGTGGCTTGAGAGGTGGGGCCAGAGGACCAGGGTGGGGCCAGAGGACCAGGGCAGAGCCAGAGGGGCAGGACCTGAGAGGCACAAACCATTAAAACTGGCTAGCCTGTGCTTTCTGAGAGTTTGGAGAGGGAAAGTGTCACCCTGGACACAGTAGGGCCCCAGCCTCTCCTCCAGTGTCTTGAAACCTCTAGTAACTGTGAGCTAAAGAAACCTTTCTTTCCCTCATTTTGAGTGTTGGGTATTTGTCCCAGCAATGAGAGAAAAGTAACTAATACAGTTCACTCAACATTTATTTTATTTCTCCTCCTTTTCCTTCCTTCCCTATCAAATTAGAAATTACTTTGCAAAACAAAGTTATAAGTAATGTTACTTCTTATAACCTTTTTGTTGTTTTGTTTTGCAAAGTAAATAAAAAAATTATTTATTCATTTGGTACAGGGCCTCCCTGTGCAGCTCAGACTTGTGGTGATCCTCCCATCTCAGCCTCCCCAGCACTGGAATTACAGGCGTACACCATCACGCCCCACCTTGGGGCAGCACAGCGTGTCCAAGGTTGTGCGACCAGCATAGTATGCAGCACCAGGGATCAAACTCAGGATCTTGCACTTGCCAGGAAGGCGCTTAGACCACCAAACTATCGCCTCAACCCCTGAAAAGTAATTTTTAATTCAACAGTGAAGGAAGGATAAGGATAAGAATGAAATAAATGTTGAGTGAACCAACCTACATAATTTTCTATGTTCACTGAAGAAAATATTCCCATTTTAAATAAATTTTGACTTAAGTCTCTTTTATGGATTATAAACTCTTTAAGGTTTCTTTAAGCTCAGTGTTTTAAATTTAAGTTACAAAGCCTTGCATGTGGATATAGGAAGTACTTTACAAATTATGCTATATGCTTGAGAGAAAGAAACAGAAGAAAAGAATTAGGGAAAAAGATTTTATGCACACTGGTATGTTGTTCTTTCTACCCTCAGCATTATACGCCTCAGATTTATAGGTGACAGCAAGCGAAATTTTCACTGCCATTGTAATAGTTCATTGATTAGCAATTGAGTACCAATTTAGAGTCTTCCATATAATTGTTTTTCTTCCAGGATTTTGGGGTCATATGAAAAAGGTTCAGATTTAACTCATGCTTGTTGAACTCCAGTTAATATTCCAGGCATCACTCTAAGGACATGTCAAAGCATTAGCTCAGTAGGTGGAGCAGATGTTAACAGTTCCATTTTATGGACTGCAGTTTTGGGGAGACTGTCATCTGCCCATTACATTTCATGGCTTCCATCTCTTTTCAGAATCACCCTGTGTGAAGAAGATAATATTCTTTACTTAGCATCATCCTGAGCGTCTTTTTCTTGTCTATCACATCCACTTGGCAGATCCTGTTATCTCTACCTTTGAAATATGTCTTAAAATATGTTTCAGCCTAGTTCACTTCCAATCTTTACCTCTAGCATCTTAGCCTAAGTCAAAGTCATTCTTTGCATGGACTCTTGAATGACCCTCCAGTATTGATCTCTCTGTTTCTGCTCTGTATCTTCCTCCTTTTCCTTCTAATCCATCAAGTCCATAATCACTTCCTACAGAGAAAATAGTAAGGAAACATGATGTGGCTAACACAGGAATGTGTCCTATGGCTCTTGCATCAGTGTATGTGAAGAGAAGAGGAGAAAGAACTGGAAAAAAATTTGTACATTTAAATCCTCAATAATATAAAATTACAAGGACAACACTTGGTTCTTACAGGTGTCAAAATGTGATTGTTTATTAGGCAGTGTAAGAAGTATAAATATATATATTTCTTCTTTTATTTTGTTTTTTTTAAATTAACTTTATTGAGAAACAAATAGCAATGAAACAGTTTTATAGCCGATTAATAGGACAGTTTTAATAATTAATACAGTGCATATTGTCATCGTCATAATGCTTATTTATAGTGCAAGATGCAGACATGATATTCTGTCCAAACACTATTAGTACAAATCTTTCTTCTCATTAAACTAAGAGAAAGTAGCTGTATGTCTATCCTATTTTGTATATGCAGATACAAAATGATCCTTCCTTTGTATCCCTTTTCTTGTTTAGTTTTGTCAGAGATGGCTATTCTAACTTCTTCTTTTTTTTGAATCATGCAAACTATAATTTGTTAGAGTTCCAATGACAAGGCTCAGTACTATAAACTGTAAGTGAGCCAATGTTGTATATGGTGTTTTCTGATCCTTCTAGAAGAAAGGTTGAATCATTCATCCTCTTATAGAAAATTACATTACAAAATTATTGTCATTAGAAGACAAAATTCTAATAAGCAAACAGATAAAAAGGGTAGGAGGAGTTATTTCAGAAGTATTATCAACCAATTAATTAACAAGGTCATTAGGATTTCTCCCCCAGGATTTTGTAGTGTTTGTGTCACTTACTAATGGTAAAAATTTTGCAGTTTGGTATGTCTTCCATCCTTATTCTTCATGAATACTCATTTTCTTACCTTGTTCTGTATTTGAAATGAAAGATACTTTCTGTCACCTCCAACATTAAGATTTGGGCCCCGCTTGGGATTTGGCCTTACTGTTCATTTCTGTTAGCTAACCCACCTAGGTTATCTCCAGATGTTCCTTAAAAGCTGGTTTCTGTTTCATACAACTCAGAAAATTTTAATTAAAATAGGTTTAAAGAAATTAGAGGCATAGAGTGTAGGAGAGTAGAAGAGGACATATATGGCAAGTGGGCAAAGAAACCCCTCAGTTGTGGAACAGATGTCTGGCCATACGGATGAGAGGGCTGCAAAAGATTGCAGAAAAATCTGGTAGTCATGGAACAAAGAAAACACCCCAGACCCTCAGCCCCCTAAGAAAAGAAAAAGCATGGAGGGAGACTGGAAAGGATTGCAGCATTTATCAGGCAGCCAGCGGCTCCTTTGCAAGTTGTACACACTGCTCTACACAGTGTGTTGACTTTGTACAAGAAGGCTGAAGTGCTGCCATCCATTCAGAAGACACTGGTATGTAATGAAAGCAGAGCAGCAGGAGCTGTGCAGTGGAGAAGGCTCTTTGATTTATAGCTTCTTTTGTTGCTTTCCTTTTTAGTTTCCTTGGTTCTGTGGTTTGGACCTCCACCGACCTAGAAAAGTTCAGAAACTTGAAAGGGAAAAAGTCCGTCCTCCCCAGGGCAGGCTCCTCCACTTTCATCCTGTGTCAGGTGTTCATGCCTTACAAAGATGGCGCTGAATGGAACTCTCCGCAACCTTGAGGTAGCTGGGAGTCCTTGTGAGAGCTTATGTTCTGGGAAGAATGGAATCGTGTTACTACAGGCTGTTAACACACACCCTTCCATTGTGAAAGAAAGACATCCAGGCAGCCACAAAGCACATGGCTTCCAGTAGAATCTCATACTCGAGGGTCTCTTGGGGAGTTTGGTTCTATGAAAGGAACACAGAAACCTCAGGCCCTTACTTCTAAGAGCTGTTTTTCTCTTTTTTTCTCTCAGTAAGTTATTTAATTTTATCTCTGTGTTTTGCAACACAAAGAGTTTAAAATAGCTGATTGTAAGAATCAATGGACAACTCCAAGCAATTCCAGGGCATGTACTTTCAAATGCAGCTTTATTTTCTTCCCTGAAGGACTGAAATTATAAATATCAGTATTTATATCTACACAATGGACTGAATGTCTTGCTGTCTGTAATTTTCTATATGTCATTCTCCCTTGACTCCCAAGGAAGATAAATGCATGGGATATGTTCTAATATGTCACCACCCTTTGTCTATATAGACATCACAATTCAGCTATAACATTCTGTCCTATTAGGTCATTATTTGGTTTGTAAAACATTGACAAAGAAGGTTCTAGAAGGTCATTTTGATCAACTGAGATTTGTGCCTCAATTAAAAAGATTGTCTTGGGGGTAAAAATTGATGTTTAAATGACTCTAGGATCTCTATCAAAGACCCTGTTAAAGTCAATGCACTCGTTTGCTAGTTTCTAGTACTAAAAAGAGAATAGTAGGGGTGGGGGAGAGAGAGACAGAGAGAGAAAGAGAGAGAGAGAGAGAGACAGAGAGAGAAACAAAGAGAGACAGAGAGAGAAGGAAAGGGGAGGGGAGGGGAGGAGAGGAGAGAGTTTTATTTATATTAGGTGCTTTTTTTCTGTTAGGCTGCTTATAAAAAAGTAGCTTAGCAGATCAATTATAGTTAGAGTGACAGGGTACAATAGTAATAGTTGAGACAAGCTTCATTAGGCATTTGTGAGTGTGGCTTTTTTCTTCTCAGAGGTCTGCCTGGGTCAGTGGAATAACTGTGAATTTGGGTTAAGGACCTGAGTAAGCAGGGAAAGGCTCATTTATCATCAGAGAAGGGTGAGACAACTGTCATCACTCCGTTTGACTCCAGCTGTGAAGTGAACGGTTTATTTTGTTTTGATGATTATTTGAGAGACTCATCAATAAAATCACCAATACTTTTCTCAGCACAGCAGTCTATCTGCATGGCATGCCAGTGTGTGTTTTTGTGCAGGTGTGTGTGTGTGTGTGTGTGTGTGTGTAAGCATGCACATGTATTCATTGCAAAAAGAAACACAAAGAATGCAGGGAAAAATTTTTACCTTTCTATACATATTTACATATGATTTCCCAGTCTCCACTCACTGATGTTAGGGACTCATCTCGCAGTTTCCAGCTGGCCCATCATTGTCCCTGATGGTTAGCATATTGAGCTTGTTTCACAGCTTTATTGCTCAATTGTGTTTGGTTGCCTACTGTGCAACTCATGTAACCAAGCCTAGAGGATTTTTTGGAGGAAGGAGTGATTAACTAGAAGAAATGGGCTGAGTAGACTGTCATCAATCATTTTCTTTATTTTCTTGAGCTCATTTCTTGAAACTTAATCATTTTGAAGACTAAAGTCCTCGTAATGATTTCTTGGGTACTTACTGAACTAACTGACAGTCAGCTCTTAGAATACTGTGCAGGATACTGCACTAAGCATTCTTTCGTGATTTTATTCAATCTCCATAACTAGAGAGAGGGGTAGGTTAGGTTCTCATTCTCTGCATTAGTACAGGCTAGGTGTTTGAACAAATGGACCTAGAACAAACAATGAACTCAGTGTTGTAGAAGTTTTCTTCTTGCTCACATAGTACCACTGTGTAGATGAAAAAATTGGAGGTACTGTGGTAGCCTACATCCAGCTAGTTATTCAAAGAGCTGGGATGATGGAGGCTTTTTCACCTTCAAAAAGCTTTTTATAATCACTCCAGGGCATCCTAACATCTCCATTCTACTGGTCTTAAGTTGCAAGTAATATAGATGTTTTATGTGACCCATCTGGAAGTTGAGGTCATCAGCTGTTTCCACATTCTTTTGGTAGATTTAGGCACATTATTAATACTAATGGCAGTAGTAATGGGGAAATGTTCTTGGCTGCCCTTCCATCTTGCTGAGAGAGTTTATGGTGGACAGATATTTGTGATCTGCTTGTCATCTTTCTCCTGGTCTGCCCCTTTGGCTACCAGTTATCTAAGTGCAACTTTTCTGTGATACTACTCCTTAAAAATCCAGGCCCTGGGTAATGCACTGTGTGACATCAGATGTGGATGACTGTGATTCCTTGAATCGTGCAGCAGCTGAACTGATGGTTGCATTGTCTTCCTTCCTCTCCCAATACCTCAATAATCGATGAAATTATAATTACATACATCAACTCCATCTTAGATAATGTAAGCATGAGAAATCTACAACTTTCATTGATCCATTAAAATGAAGAAGCTATCTCCATTCTGAAGAGGTCTTAGAAGCATTGGAATAGGATGCATCTTCTCTGATTGTTACGAATATATACACATATGTATGCAGAATATGGATTATATATTAAATTCATGTGTGCATATCTTATAGCTGTATCTAGATACATATTCATATAGGTGAATTCAATATATGTATATTCAATATATGTAAATAATGAATCAAGCTTGCTACTCAAATATTTTACAAGTTTATTACATTTTGAATGCTTTCACTATGTGAAATAAAGCACATATTGAGACATGTACAATTTTACTCAGAAACAAAGGGAACATCATGCAGGTCAGGAAACACCATTGCCCACACGGAGGACCTCTCCCTATTAGTTCAGTGTCACAGCTCTGCTCCTGTTCAAAGTAATCACTCTGTTGACTCAATGGAGCTCATTTCTTCCCCATGTCATATGTTATTCCTAATAGACAAATTTCTAGCCTGTTTTTGAGTTTTATATGAGTTCATACTGTGTACAAATTTTCATGTCTTCCAAAAAAATTTTAAATCTTCTTCAAGTTGTCCTAATCTAAAAGTGTTTATCTCTTATTATAGCTGGTTACAGTGTTGAGCATTATATTTTCAGAAAATATACTTTTTCTGCTGCTTTGTAGAAAATTAATCAACCATAGTTTTTCTTTGTTAACTACAGTGTCTATTGCTTTTTGGGCCCACTGTCATGGTTTAGATCTAAGTGTCCTGCACCAATCTCATGTGCTCAGAGATGGGGTGTCTGTTTTTCAGAAGGAGGTGACGAATCATGGGAATTCCATCCTACTCAGTGGACTAATTCCTACATGAATTCATAGAAAAAATGTGTTAGGAAGTGAAGCCTTGCTGGAGGTGGTGGCCAAGGGGAGGGAAGGGGAGGGGTGTTCTTACCCTTTGCACTTCTCCTGCTTCCTGGCTGCCAGGGTTTGAATAACTTCCCTCTGCCACACCCTTTCACCATGCCATTTCTGTCTTTGAGACAGCCAACCACAGAACGAATCCAGTGAACCTTGGACCAAGATAAATAACTTTAATGTCACGTATCGCATTTTTTCTCAACCATGAGAAATTGATTAACACAGAAAAATGGGTATCAGAGAAGTGGGCCTTTTCTGTAACTATACCAAAACATGTGGTCGAGAAGCCTTTGGAATTCATTTATGAGATGAGGTTGGAAAGACTTGGAGATACAGGGTAGGGGGCCCTAAGATTCTATGAGCACTGTTTAAGGAAGCTCAGTTACTGCCCAAGCTTTTATCACCTGTGTGTTGCTGATTTCAGAGGTATGAAGAATGTAAGAACTGTGAAGTCATGGATTTGCCCATCAAGGTTTTGATGGAAGGCTTGGGAGGGCGACGATGTACCCAGAAGAGGGTGATGTGTAAACCTGTCAGGCTGAAGCTCATTGCATAGTGGAGATCCCAGGTAGTTGGAGATGCAAAGATCAAGGAATATCTGCTGAGGAAAGTTGAAGGCCATGAGTGAGGCTGGCCCAAGGGAGAGTAATGTTGGTTATAAACAACAAAGCCACACAGATGAGGATGCACAAGTCCTTTGGAGCTCAGTCCTTCCTACCATCCCTAGGTACTGGACTGAAGGATTTCATGTTTTCCTTGCTGGTTTTAATCTTGCCTTGGTCTGATTCTTTTTTCTTCTCCCATTCCTCCCATTTGCAATGGGAGTATTTATCCTGTGCCATTGTATGTTGGAAGTCTTTAATTTTTTTTTTTTTTTTAAGTTTTGTAGGGGCTCAGAGATGTTGACTGTTCTCGAGTCTCAGAGGAGACTTTGAGCTTATACTTTAGCAATGCTGGAATTATTAGGACTTTGGTAATTCTTTTTTTTTTTTTTTTTTTTTTTTTGTGGCACTGGGGATTGAACTCAGGACCTTTGGCTTGCCAGGCAGACACTTATGCCCTTGAGCTACCTCCCCAACCCTAGGACTTTGGCGATTCTTAGAGATGGACTGAATACATTTTGCATAATGAGATAGACATGAGCTTTTGGGGGCCAAGCACATAATATTGTGATTCAGATCTTTAATTTTTAAAAATCATTTATTTATTTATTTATTACAGGGTCTTGCTACACAGCTCAGACTTGTAGTGATCCTCCTGTCTCAGCCTCCCCCGCACTGGGATTACAGGTATGTACCACCATGCCTGGTTTTGGTGGCCATCTTGGTGTCGTGCTAGCACAGCATATGGTGCTGGGGATCAAACTCAGGTCTTTGCACTTTCCAGGTAGGTTCTTAGACTGCTGAGCTATCTCCCTCACCCCCAGTGATTTAGATCTAAAATGTTTCTTCAAAGGCTCATAAGCATGGATGTAGAGATTAATAAAGGTGATTGGGTCCTGAGGGTGATCTGTCAGTGGATATCTCCATCGATGCGTTCACAGCTGCGTGCACTGTTAGGAGCTGGGGCCCTGTTCTAGGAGGTGGCTCAGTGAGGGTGGGACCCTAAAGGGTGCACTCTTGCCCCTGGTACCCTCCTGTACTCATATTTCTTTCTGTCTGCCATGGGTTTAACAGCTTTCCTGTGCCATGCCTTTCTGCTGTGCATCTCCTTCTTGGGGGCATTGGACCCTGAACTAAACCCACTAGAACCACGAGCGAAAATAAACCACTCCTCCTTCAAATTGTGGGTGTTGCGTAGTTTGTCCCAGCAGTACTGAAGTGAATAATGCACCGACCTGTGCCTTTTTTCTTTAGTACTTGTTGTCACATGCATATAATCACATACACAATTAAAATATTAAATAAATTTAAAATTTTACAAGTATATTTATACCAATGTAGCATCATCAAAACAAGTTATAGAAATTTGCAGCCCAAAAACTTCCTCATGCATTTGCCTGTGGATACCAATCTTCTATAGATAGCCCCAGTTCTGTTTTATGTCATTGTATAGATACCACATTCAAATGATTATATATTTTTTATTCAGTGTTCATAAGCTCCATTTACAAAGATTATTTATTTTATTTTTCAGCTCACTGTCTCTTTCATATGGTTAGCTTTCCTTAGAGGTAGCTCAGCTATGACTACAGGATCCCTGCCTGTGTAGCTATGCAAGGGCGAAGGATAGAGAGAACTTAGCTGGGCAGACTTCCTTAGATCCACAAGTAGCTTAACTACGGGATGCTAGGAATTTCAAGCAACTCAGCCAGTATTCAGGTGTTCACTCAGGTTGTCTTTGGAGGCATAGCTCTCCCTTTATTTAGAGTATGTAGTATTTGAGGTTTGGCCTTAAAATGTATTGTAATCTTATTTATTTATTTATTTATTCAGTGTGTGTGTGTGTGTGTGTGTGTGTGTGTGTGGCCAGCTCAGCCCACCAGGGGGCAGGGCTGGCTGGCATGTGGTGCTGGGGGATCGAACCGCGGTCCCTGTGCTTTGCTAAGCTTGTTCTAAGTAGGTGCTTTAGACCACTGAGCCATCTCACCAGCCCTATTGTAATCATTTTGAAAGCAGAGTCTGATACAGTTGTTTTCCAGCACTTTAATTAACTTTCTTCCTGACACTCACATGAGTTGTCTCTTCCAAGTCTTTCCCACTGTTCCTGGTGCTTTTATTTGGGGATTGTTCTGTAGCTTTGTTGATCTTCCCTTTCGTCCATAGGGAACAGAAGCTTTCTCAGTTCTTTGGGGGTTCACTGTCAATCTTACGCCATGCATTTTTTATCTTCCAGAAGTTCTTTAATGATTGGGTTGGCTGATGCAGCTTCAGTGCTCTGTCAGCTGTCATGAAGTGGCACTGCTTCTGTCTGCTGAATTTTGTGTCAAGGATGCTGGAGAGTGAGCCAAGAATCTCAACAGGGTTCTTGGAACAGACTACAACGTTGAAAGCAATGTCCTGTCTATGTTTCAATAATTTGTTTAAAATCATTCCCACAGAATCTTTCATTTTGCTAGAATTTCAGAAGGACAGTTTTGTGGTGAGCTTGGGAGACATATATCTGGATAATAGCATGGAATTTGGTACAGGAGGGCTCATGCTCCTGTCAAGGGAGCCAGCTACATGCTAGGCAAGGCCTGGAGGAAGGGAAGCCATGACCGAGCCATCCACAGGGGAGGCTGTATATTTTAATTTGCTACATTGTGCTGTGGTTTTGTTTACTTTTACTTAAAATTAAACCCATCAGCTGATTTTTTAAATTGACTTTCAGCATTTTTACAATATTTGGGTGAACAGAATTAAGATTAAACTATGATTACCATCAAGAATTATTCCACTATGACTATTTCAGCCTTTAGTTAAGTTTACTATATGTCTATTTTTGCCATTATGAAATATTTAGAGAATGCAGATAAATTTGATAAAATAATTTCATGCTTAATTACCCCTATCAACCATTATTGACTTTTTAAGACTATGTACTTAGACCTTTTTCTCTCATGTCTGAATTAGGCCTAATAGAAATTGTATAATTTACAGTTACTCAGTAAGTGGCAAAGCTATGCAGTAAGCCAAGTTGGACTCACTTTATGCCCTTTGCTTCTGAACATTGCAGTATTTACCTGGCCATATGGATTAAACCTTGGTCTTAGGGAGCCATGGAAGATGTAGGATTTTAGCAGTCACTGACCACCAGGAAAAGGCCAGTGGAGAGGGCTGATTGCTAGGAAACATTCTATTAGGCAGACAGGGAAATGAGGTCCTTTGAGATCTGTGCCTTGGTTTCCCCCTATGTTTTCATTTTGTCAGTGACACATTGGCTCTGATACACTGTCTTCCAAGTATGTATCCTATAGAGTAGATTCATTATGTATAGTCATTTCATTTCATTTTTTTAAAAGTAGAGACTGCACTAGCAAAACAACAACAACAACAACAACAACAACAACAACAACAACAAAGACTCTTATGGATCCTACTCTTATAATTATCAACCTGGGTGCCGTTTTCTTTTTGAGACTGGGCAAAGACAGAGAAAGCACTATGCATTCCACAGTGTTCTTTACGATCCTTTCATTTGCTCATCTTCTTGGCAGGCTCCTACATGCTAGCAAAGACACAGAGAACTGGGTCATCCCAACGTCTCTCTAAGACCTGCTTCAGGCAGTGCATGTCAGCAAGGGGACGATCCCGGGGATCAGAAATTGCAGGTGATGGTCCACATTCTTGGCGCCCACTGTGAAGCACTATGCCCAGCTCAATGCTGGGCCTTCTTGCTCAGAGGCCAGGCTGGCACCCTCTGCATAAAGCTCCATTCCATTTGCAAACAGCTGTGCCTAGAAGCAGATGAGCGTCTACAAAGCAGGGATCATAAGTCAGCAGAACTGTGCTGCAGAGGCAGTTTCTGTTGCTGCTTTTGGTGGATGCTGACTAGGAAATCAGACTCTCTGTAATCAACAAAACTTTATATCATGCATTTTAGAAGTTAAAAATCTAAGCTAGAGATCCTTAATGATTTACACCCCTGGACAAAAGTGGCAGATCATAGATTTTGTGTTTTGTGATACAAATATGATTTAGTTGAAGCAAATGTTATCCTTTTCAGCAGTTTCTTTTTTCTTTTTTGCATCTACTGTCCTATAATTACAAAACTACCTTTTCTGGCCTGGATGAATGTCATGCAACTTCTTTTTCCCTGAGCCTTCTTCCTGGTATCTACAAGACAAGAATTAATGGGGATCTCATGCTCAGGAACAGAAGAGGTGCTATTGCTTTGAGGTCTTATAGCAGTAAGGTGTGACAGTGCTTCTCTCCTTCTATTTCCTTTAATTTAGTTCCTACAAATGACAAGTTTAGATGTTTTTGTTTTGTTTTATTTTATTTTTACATTTATGAGTCTGTTGTCTTGTTTTTTTCTCAACAAATTCCAATCATCCTTGAGAGTCTATCACTTATCCTAAGAGTGGGTATTCGGAATTTAAATTTTGAAATTAAATATGAATTTCAACAGAATTTGGATAAGAGATGTACACCAAGTAGAAGTTTGTGATTTTCATAAGATATGCTGAGACATTCTCAATAAGACCTTTCCCCACAATACTTGGATGTCATCTAGACTCCCCTCCCCCAGTTATCCAAGAGTTCAAGCCCTGGGCTTTGCTTGACCAAGAATCAACTCTTGGTGCTGATGGCAAAGCTGGCTTTGGATTCTACATGGTCTGAGTTCCTGGGGCAGAGTTGGACACTAGAGCCAGCCTGACATACTAAGAACAAGGCTGAGAAGCAGAGGGACCAAAATATGAAAACAGTTTCTTTTTACTCCACAGAAAGGCAGTTGTATCCTATTCTTGCTTTTAGTAGCACACAGTGAAACATCATTACCATCTGGTTAGACCTCCCCTAGCATCATGAAAAACATTCAGAATGATAACTGCATGAAGTCACTGATGGTGAGAACAGGAAAGTGTGATTCAACAGTTCTAGTCAATGGGAAAGAAAGTACAAGTCAACATGACTGGACTATCAAGACAACTAAACAGACAGTTACATGAGGATATAAGAAAGTGTTCACCAAACAGATTGGTGGAAGATATTGTCCACCACAATATAGTGCTGCCTGTTTGCAGTATAGGGTCCCTTTGAGAGGACATGGTCCATTCAGAAGAATATTTCCTAGGCTTTCTGCCATTTATGCATGGCCACCATGTGACTGACCTTCTTTAAAAGGGCAAAGTTTTAAGAGCTCTCTCTCTCTCTCTCTCTCTCTCTCTCTCTCTCTCTCTCTCTTTCTCTCTCTCTGTCTCTCTCTCTTGACAACGTCTTGCTTTATAGTGAAGGCTGGATTTGAACTTACAGTGATCCTTATGCCTCAGCCTCCTCAAGTCCTGGGGTTACAGGCATTCACCACCACACCCAGAAAGAGCCCATTATCTCTTATTCACTTTTCCCCCCGGTCATCTGGATAAAGGAGTCTTCAGGAGATTAAGAATTGACAGTCACAAACCAGGTAGTTTCCTGGGTCTCTAAATGTTCATGTGGAGGAGGGTGGCCCCCTTGCTGGAAATATTGTCACTGGACACCACAGTTTTACTGGTAAGAGTAGCTGGCATTGCTGTACATAGTTACAGAGACAAGTGGTAATAAAGTATCACCCACCTTGTCTGCATTTGTGTTTTGAGTTTCAGCAGCCCAGATGATGCTCCAGCCAGATGCCCCAGCCCGCATGCCCTGGCAACTGCGTGCTTAGCTAAGCCACAGGATCCTATTTCTTCCTTTGCCACTTTATTTACAAGTGACAATTGTCATAAGTGAAGGACCATACTCAGAAGTGAAATACATCAGACTCGCATGCCTAAACATCATCTTGTCTCACTGTTGTAAGGACCTGAAAGCATAAATAGGATCTGAAAAGTACTGTGGATACTGAGAAGGGGGGGGGACTGCTCAAAAGGAAAGAACAACTGGGATGAGGAAAGGAGAAAAGAAAGAAAGCAAGAAAAAAAGAAAGAAGAAATGTATATGTACATGCACAGGATAACATGGATAATTGTACTGCTGAGTTTGCTGATCCATTGAAAGGAGCAGTTAATGCTTACATTCTTAAATTCTCTCTCCTTTGTAGTTTTGTACAACTTTCTGGGGACGAATTTTGTAGCTTATATCTGGCAATCTGAACAACTGTATTGAAGATACAATGTACAATATAACAACCATTGTTGAATGTCTATCTTGGTTTTTTAAATTATATATCATTTCTAATCACTTATCTATTATTTTTCTATTCTCTTTAAAATAAAATAAGGACCCTTTCCAGGGTTCCAAAAAACCCAAACCAAAACAAAACAAAATGGCATTCTTCTTTGAGCATGTACTGCGCAAGTTCTCCTCTATCAACAGCAATTGAAAGTGCAGCTAAAATAACCTATTTCTTTTAGATCCAGTTTTTTGCTTCTCCTATTTTCCCTGTCCCTGTGCAGTAAGTGGTCATCTGGCCTTCCTCACTACACTTCTTTGAATTCATTGAGAACAGCCGCTCGTCCGAGTTAGGCAGCATATGTGCTAATCAGAGTTTAATTGGCCTCTCCTGTTCTCTGGCGCTACAGGTGCGAGGCAAATCGAACATAGATGCGCAATGGAGGTGACTGGAATTATGGTCAGCTGACAAAAGGCACCAACCTCTCAGCGCCGGACGAGCTGGTTCACAGATAAGACAGGACAATTACCACAAATGGCCTGTCAGGATGGTGAGAGCTCCCCACAGGCTTGGAGGCAGGTGTTTGTGCCTTCAGTTTAATGTCTTCCTTTCTAGTTCCAGGCTACATGCAGCCCTTGGCACCGGCACAAACATTTATGCCGAAATGTGGGTCACCTGGACGTCCAGACCGGCAGCGCCAGGTTTTCTCTGCCAAGCAAGGCAGAAGCTACCCCTTCAAGGTGGCCTTCCCGGGGGAAAGGGAATCTGACAAGCAGTTCTTTCCAGATCATCGGCATGTTCCATGTGGTAGGACTGTGGACATTTGGAATGCTACCCCTTCACTCCAGGGAGTTTCATAACTGACTTCCGCCTAAACTGAGCTGGTGACCTGACGTACCTGCCTTCAGAGCTCTGAGCACTTTCGTATTTAGCTTACTTTGATTCCCACAATTTAATGCAGTTGTGAAAGAATCTTTTGCACAAAACAGGCATTTTCTCAGGATTTCAATGTCAGGATCAAGAGTTGAGCGTTAGATCGTGACCAGTTAGAATGTCCTTCAAGAGTTCCACTCCGGAGCGCTCTTGGATTTGCAGACGCGAGCCGTCCCAGGCGGCGGAAGGACCCAAAGGTCTTTGCTTGTTTTTTAAAGACACCCCGTTCAAGGAAACTACTGCTAAATGTGTTAGATGTCACCTCAATCTTCTCTGTGATTAACTTAGCCCCTTCGCTATTCTTTATTTTTGGAAAAAATTCATCCTGGTTATGTTTCACATGTTTATCTTTTTTGAAAAATATGCCAAACTACCTGAGACATTTCTGTCAAAATCAAACAATTTCTAGGCTGGTAAAAATTTAACCATTACTGTTTTATGCACAGATTTATTAACATGTCAGCTTTCTAGATTTTTTAAATTGGTGGATTTTTTCTCAAAACCTCTGTGGATTGAAAGACACCCCTTCTTTTTAACAGTTTATTTCACATCCTTTACCACAATGATATCCCCGGTGATTGTGCACGACTCATCCTGTCTTTCTTATTTTCATTATAAAGGACAAAAAGAATAAAGGCAGTGGAATGGCTTGCTAAGAAAAGCCAAGTTCTAGGAGGAATTGGCAAGCATTACTCAGTTGTTGGTTTGGGGAAAGTGCTTCTAAATCCTTGCTTGGATGGCAGGACTGAATGTGAAATCTGGGTGGCACTGTGATCCAGATGGTTTTCTTGTTCCCTTGAAAGTCTACGTTCTCTTCTTATTTTGGAGGATGAAGACAGAAAAATGATAGCGAGGAAACTCAGTTTTTAGTTAGCTCCATGTTGGGCAATTAATCCATCCCACCCATGTTTTGCATGTGTTGCTTTCCATAATTACCAGCTAGCATATCTGAATATACAAATGGGCATTGCCACCTAGATAAAAGCAGGAGCATTTTCTTTCTTTTTTAGTTTTTTTTTTTTTTTTGAGATAGGGTCTCACTATATAGTTTGGGCTAATCCTGAATCACTGTGTAGCCCAGGCTGGCCTTGAACTCCCAGGAATCCTCCTGCCTCAGCCTCCTGAGTGCTGCGATTTCAGGTGTGGGCCACCACATCCAGCTAGAAGCAGGACCGTGTCCAAAGCCTGGGGCACATGTGCTAGGAACTGTTGCTTCAGAGAGAAAGATTCAAGGCTGTTCATGATCCTGATAATCATCTCTCCTGTTAGGAACTTGTTCAGTATCTACATGTACACTTCCCATGTCCAGCCCACTTCCTTTTTTTTTTTTTTTTTTCCAGAACTGGGGATTGAACTCAGGACCTTGTTCTTGCCAGGCAAGCACTTATTCTACTGAGCTATCTACCCAGCCCAAGTCCACTTATTTTTATCTTTTTTTCCTCTCTGTATTTTCTTTTATAGTGTTTAGCCAACTTCTGTTCTATTTCATTTTGGTATGGCTCTCTGCTCCTTGGTTGGTAGGTATTTTCACAAACTAAAAAGGTTTTGTCACAGGTCTGTCTGTCTGTCTGTCTGTCTGTCTTTTTGAGACAAGGTCTTGCTGTGTAGTTCAAGCTGGCCTTGAGCTGACTTTGTAGCCCTAGCTGGTCTCGACCTCACAGCATTCCTCCTGCCTAAGCCTCCCTGGTGCTGGGATTACAGGCATGCACTACCACACCAGGCTTGTCATTGGTTTTTTATAAAGATCAACAGCGAGTTTAAGTCTCTTACAGAATCTGTTGTTATCCCTTGATATAACAGCTTTGGACTTCTAGTTTGAATTGGATAGAATAATTTGGTTATAAAACAGGGTACAAAGAGGAGGAGAGACAAAAATGATGGTGTTATTTTTGTCTTTCCTGTTTTGTACAATGGAATGGGTTTAAATTCATTTGCTAGTGAGTCACTGGTCAGAAGTTTTCTTTTTCATTTCTTGAAATAAATAGCTTCAAGGATGCTAGGTAGCAGTAGAATTTGAGAGTCTAGGTATTACTGTGTGGCAAAGATTTGAAGAAGAGAAAATGCTGTGCACAGTTCTGGCCCCTTTGAAGTTGGCAGCTGGAAAGATGAGCTGCTGAGCATGCTCTTTCATGGGCTTTGGCATTTCCTGGATGTATGTGGTCAGCAGTTGTTGGGGCTGGGAAAACTGGAAACATATATGGATATAGCTGGAGCAAGACAGGGAGGTTGTAAGATTTTGTGTAGAGGCAATAACTGACAACTAGGTTTATGGGCATGAATGTAGGAGACCCTGGAAATGACCATTACAGGGAAATATTGTAAGTATCCCCTTTGAACCACTAAAATTCAAGAGTCAGACAATTTTTATTCCAATAAGAGAAGCATCAGTTAGGTTCTAGTTATGTGTAGCTGTCAAGCTTAGTGGCTGTCTAGAACCATGAAGGTCTGACATTTTATGCTCATTGCAAGCTGACGTGTCACCCTGTGACAGTTTCACATTTGCTGCAGGAGAACATGAGAAGCTTGGGTCAGAAACACAGGACTTCATCCTTCCCAGCTCAGCAGGCAGCATGTGCTCCTTTGCTCACTTTAATTCTCTGTGTCCCTCAAGTCTCATGGGAGGCAGATGAGACCTCAGCGAAGAGCACACCTGCAAAGGGTTTGTGTCACGGTTGAGGAGCCCTGAGCCACAGAAACTCAGTTTTTAAAATGGGGTCATTGACAAACCTGACAAATCTATGCTTCAGGGGAAAATGTTATTTTTCTTACCCTAGCTGGTGCACAAGTCTGGTTTCTGCCTCAGAGAGATCCAGCATCTCTTTTACCAAGGCTCTCAGCTATTCAGATATCTTTAATGAAAGTATCTGGCAATGCCTCTGCTCAAAAGACTTGCAGAAATGTGAGACTGGTGAGGAGTTCCAATAACTACAAAAAATTCCAATAATTCCAACTTATTTCTGGAATTACTACAGATGGCTAAGGCAGGAGTAGGTGGAATAATGCTAATAATGGCAAAAGAGGAGCAGTATTTTAGGGTGTCATTTTGTTACCCGAGTTACGCTTCCCGAGTTTTCTTATCCTGAAGTCTAAAATTTGGCTGTATTTTCCAGGGTGTTGTACTTTCTTTCTTATTCTTCAGCCTCATCTGGCACTAATGCTTAGAATCTGTCCACAATTCCACTTTGGCGCACAAAGGACTGACTACAGAGTAAATGTTCAAGTGATCATTGAAGAGTAGTGGCAGTGATAGTGTATCCTTTCATTGTGTAATAAGATAGGTTGGTTCAGCAGATTAGGGAATAATGAAAAATGTATGAGTGACATATAT